>NC_048413.1:18332721-18385707 GCF_013103735.1 Etheostoma cragini
GTGTGTGTGTGTGTGTGTGTGTGTGTGTGTGTGTGTGTGTGTGTGTGTGTGTGTGTGTTCCTTACAATTAGATAACACATACGGTAGATAAGATACATTTTAAATGAGGAATGACAATCTGTCCTGTACAATAGTGAAGTTGTGTTAGTGTGTACAAATCCTTTGGTAAAATGCCCTTAAATCAGACAATGCATGCCATTTCTCTCTCTCCCACACTCATTCATTATCACATTGGCTGATAATTAGGTAGCTTGGAATAGGTTCAACCAAAACAACAGATGCTCATGTCTGTCTACTGCCATGTAAGCCAGCAGAACAACCATGCAGTCTGTGGATTGACACAGAAGACACATTTTTTGGCAGTCTAAAAGCACATGCGCACCAAAACACAGCAAAAGATCTTTTGAATGTATTTAGTAATATGTAGCTCATGGTTCAACACACACTGCAGGGTTCACATTTCAATACACTTTTGATACCGCCATTAAAGTTTGACTGAAGTCTGCATCCGGAACCGAGACGATTTGACAATTTCAGTAGAGACTCTTAACTGATGTTGCTGTTCAGCTGCATTACACAGTGAGAGAAGATACAGCGTTAATGCAAAGTAAAGGGAAACATGCATAGGGGGTTAAACAGGTGTGGATTAGTGGGCACAAATTGAGTCGAAAGTGTGTCCACTTAAGCAGAAAAACCTTTTAACTTTAGTGAAAAATAAAGTTAATGCAATGAATATCTTCACGTCAGTCTGCCCAGAATACCAGTTTGGGAGCCACGACACACACTGCTTATATTCAGGTTAAACATTTTACATTTAGAATTGTTCAAAGAGTGGATTTGGAGAAACACATTTATTGATATTGCTCTTATGGTTGTCAGTAAGCACCTTTTCTCACCATGTAAACAATCATTTGAAGGACGGGTGTTCCAAACACCCGTTCTTGACCTGAAACCTTCTTACTCTTCCTGAATTAATTTTCTGTGATAAAATTTAGATTTTTATATATAGAACAAAAATGTAAACATCACATTCAGAAACAGTTACAAACACACTGGGGCATAGGAACGCGTCCCAGGGCCACAAAATCACAGAGAGGAAAAACGGGACACACACACACACACACACACACAAAGAAAAGGATGGGGCAATGCTGTGCCAAGTGTCCAAAGTCTTCCCCTGGGCTCCACCCACACGAGCCGTTGAAAGTTCCATGTACGTGACATCCAAAAAAGAAAGGATCCATGAACAAACAGATAAGTCATGAGTTGGCTTCCACTGAGTTGCTATCATCCTCTTAGCAGCTGTAAGTCCAGCAAACACAGCACGTTTTTGAGCTTCAGAGAGCTTGAAGGCTGACAAGTCATTCAAAATAAAAATGTTGACTGTAAGGGGCACAGTAACAATATTCAAGGTGGAAATTTTGGATGCAAATTTGTTCCAGAACTGACCAACAGGAGAACAATCCCAGAACATATGAAGATATGTACCTTGAGCATTAAATGGGCAGAAAGTCCATAAAGGACTGTTAATTATTTTCATGTGATGCATTTTTACGGGGTGAGATATGTCCTATGTATGAAATTGTAGTGAATCTGCTGATGATCTGGATTGCGAGATACTTCTGGAATGTTAGACCATACATAATGCCAGTCGAGAGCGAGGCTTGGGCAGTCGCGTGCCCAATCCTCTCAATAGGATCGGCAGAGCGGCCGGATATCACCAAGAACTGACAAAGCCTGGATATCATACCACAATTTTTAGGCTGCACAGTAAATAACTTCCTAATTGGATGGATGTGAAAAGGCCTCTGCCAGGGGACACCATATGCCTTGAGTGCTGACCTTAACTGTAGAGAAAACAAAAAAGAAGAACGTGGTTGACTGAATGCATTTTGTAAGTCAGAAAAAATTAACAAGCCAACCTCGCCAAAAATGTCTTTTAGACAATGAACTCTTCCTTTGTTCCCACTGAGGAGCTGTTATCGGACTCCCACCAATCAGGAGTGCTGTATTATGGAATAAAGGGGAAAAGGTGTGCCAGTTACAAGCCATATGGCAGTTTGTTTCAACTAATCACCAAGTTTTGATAAGATGAGAGATAATGGGGCCAAAGCGTAGCTGGCACTGTTTGTTAGAAACATTGGCAAAGAGAACGTCATGGAGGGACCAAGGCTCTGTCAGAGCACTTTCTAAGGTACGCCAACAAACAGACACATCTGGGCTAAACCAAGTGAGAAGGGGTCTTAACACAAAGGACCAGAAATAATGTTTAATGTTGGGAACTGAAAGGCCATCATCCTTACTCCTCCTCTGTAAAGAAACATTTTAAGTCGTGGCCACTTGCCTTTCCAGATAAATTTGGATAGACAGATATCAAACAGTTGTTTCAGTCCTGGTCCTCCTCCACGGCGCCCTCCATGACAGGATCTGAAGCGTCGGTTCTCCCCGCCGCAGGAGAGGATGGGGCGCGGCCCGTTTCACATAGTCTTCAGCCTTCCCGGTGGAGGTGAAAGCTCTGTATCTTCAGTGTTGCTAGATAAAGCAGGATAAAATCCAGACCCTTGACTCGTGCTGAATCCATGGTTTGATAGAAGGCTTGCCGCCGCTTGACCGTGAAGTTGCTGTAATCTGGGGAGGAGCGAATTTTCTGGCCCTTAATGACGAGCGAAGATCTCAGCGCAGCTTGTAGGATCTCCTGTCTGGTTGTTTAGCGGAGGATGTTGAAAATCCACGTTCAGTTAGTTGTGATGTTCTTCTTTGGGCTATAACTGTAGATTCGGATGGCTCTCATAATCTCTATTCAAACATCTGCTAGATTAAGGATCCACTTAGGCAGTGAGCGTGAGAGATACTGGATAGCATAAGCACATTCTAGCCCCTCTTTCAGCCCGAGGATGCCGATGTTGCATCGCTGGTTTATGTCCTCCATTTCCGCATGTCAGGATGTTTGAATCAGCTCTGATAGAGAAAATGCTTGCAGTCAGAAATGCTGTTAGCTTGTTGTCATTGTCGGTAGCCATTTGTTGAATCTGAGAAAAACGTAGCTCAAGGTAGCTTTTCTATTTCTCCAGCAATGCCTCTGCAATGGCGTCCGTATCACCGCGCTGGACTTTGTTCTTGTTTGCTATTCTTCTTCAAGTAACTCTAACGAGCACTGTGGTAAAATATCGAAATTGGAACCATATAAAACAACTATTTGACAAATTTGGGCCAGGAGCTACACCTTAAGCCGCCATCTCTGTTCAGCCGATCACGTGACTCATCCTGAATTGTTTAAGGCTTCACTTAGAGGAGAAGGGATGCGTTTGGAAATACAGACACTAATATTGCACCAACCTTTTGATCAAGCATCCGCACACACACATAAATTCCCTGCTTTCACCACTGTTCAGGGAATGATATTGCAACCTTTCTGAATTTAATGTAAGGAAGGGGTGAAGTTGAAATGATTGAATAGAGGATTTATAAGAACCTTCATGTGCTGTGACCTCTCCAGATACGCTCCATATGACCTCGATATAAAGCACAATGCCTGTCCCCACGAGTGCCACATTTGCCCTGTGTGTGTGTGTGTGTCTTGATCAGGGCGTTTCTTTAGATGGTCATCAGGGGGCCAATGAGAGGATGCCTGACATGGAGACGCACATACACACTCAGGCGCACAGAGACACTCACACACAGATTAACGGGCTAAGCTGTGCCGCTCATATGGGATAAATGCGGTCAGTGAGGGGAACAGCTGAGCAAACAGCTCTGGCAAGAGGCAGAGAGCAGAGTGGAGAGGGGGAAGCAGGGATGACAAACTATTCATCCTGGCGCAGTGTTGGCGACCGGCTGCCACGTTGGATATGCATCAGCCCTGAACCTGGAAGAATGGGGACCGGTGGAGGTAATGGCTAACAGAGACACACATATACTATATACTCAGCTGCCAATGTGCTTTGTTTTGTTTTTTTCCTGGGGCAAACTGCAATGGGAACGGGAATAGGAAGGCCAAAGTAGTTCATTGTGCCCTGGAAGAAAGAAATTATTGGTTTGCCTGAGTAATCTCTTTTATACAAATCCAGCACAGGTGCACTGCAGGTCTATTCAATGCGTATTGATCTTAATTGTTGCCCCCTAAGAGGCTGGAAGCAGTTGAACTTAGAATAAAAACAGTTACATTATAGAAGTAATGTGCCATCAAAATTGGACAAATTATGAGTAAAATGTTGCACTTAAACAACAAAATCTTACAATTTTACATCTACATTTTAGATAAAAACTCTTGTTTGAAGTGATTTACAGTGCTCCAGATGTGGCACAATGATGAAGATAAAATAGAAGCAGAGGTATTATGTTGAGACATGCACCCTTGTTGTACAGGACATTATGAGGCCAGATGTCCTGACGTCAGTTATGAACCGATGAAACTGGTGTCATTAGAATAGATAGTGATCCGCCACATTAATCCTTCATTACTTGGTCCAGATGAAGGGAAAATACAGCTAAGATATTTGGCTGGGTTGCTGCTTGATGTTGAATTGTGGATTTGCAGGGTACTAAGTACTTAAATGCAAGTGTTAATCTTGAATGAAAACTTTTAGTTTCTTTGTTAGAGAAAGCAATGGCTGTCTGCAGTTTTTCCTAGGGGGGACTCATTGTATCAGCTCCTCTTTATTCCACTTATTACTCTTAATCTTTATTCCACTGTCAAAACAGCCCGTCCCTTATCTATTGACACACAGACAAGTCAAAACTAATAGGTAAGGCTCAGTGCAATTTACGTTGGAAATTGAATTGTGACACTTAAAATCTACTTTTGTCTCTGGGAGGTTGTCATCTTCTGGAGCTATTTTGTTTGCCCAACTCAATTTACTCACACTAAAACCTTTTCAGTGTTGCTACAGGCTTGATGAATTATCAAGCAAAAAAGTAACTGTGATCTCGCAATCTCATTTTGGCACATTGACATTTCTAGGACGGACCTGTTGTCATTGAACATGCCGTGCTAAAATTGCATGGGCAAAAAAAAAATTGTCAAAAGAATATATGCTAGAAAAAAAGTCTACTTGAACGTCCAAAAACATCATGTTCTCTTTTGACATGTAAAGGCTTTGTTTTGTCTGCCTCTCTGCAGTTGTTCAGCATTTCTTGTCCAAAACAAGTCGTTTGTGTTTTAGAGAAGGATTTTGTCACCAACTCCTTGTTTATGAAGACAGCGTGCATATACACAGTCTATTAGGCGACATACTTGGGAAGTCTATGTAACCTTTTGAACAGCTTTCTGAATGAGATATTTACTTGTTGGTAGCTGGTTTAATTTTTTCATCTTTTTTTTTTTTTTACTACTGCTAATACATGCCTGCACAGCATTTCTGTTCTTTGGGTTTAGTGGGTCAGTTGTAGTCTGATGTTATGCTATTTGTGTTGTGGGATTCAGAGTTTACTTTAAGATTTAGTTATTTATTATTTACATAATGGCCAAGCAGGTCTGCATCCTCCTGAAAACCAACACCTACAATCTAATTTCTGCTGTTTCGTCTTGGGATATGACTTTAGTCAAAGAGTAGCGATGTTTTTTTTTCATCTTCATTAAAAGAAGAGCCCTCGACATCTGTAACTTGTGTACTAACCCGTACATTGTAATGTAAACTAGGCCTTTTATTGTGTTCTGACCGAAGTGCAGTGTAGAATGGAGCACATATGTCAAATATGCAAACTTTTGAAGAAAATAGCTTGGTTCTATTAAATAGATGTCACTGGATTCTGCAAAGTGAGGACCACAACATATACAAATTCAAAGGTCCTGAATACATGGTTTTCTCAATGGTGCAGAATACAACGATGTGTACAGATGCAGATGGCCGTTCTTTATTTACACTTGTGCGTTTGTAATTGTCCTTTATGGTGTGTATGCATGTATAAGTATATGTGTATATGTAGTAACCTTACCGAACCCTGCGACCTCTTCCTGTTGCAGCAGCAGTCTTGTTGTTTCGTGCGGTCACCTCGCCAGATTGAAGGGAGCAGCTGATTGCGCTCATCAAATTCCCGCTGCTTCGCTGTCAGTCTCTTTGCCATTCATGCTGATGTCTCAGGAGGTTCTCCCAGATAAAAAGGTTAAATCAAATCAATTCCCATGTCCACAGGATTAGGCCTTATTCAATCGTTAATTATCCAGAGCATGGGGGAGTTGATGAAAGCGATGGGCAATAAGAGTGTGGCAGGTGGGTAGGGGCACTTTTATAGAGTCCTGCTGTTTTTTACAGTTGTGTTTCGGTGCATGCTCTGGTACCAGCATCTCAAATGTGGGGATTTTCAGAATCAGTATAAATCAAATATCTTGTGGTTAAAATACCCATCTTGAACATGTAACTTCAAGTTTTTGGAACCTGTGATAAGCATTTTCACTTTTAAAACTATGAACCCATTAATGTCAAAAATAACCAAGGGTGAAGTTTGACTTGTCACTTGGGACACTGGCCTGGCAACTGTGGTTGGTGTCCCTGTCTAACCAAACCAACTGCTTCCATGACTTTGAAATTCTGCCAGAGACTTTCATGTACTCAACAAACAATGTGCTTTAGGCCAACCACTATAACACTAATGTCCGACCAAGAACCCATAATGTAAAAGTTTAAAAAAAAGAGTCATTTGAAATTTAGATCCAGTGTCTGAGCGTTCCTTCTGTTGCTCTGCCAGAAAATGGCTTTGTCAGGCTATTTTAGCTGGGGCTTCAAAGATTACATTTCCCCAGATTTGCTATTCTGGGAGTAAAATGGCCTTTGCGGTGTAACAGGCGTCTGATGGGAAATGCTCGTGAAGGGTAGAGCGAGCCCTGGGTCAATGTGACTTTTGGGCCTGCAGAGATGCGGATATACTGCAAGTCTATTCTGCTGTTCAATGTTCAAAGGCTTCCTTTAGCTGCAAGACTCAAACAGACAGATATACATCTGCACAAACACCCACTTACTCTGTTATTTTCATACACATGCTGTTTAATCTTGTCCCTGTGTTTGAGATTGACAGATGAACTGCTCCTGTCCTAAACTTTGATCAAATTCTTGATAGTGAATTTAATCTACCCAGACTTAGTTATACATAATCTGAAGAACCTTTTTTAATCCGTCTATGTCTGCAAGCTTTCACTATAAGCCACAGTTTGTAAGTGTTTTTGTGTGGTTCTCTGCATGCATTGCCATGTCACCCCGGCTCCAGCGTGTTTGTGGAGTTGACTTTTCACACCACTCAGCAGCAGAAATGAGTATGAGCCTGGTTGTGACAGACATCCCACAAGCTCCATATATTATTTAGCTAATGGTCAGGTGGCAGATGCTGGAGTGTTTTGTACTGAGACCAAGGTCCCAGTGGGGAAAGGCTGTCCTCCTCCATGAATAAGATCAGCAATGTTCCTCTACGCCGGTTAGTGTGCTCGCTGTGGTTTTTCTGGATATCCTGTAAGTAGCTAATGTGGGCTCCCAGAGGCTTATGTTTCAAAGATTGCAGCCACCTACAGTTTCAAGGGCTAATATCTGCTCTCTGATTGCAGAAATAGACTTAATGATCAAAAAACAATCAATCAGACTAGCCATAACAGAAGACCAAAGCATTTTAAAAGACGCTATGTTGTGCTCTAGAAAATTTGTGATGAACATTTGTCACTAAGCGAGTAATCAATGAATTAATGAAAAAATATTATATGGAATAGTCAACAATGGAAAGTGTCGCTACTTGTAGCGTAATTTGTCTTTGTATTGTTTTGCCGTATTGTCTCTGAGCGCTGTGCTGTGATTATGCCACTGACGCAGCATGAGGTAGATGGATCGGGGAAAATCGGGTCAAGTAATTAAGGACTTGAGATATCAATCTAGCCTCTCTCATTATGCTGTTGCATAAACAAGCAAAACATTATTTGTCCCTAATTTTCATACATTGAGCTATGTGCCCAAAAACCCTGAAATGAATGTCAAACTCTTACACCAGCTGAGGAATCTAATGATGCTAATTGCAGTCATTAGCTTGGCTTTTGGGGGAGCGGCTCAGATGTTGTTTGAACATGGACATTCATAGTGACACATTCTGTTGTATTGTGTAGTATCATCCAGAGCTAACTGGAGCAGCATAGAGTGCTGGCTGGTGTAATTGGGAGATGTTAATTAGTCTATTGGATGGAGCTTGTACCCTCCTGAGTATTGCCTTTGTGCTCTGCCCTTTTCTGTGTACAAAGCCAACCCAATGCTTATGTCACTGTACATTTCTCTGTGTGTGTGTGTGTGTGTGTGTGTGTGTGTGTGAGAGAATGAGAGAGCGCCCGAGAGAGTGAGAAATCATAGGACAGTGTGAGTGTTTGTGTCTTTGTCTGTATATTTGCACGAGGCACTCTTGGGGTCTAGCTAATGAGGCAGTCATTTGTTTAACGTAATCACCCACTAGTTTATGCCACCTGCTTTCCCCTGGCACAAGGACAAGCCCTATTATAAAAAGGGCGTGTTTGAATCACATTAGCACGGAAACAGCCACCCCCACCTCCCTGTCCCCTCACCCTAACTCCCCAGTCCCATGCTGAAATGGACCATCAATACCCAGCTGCCAGTCCACCAGCAAAGCATTAATGATGCCATTCACTAGAGATGTGCCAATGGTGCTTTCAGTCTTAACTCATTTTGGGTCCCTGTGGTAACTTACACTTAAATATGTTAAATACTGTCAAGAGGCTGTTTTTCAGAATGCTTAGCATACAGCCAAGTGCTTAGATTTTATGCATAAGCTGTCAAAAGATGCTTCACATGAATTGCTGCCACACAAGAATGGTGAGAGGTAATGAGATGGTAATAAAGCCAAATATGTCTTAACAGGCCTTTTTTGTTTTTTTGCTGTTTCTGTGTAAAGCGGAGTGGAAACAGTTCAGTGCGTTTAATGGTGTTTTGAAACAAACAGTAAATTGTCACTGGCCTTCATGTTGGTTTTGAGCTGAGGGGATATTACAAAAACATAAACTAAGCTGAACTATTGCATGAGTGAAGCGGCGGACTACTTTAGGATCGGTGACTATACGTATACATTGACCCTTGGATATTGCCTTTTGATAACAACAGTCATAATGGAAACAGACCGGGTTTAATTCAATTAACCCTTTAAGTACCAGCAACAGCATATATCAGTAATTGTAGGCTTATTTATAAGCTTTAAGACCATAACCCGTACCAAAACTCTCATATGTGCTGTTCAGCTTTCAAAACTACTCGCATGTATGATTGGATTTATGGGGGAAAAGATCTTTTTTATTATATCGGTAGTCAGGCCAACTGGACTTGGATGACTAGTATATCAGTCAGAGACTGTTCAGTTGACAGCATCAGTTTGCAGACGGCCTATCTGATCTTCCAGCTGCCTGTCTGTCTTCTCCAAGATAACAAACTTCATCCGATAGGGCGATGGAGAATCAGCTGCCGCTAATGCAAACATCCCTTTCATTACTCTTCCTTCTTGGAGTGACAACACAGAGGCCGACATTAATAACGCATAAACTTGGCCTGAATTGCAATTTCCATGTTTTTAACGTGAAAACCAATAAACACGTCACATCAAAGATATACACAGATATTTCTTGCTGCATCTTTACCTTCTCTAAACAAGTGTTTTGTTTGTGATCTATCCATCATGTTTCAGTGCTAAAAAATAGGCGCTTAAGGGAAGTGCAGAGCATATTAAGGCCCGAGTGTAACGAATGGCTTAATCAGAGCAGAGAGGGCTGCAGACATCAGAGGATTGCAGGGCTAATGCTACGATCACGCTGGAGAAGTTCAGCCACACATTAATTGGTATCAAAACCCAAATCATATTAACCAAAGTTCTTTAACGCAAGGAGCAGCTGAAAGTGGTTCAGACATGCAGACACAAGCTGCAGAGTGCAACTAAACATGTTGTCATTTTTACATATACAATTATTGGGGGGCTTACAATTTTGATGCGCAGGTGAATATAGGCAAACATTTTCCTCCTGAGTGATAATAGTACAGATAGATCATGGTGTATTTATGTTCTTTGTTATGTGGAGGCTACTAAGAGCTACAGCTAAACAGCATGGAGGTATTTTTAAGAGGATGTACCATGGGAAGCACAATAGTGAACAGATGATTGAAGATTACGCTTTGTTGTGTACACAATTATTTTTGGTCTTCCCTCTGTACTAGCAGCACCAATATTAAGCTGAGATGGAAAGTAGTGAGAAAATAGGTTGTTCAAGTACATGGTACTTCGGTCTTCTGAAGACTGACGATAGTTGTTGTGAATGTGAAGTGTATTTGACACAATATTCTGTGAGAAGAAGGAACAGAACAAGATGGATATAAAATGTAAAATACGCTGTCACCTTCTCTGCTAGACAATCAAACAGCTTCACCACACAAGAGGTATCCTACTCCAAAAAATGCTTCTGAAATCCGAAGGGAATCTATCCTCTGCAGTAAACATCCCAAGTAAGATAACTATGCTTGTGGCAGGGTTAGCTAAGTTGGTAGTGCAAGCGGACAAATACAGAGGTTTGCTCCTTGACGCAGCGGCCGCGGGTTCAACTTTGACCTGTGACCCTTTGCTGCATGTCATTCCCCCTCTCTCTCCCCTTTCATGTCTTCATCTGTCCAATGAAATAAAGGCCTAAAAAAGCCCCAAAAATAATCATTAAAAAAAAAGAATATCTATATGTAATGGCAGTCCTTGTCATGAATGTAGAGTCTGTTTGTTATGAATAATTAATTTGTTAGAGTTAAACTTGAAGGATTTTTTGTCTTTTTGCTCCCTCCAGCAATTAGAAACTAGTTGGGGGGCAGGAGAAAATCAGATTATTTATCTTCCAGTAAACTTGCAGATGGAGGCACAAAATTATAATGTGGAGCCCATGCCCACGGACAGAAACAAGAAATAAGAATATAAATAGACCATTAGAGTGAAACCAACCCAAATGGCATCCTCAAATAATGGAACTTCTGGCTTTCCAGATGCTTGTCAGTCAACCTTGGGGGCACAGACAGGAGGAAAGGGACATTATGTAACCAGATGAGCATCTCTTTCTTTCTAATTGGAATGATTATTAATGCAGGTGGCCAGGAGGCCAGCTGAGGCTTGCGACTGCCCTTGTGCTGTGTCCCGTGGGAGCCGAACTGTCCCATGAAGCTGAGGGCCAAATCAATGGCTCTGATTTGGACTTCAGCTGGGTCTTCCCCACAAACATTATCTCCCCCACCGCAGGAGATGCCGGTTGCCGTATTTAAATAAAAAACACTATATTAATAGCTCTAAGGTGCACGTGAAAGAGGAAAGCGATGAATCTAAATGTGACCTGGACACATAGGGCTGCACGATTATGGCCAAAATGATAATCACGGTTATTTGTTGATTTTAACCAAAAGAAATTATATAGTCTGTTTATAACTGCTTTCACATCCATATTGAGCTACATTCCTCTAATGATGAAGTTGTATGTTGTACATTAATACAGCTGCAACACATGTAAATGAAAATTATCTGAAATAAATAGCCTAGGATATATTAAAAAAAAAAAGTATCTCTGTGAAAGCTCCTACACTTGTTTTCTTCAAAAACTGATTAAAAGAGTTAGGGAGAGAGGGGGAGTGCGATGGACGTACTCACAGAGGGACGGCTGACTCATTATGAATGGGTCCACAGGCTCCGTCTCACACGCTATTATTCCACAAACTGAAGTTAGTTGCATTCACTAATGCGTGTTTTTCGCCGTGACCGTCGGAACAGAAGACTTACCAGCGGAAACACTGGTACAAATACAGGTTTTCCTCTCCCGGTCAACAATATACAGCTGTCCATTCATCCATCCATCTTCATCCGCTTATCCGGTATCGGGTCGCGGGGGCAGCAGCTCCAGTTGATTAGCTGTGTTAATAATAATTAAAACTGTGGACAAATGTAGAAGTGTGGGCCTGCGCTGTCGCAGCTCTGTCTCTGTTGCTGGGAGCCGTGTGTGAGTGAATGGAGGCGGGGCTGCACAGAGAGTAAGAGGAGAGATCCAAACACAGGCACAGTCTTACAGAAGAAATTGGTCATGTAACGGAAAATTAAACCATATCGATATAAATGACATTGCTTTGTGTGTGGAGAGGCAGTGGATGCAAGGACATATGGTGCACCGGTGCGACCTAGGAAAAATGTTAGTTGCACCCTAGAGCCCTGTTAGCTAACAGACACTAACTAGTACCGATTAGCACTGGTCACTGCTGTTGTCTGAAAAACAACACAGACGGGACAAAATGTTGCGTTTTCTGGTAAACTGGTAAACCTTGAGACCGACGTATGACTGCTATTTGTTTTCTTCACGTTACTCTGTCCTCTGTGACTGTCTACATCTAGAAACTAAGCTGTGCAGTGCAGGGAACATCTCTAACTGGCACGTGATCAGACAGTGGTTTAAGGAGCAGTAGATGGGTTTTGCAAAAGACACTAGGAGCGTTTTGTGAACGGAGTGACACATTTAAAATATTGCTCGATTACGCAAATTTGATCAGGGAAAGCAAAAATTGTGATTGTAATTAAAATTCGATTCATTATGCAACCCTATGGACACATAGTAAATATATAATAGCGTTAGCTGTCATTTGTCATTTGTTTGATGATGATCCATGATGTAAATGTAACAGTTTGACCTGTTTTGATCAGCACCATCTTCTCTCTTCATCTTCTTTCTTTGTCTCTTATCACATAGATTCATATTTTAGTGTGCGGTAGTAAAGATTGTCTATAAGACATAAGAGAGCGAAAAAAATGAGGTTGGCTGTATTCTCGGAGTGAGAATGAAGCCATAACGTTTCAATATTTGTGACCTAGATTCAGCGTGACATACAGTACACTATAGGAAACTGTTGTTACTACTTGTATCACAGCCAACCTTAATTTTCTTTAGCCGCTCCTACTCATCTTTTTGATGACTAATTTAATTTTAATACCAATTTTTGGCCTCCTAACCATATTTATCAACTTTTTGACAGAGCAAGCATGCAGTTTGTTTTTATTATTGTTTTAGTCCATAATGTATCCCAAAAAGCATTGCCACTCTCTTATTCTTTCAAACTGCCCTGCAATTATAGTCTAAAATAGAATTGACTCCAACGGTCAACACAGCCTCTAATAGTTGGTGCAGAGGGAGCAAAGAGGCTGCATTTATCTTATTTTTTAAGTGTATTACATTGAGCTAAAAAGCAATGAGTTCACTGTCATATACACCATACCATACCACTATTTTGATATTGAGTCTTGTTGCAAAACTGATGCTAAGCTCCCCAGACCCCCTTAAGTTATTGTCGCTGCTCAAGACCGCGCAGACACATCAGACCTATGTAGCTTGGCCTGCCTACATTAGTATTGATCACTAATGTGTTACATTGCTCCACTGCAGTGTTGACAGTGAATTAAAAAAAAAAGCAATTAAGTACACAAGATCCCCATTAAAAAGAAAGCTTGTGTCAGTGTACCATCTTTGCAGATGGTATATGATGTATATGATCCTGTCTGCCATGGCCACTGTCTGTGCCAATATCCCCTGAACAAGTTAATTGCAGCAAACAAAAGCAGTCTGTGGTCTGTAACCCTAATACTCGCACTAACGTCAACAGACAAACCTGAGTTCTGCAACTAATAGAAGAATGAAAGGGTGTTTCTTCTGTCCATCAGTCTTGAAGGTATAATCCAGGGTGGCAATCTTCGTTGATACTGCCAAAGGCAATTTGTTGAACATATTTGCTGCCCAATGAATTTGGAAATGAAATTAAAACACACAGAGTAATTTTACAAGTTACTGTTTGATTACCCGAATGTGATCACTCTGGGAAGAACAAATTGCTGATATACAGCAAATCAAATATGTAGTTACTCCAAGCTTTGGGTTCTAGTAAATATATTTTTCTTCCTGGATGACTGAGGAAATATAAACTGTTTTCTCTGCAAACGTTTTCATAATGTGAAATTAATACCAACAAACCAGCTAAAACAATGTTCTCTCAAAGTAGGAAAATAATTTAGCATGCTAAAGCTTTGTTACAGGAAATTTTTATCGTCCAATAAAAACTTCCTCCTTGCATAGACGTTAGATATTTTGAGCTGCTTTGACAAAGTCACACACTATAGCCTTCCTTTGCAGTGTTAAAATGTTGTTTCTTTTATGAAACCCCCTTGGACCTTTTGCAGACACTTGAGGTAAAATGTAATACTTGTTTTTATACGTCAATCTGTCTTCTTTTTTTCCCTCACGTGATGGTGGAAGATTCCGCTTTTGTTCCTATTTAAAGAAAAAGAGGGTTTGGAGTGACTTTTCTCTATTAAATTTTTCTTCACAACTTCATTGTCTCTCTCTTCTTCCCCATAGGGATTGCTGCCTGGCAGAGAATTTAATTCTCTTGTGCCTTCTCTCCAAATGTAAACTTCAGGTGTTTCTTTTTCTGCTCTTGCTTTATTGTTTTCTGTATTCTCTTAATTAAAATGCCTGTTTGTGTACTTGCTCCTCACTCTTCAGCTTGTTTTAGTGCTTCTGTTCCAGCCTTTTTATTCCCTCAGATTTGTTCAACGGTTAGTCAGTGTGGGTGGACTGATGTATTTTTCTTCTTCTCCCTTTCATCTGAGACACATGCTTGCCTCTGTGCGATATGTTCCCTTCCAAATTAGTTGGGCTTTGGTGTATCTAATAAGATCCTGTAACATTCTACTTCACAATGTGGCAGCAGAATTTACTACAATTTGAAGCCACGCCATGGTTTATGAGTTGACATTGCTTCTCTTATTCTGCTTTGCCAAAACTTGCCCTCACCCCCAACTCTGCCATTTGTGGCTGCTGAGATGACAGGATTGTTCCAGGTCAGCAATGGAGCTTTTACCTCTACTACTCTTTGCCTCTTATCCAGAAACGGGCACACTCGCTTGGCTAAGCCAGCTTAATTTCACCTCAGAGCCTTGGCCTTTAGTCACGCTCTGATAAGTGATTGACTAAAATTGCGGGCTGTCACAACAAAGCTGGGCACTGACTGAACACATAGACTAAATATACCCTTGTTACTTGCTGATGCTTGGTTGGCAAAATCAATTCAGCAGTAAATCTAAGATTGAGTGTGTGTCTGTAATGGTTAAAAACAGTCACTTATATAGTTGGCACAGCCCGGGCCAATATTTACATTTTTACATGCATTGGCATCGACCGATACGCAGCTGCTGCGTTTGCAGATAGTTTTTTCCCGTTTTTATTTACAGACAGGTGTACAGAGGCATCTCTGTGTTGCTGGAGACGCAGCAGTTCATGTGCAGACCATGCACTGCCCCTCCACCACTAGCACCATGTCTTAAATTACAAAGCAAGCACTTTATTTTAATGGCGACATTATTGTTTTCTTTAATTATTTACATAATAACAAAGGACGTTTTGGGATGACGTGACCTGTCTTATAATATGTCAGCAAGCAATGCATCATCAACGCTGTGTTGTAGATCTTAATGAAAGCCTTTTTACAGTTAACCATATGCACTTCACCCATCCAAATGATGCACATTGCACACAGGATTTGGGTAATAGGAATGTAAGATGATTGCAGAAGTGATACTGATCTGTGTTTTTTTTAAAATTATTTTTAAAGAAATGGCAGAGCAGATTTGCAAAAACAAATCCAGTATGGTAGGGTTTAAATTTTTATGATTTAAATTGAGGGAGCAAAAGCAGAATCGGCTCCAAATATCAGCTCAAGAATATCAGCAGCCTGTGTTGGTTATCAGCTAAGGGTGATGGAAAAAAAAATCGGCATGTGCACTAAAAAAAATCCATATCGGTCGATCCCTATCATATAGCGGTACTGTCTGTTGCATTCCATAATAGCACCCATCCTCCTCAGTTGTACTAGCAAATGTTACCACGCTAACATGCTAACATGGTCCCCATAGTAAACATTACACCTGCTATTCATCAGCATCTTAGCTTTGTCATTGGCACCTTCTTAGCATGCTGGCGTTAGCATTTAGCTCAAAGCACTGCTGTGCCAACGTACAGCCTCACAGAGCAGCGAATATGGCTGTAGACTCTTAATCTTGTTTGTATATACTGTATATGTGAACAATCTTCCACCTTATGTCCTTGTTCTTTTTACAGAACAAAATGCCTTTGGATTCTCCCTTATGCGTGTCAGTACACTGTACATCCTCAAAGAACTCTACCATTCATCATCCTACAAAATGAGCAAAGCAGTACCATTAAAAAACTGCTGTATGTCTGGTTTAATTGTACTGTTGTCACAGTCTTACAGTTTTTTTTTCTGTTTGGTAAAGAGAATGATCCAAGTTCTCTTTGTGCCTCAATATTGGATGGACGACCTTTTTCAACCAGTTGTTGAATTCATCTGAATTCATTGTTGCCTTTCAGATCTTATTGTTGGAGACCAAATGAATTATGTGATGTATGATCTTGGGTTTTAAAAGATTATAGACCCTTATTTGCTCCTATGATACACTAGCTTTAAAGCTGATATACAGTGTATAGAGCTTCATTCATCAAATCATCTGTCCCCAGACACCCTCTGTCTCCCTCTTTTTCTGAAAAGGTGTCAGCTGGCACTAACATAATTAGAATCTACACACAGATTGACTTTCGACAGGCTTAGTCGGGCTTTCACTTTAAGTCTTTAAATCTGCACAAAAGGACTAATCTGTCATACACTTGTATAAACCATGAGGTGATGATGCTTGGGAGCAAAGTCGGTTTTATCTGTACATCTCCCATAAATTTCACTTATAAATTCAAAGCGGGGGCACTTATCATGCCCGATGAGATGTGCTTATGTTATTGACAGAGTTGGTTGGGATATAATTAGCGGGCACAGAATTGTGTCAGTGTAGATCAGTGATTTAAGTGTTGTTATGCACGCTGTCATACAGTGCAACTGTTGAAGTTGTCTTTTTAAAGAGATTTTTAAATTGGCTTCCTTTCATTTGATTTGAGCTAATTGCAGTTATTCCATGACTTTGGGGGAAATAGGAAAACAGGAAAAGCTATCATTCTCAAATTTGTACGTAAACCTGTCTGACACAAACTTGCACACAGGCCGGACGAGAACAGCCTGTTATTGTTTAGAGAGTGAGGACATAGCAGTAATAAGAGATGGGTGGACAGAAGGTACAAGGGACGATCAATTGAAACAGAGGAAAGAGAAGAGATATGAGGAGAACTGAAGATGGAAGTCAGATGGGGAGACAAAAAAGGTGGTGACTTTCCTTAAAGTACAGCATGAAGGCAGCACAATAGCTCCACTGACAGGGTATTCATTTTTTTCAGTATGAAGATGACGAGCGGATGAAAAGGAACTATGCCTGCTCTAAATCACGTATTGAACTGGTATCAAAGCCTTTCAACTCTCAAACTTGAAGCCAATGCAACAACACAACACGTAGCAAGCCAGCTAATAACATTTACTAGTTTAACACCAGGAAGGCCAGCTCGGGAAGCCTTAGTGCCAACTACATTAGCAACGCAACTAGGAAGGTGTCTGTCCATCAGCCTCAAGGACGTCTTTGTCCCTCATGCCATCAGACTCTACAACTCCTCACTTGGGGGGAGGTGGAAATAGGGCAGAGAGGACATGCAGTACATATACATACATACATACATACACACACAAAAACACACACACACACACACACACACACACACACCTGGACTTACATTAATACCTGGTCACTTTGACACTGGACTCAACACTGACATTTTTTATAATAATTGATGGTCTTTTTTATGTCTTTTTATTGACAAATGTTCTTAATGTTATTATTAATTTTACTGTTATTTTGTTGTCCTTATACTGTCTTTTTTATTTATTAATTTATCTATTTTTTTTCTTGCTTAAACTGCTGCATTTTCAATTTCCTCGGGGGAGTCATCCCAAAAGGATTAATAAAGAGAAGTCTAATTCTAAGTCTATCAGGGAACTCTGTCAGTCACAGAGAGTCGAGGCGGAGCAGTCGGAGGACATCATGGGGAAAACCAGAAAACATTTTCTCCATAAAACATGATGCAGTTTCACCAAAATCAGTTGTAGTGATTTAATTCGTTACAGCACTTCTCCCAGGTCGAACCAGCTCCCCAAAGTTACATAGTGTGAGGTTTGGGGCGCCAGTGGGAATGCCAGAGGCACCATTCAAGTCACTATTACAAGTCAGTGTTGCATAAAAATGGTGATTGTAAAGTATAATAGTTCAATAATATTGCTTTAAATTTGTGTCAAATGACTTTATAGATAATACAGAGGAATGTACCTACATCAAACTAATCAATCAAGCAGTTCTAGATGAAATTAAGCAGTGTGTCACGCAGAAATTGAAACACAATAAAGCAATTGAAGCGAGAAGAAGAGAGATATTAAAAGCTTACCTCATCTTCATACCTTTGTTTCTCCCCAACAACGCAAGACATAAAAAAGTTACAACAAAACCTAACCTTATGTAGATGCTATAAATAGACAACATGTCCATGGAAATTAATCTGAACTCCATCAGTGTCTGCTTCTGCTCTACTGAAGCAATGAGAACATGCAAGGAAAGTCAGAGGGAGGGCAAATGTCAACTTCTCCACTGGCAAGGTTAACTGACAGAAACAACGGACAAGGAAACCTTCACTGCCATAAAATGCTGATTTGTTGGATGAGTATCCTTGAAGTGAAGGATAGCCCGGAGTGACAGAGAGCGACTCACACAGGAGATCTAAAGCTAGAGAGGTAGAGGGGCAGCCATCTACACGGTGAAAGAGAAAAAGAGATCTAAAGAGAGAGAGAAGGAAAGTGACACACTAACTGAGAGGACAACAGACCTAAAAAAGAGAGTTTTCGCCCCGGGGTCTGCAAACCTGCTGCAGAGGGATAAATGATGCCAGGTCAGACCCTTAGCTTGTTTACAAAGAGACACGCAGTTGTTTTCACTATTTACACTCTACAAGTACCCTACCCAAAATGCAACCAGGGAGACAGACCTTTTGGAGGGGTTGTTTTGTTTCAATTAAAGTGCATTTCAGAATTAAAAATGCTCATAAAAACAGTATGGGAATGAGGAGTAGAGGTCAGGGGGTCTCCTGTGGCTCTGCGTTAGGTACTGTGGACTTACCCACTGGACATACTTAGAGCCACCAACTAGGACATAAGTGCAGCGGGTGTAGAAACAGACTTTCGGTACTAAATGTGGATCACAGAGCTGGAGAGTGTCGAGAAGGTGATTTGCTTGTTGTGTAATCTTGGCCAAACATGTGTCACTGTGTGGTTGTAGTGAGGGTGAACTCTTTTGTCTCTTAGTAAAAACATGGACTGCTTCAGCACACTCTTCTCAAGACAAGAGGCTTTTTTACTTCATAAAAAAACACACACTCTCCACCACGAAGTCTGTGTAAATGACACTGACCCTAGTAGCTATGCTGCAGTGTAGTATCCCTTACAAGAAGCTGTTTTTAACTGAGAGGGACCCTCTTAATTTAGCTAAGACGCTACTGTAGGTGACCCGCGACCAGGGTGCAGGATTGGCAGCTCCACTCTGCTATTTTAAATATAGGACACTATCAAGTCCCCTCAGTCCCTTATGTTATATCTCTCACTCTGAAGACAGACTCTGTTGTAAATGCATGTTATATTAGTTCAAAAAGGAATTAGGGATTTATGTGTTGTAAATTCCTAAGAGGAATATATCTATTTTGTGCATATTTAATTTCCAACTGATAAATAAGTTTTTTATTTGGTTTTATTTCTTATTTCACAGATTACTAGGCACTTTCCAGCACGACTACAAATTTGTATTGCAAGCCTTTGTTTAATACCTGAAATGTTCTAGCTAAGATTGTAGTAAATGTGAAGTTTTATACCAATTAGTCAAAAGGCAAGGCCTTTTGTCACAACTCTTTATTTCCCATCTATGTCTAACAATCATGAACTCCATCATATGATAAGTGATTAGTAGGATGGTCAATGAGTCTGTTCATTATTTAGGGATTAATTGATTAATTAGGTAGTCCATAAAATGTCGGAAAATAGTGACAAATACGATTACTGTGTTTCAGTACCATTCAACTCATCCTTGACTGGTATTACAGTGTTAGCTCATGCTAGCTTACATTCAACAAGTTGCAGAAGATGCAGAGTGAAACAGAGAAGGTCCGAAGCCACAAGTGTTTATTGGCGACACAGCCATGCATAACTAAGTCAGTTACATGTCAGCCTTGACAGAAATCAGACACGTAATTGGCAGGACAAGGTGGAAGCTTGACAAGGAAAGTTGTAGAATAGCATGGGGCAAACATAGCAATAGAGCTACTTGGCAGGGTCAGTAACCTGGCAGAGATTGGTGCTCTTTGAGCCTTAACACTATGTCTATGTCCTGCTGTTGTCGGCAGTGTTTACTCAAAACAGCACTTCTTGCTGGTGGCAGGAAGACAGAAATGTCAACACCCAGTTACTGCAGCAGTTAAAAACTCTCCAGTTCTTTGCCTAGCAACACATTGCAGTGACAGCTTACATCACCACGCATGATGGCAGTGTCCTCGGCTACAAGCCTCTCAGCTGCTATCAGTAAACGTTAAATGGCAAAGCGTGGAATATGAAAAACTGACTGGAAAATGCTAAAAAAAAAAAAAGGCCTCCAGACGAAATAAGGCCCAATTTGGGATTTTTTTAAAAACTTTTTTAACCTGACATGAATTCTTGTAAGTAAATGGGGCTTTTATCTGCAGTTACATTGTGTCTGCTAGAAAAATCATCTTTTGGTGGGTGTGATGGCTACACTATACATCACTCTACTTGCATAAGTGCAGTGAACACTTCTGATGTTCAAGCCAACCAGACAGTTTTGCATGGGGTCTGCGTATGCTGGTATGTGATGTAATTTCTTCACTTTCAAGCAGCGGTCATGAATTTCACGGTCTTTGTCTTTTGTAAATGACATCTCTCATTGTCAATGACTTTTCCATTGGTAACGTATGTCTTGAGGGACGTGTATTTATTATAGGAATGGAGCTTTGTGTCATTTATTACATGGCAACAGGGAGCCCAATCATCCCATATAAGGCTTTACACGAAGATAAAAATATTCATTTAGCGATGAATATGTGTTGTACTCATTTATCAAATTTTTCACAGTGATATTTACCTTGTGTTCTGGGTTTAAATTACTAAACGAAGTGCCTTCCTTTTTGCTTTACTTTTTCCTGACTCCCAGATGATGAATTGATGACAATTTTACTGTATTAGGTATGGCAATTCATGTCTCACAAAGATTTGCAGGCACACAGAGACCTGATGAATGAATGCCATCAAGCACACAATGTGCACTCTGTTCAGTAATACATGGTCACATCTCAGTGTGGAGATTTCAAATCAAATCTGCTATGGAATCTCAGCGGCTGGTGCTTTACAGTATGGGTACAGTAACCTGTATGGCATGTCATCATTTTTGTCAGTTTTTTGTTGAGAAGGTTCTGCCCATGGTACATGTTTTTAAAATGTATTTTTTGAAATATTTAAGTAGATGTTTAATGTGTTTGACTAAACTCTTAACATGTAAAAAAAGAGAAAAGAACTTCAGCGACTAATTATAAGGCTTTAATTAGAATTTGCTTTGATTAATGAATTTGGACAACATGTTATAAAACACTAACATTAATGTCAGCACAACATGATTCCACTGAATGCTGATAAGCTATAACATTAAATCATTCTCCAGCCCTACTACTTATCACAACTCTGTTCATTTTTGTGGATCTGTGGCAACACACAGAAAGGTCTTTTAGCTCATCACACAGCTCCCAACTGCTGTGACAATGAATGTCAAGTGTTTTCACTGTCAACAAACCCTTTTTCAATTATTCAGACTTTTAGCCTACATTTGCCTTTTAAACTGGTTATGACGATACCACCTCTAAATGTTTTGTGAACCAGAGATGTAGATAAGAAGCAGTCTTAAAGTCTTAGAGTCTTACAACCATTGTCAGCTTCTACAAAGATAAGTCTGGACAGTTGCATGCATAATAGGCTTATGTATAAATGTATATATTTTTCCTCTGGATGCCATTACACTGTCAACACTAGAACAAAGATGTAAGCATAGTGTTGTTTTAGGGTTAAATGGGGACGGTGGATGTTCCAGAGTTTAGGGTTAAAGCTCGGTCTTGATGTACATTCATCTTGCTATAAGGAAAAGTTTTACAGCCACTGAGTTTTCCACTCCATTCTCTCATGGCACATTGACTGATGTGACCGCTCCAGTGCCAACCCCCAACCAATATGTCTCTTAGGAGCTTGTTAGCCACGGACCTGCAGTGACCCAGACGCCCTCGCCTGTTAAAAAGTTACTGATTTTCTTTTTTTATTTCCTCACTGCCTTTTCTAGATGGGCGAACTCAGCTTGAGGTGACAACCTGTTGACCTCTTGGTTGCTTTTGCAAATACACATATAAATATGGCAATGTAAAGGTGCTCTAAGCAATGTCATGTTGTTGTGGTGTTTTAAGCAATTGTTGTCACATGCAGCATAGATCTCCTCACTTCCCGCAAGATGCCTGTCCGACCACACTGTAAAAAAACGCGGTCTCTGTAGACAGCTCAGGGTCAACAAAAAAAAACTGTGCCCACCTGCACGACGAACCTTACGCTAACAGTATTCCAGCGTTCAAGCGTTCCAGCCAGTAACCATCAGGAAGGATTTGGGGGTGTGGGCGTAGTACAGCCCTCTTTTTTTACAGTAACTGCTGACTCATGAATGGGTCTTAAGCGAGTTGAATGCACATCAGCAGGTCCGAGTTATAAACCGTATAGTGTGTTATAAACTATAATGATTTGGTCCTGGAACACATACTTTGCTGCATCCAGGCAACGTATGAATCCCTCTTCCTGTCGTTAAAAAAATAACGATTCCGCTAATGGTAAAAAAATGCAGAATATTGTAGACTACTGTGTGAGCACACTATGTGCCTTGATCCATCAAGCACGAGAACACTTCTGAAGCTCGGATGCTGATTGCTGCTGACTGTTGCCCGTCTCAGCCCGTTGCACCAAGCTAATCCCCCCCCCCCCCCCCCCCCCCCCCCCCCCCCCCCCCCCCCCCCCCCCCCACCCGCTGCTGTGTCTGTGAGAAAGGGAGTCAGAAGATATAAGAAGAATGAGCCATTCATAATATTCATCTCCTCAAAAATAAAAGTAAAAAATAAAAGTTAAAGAAATGAAGTTTGAAAAAAAGTTTGTCGTACATTAGCCGCTTTATTTCGTAGGTCTCTACTCAGCTGTTTTTTTAACCCAGTGAAGTTGGTAAGCTCTTGTTTTTTCCAAGCCTCATCCTACATCCCACCCACATCTACGAGAATCTGGGACTTGTTCTGTGCCTCCTCAGCTATCTGCTGTTGACTGATGAAACACTGTTGATGGAGCAGCTAGGCAGGGTTAAGTGGCTTGTTGAACACAACCTCAGCTGTAGCTGTTGATGGAGGAGGAACTTTTCACTTTCCTCACCCACATTTCCAAAACCGGTTTGGGATCTGGACCTCTCAAACCGCTCTCGTCTTAGCTGCCATCATGTGGGCAGTTTTTCCATATTTCTTGCTGCATTAAATCTCAAAGCTGAGCAAGTTCAAAGCGACATGTTGCTGTATGTTATGTTTGTGTATATTCACATGATTTAAATGCTGTAATTGCAAGGGTGCAGTGTGTAGGAGTGTGTTTGTGCATTTCTCAACACAACCTGGGCTCCTCTTATGCACCCGTTACCTGTCACAAATACTCATCAGGACTTTTTTAATAATGTGAAATGGAAGATATAGAATTTGTGTTCAAAAGTTCTTCTGCTGCTTATATTTTCACACCAATAAATGGTGTAAGAAAACAAAGCAAACATTGTGAACATCAGCTAGTATTGCTTTGATTATACAAAATGTAATAAAATAACATTAATTAACAGGCACCATGTTTAATACATGCAAAATCGATCTATCTGGTCACCTTAAGCATGTAGTTTGTTATGATTTATTGTCTGGTTTTCCTTTAACATAGTCTCATATTGCCAAACCTATAGTCTGGCTACATCACTTATATACTGTATTATGGGATAGGGGGGTTTGTATTTCTCTAAACCAGTCTTGGGCAGCACAAAGCCCCAGATGCAGTGATGATGCCCTTGCAAAATAGATAGCTGGAGGGATGTGAGAGAGGGGGTGACAGCACTGTGCACCATGTGAGCAAGACCACCTTTGACAAACCAAAACAATACGGGTGTCACGATTCTCTAAATCCTCGATAATATTACATTTTCGATTCTAAGATCACGGTTTGGTTCAATACTCGATTTTTACATTTATTTATTTTAAAGCACAGGTTGCTATGTCATTTTTAGACTAGACTTTTATGCAATATATCTGAACTTTTTTTGCAATGTACCACGCTACATTTTCAAATTTAAAAAATGTATTAAGAACACAATGTAACAATAACTTATATCATCAGTCAATTGGAAAAATAAACTGTATTCAAAATGTTAAGCATGGCTAGTGGGAGATGGAAACTAGAATAGTTTGTTCCGCTGTCCATACCTCATGTCCTCCAGATGAGGTAATACCATGATCTTCATTTTGGTCTAAATGATGCAGGATTTTTTCCCAGTTGATGACGGAAGTGCTAAGTTGTGAAAAAAATGTTTTCAATGTTTTACATGCCTCAGTAATTTGTTCTGCAGTCTAAGGCATTAAATAGGTAGCAACACTGGGCGCCATCATGCTCTGTGAGCTTCGTGGAACTTCTGTAACCTGTTTGATCTGTTGTATCTTTGAGGAGTCTATGGAAGCAAATAAGAGAGTTCTTCCCACCTTCTGAGACAAATGTGATGTGCATCTTGACACGGAGTCCATCTGTGTCTCTAAGATAACTTTTGAAGCAGCCGGAAATTCCGAATGATTTGATTCAGACTGCGTCATTGCTCTGCAAAGTGAAGCGTGACTTTACAATGTTGGAATTTGTTTTGTGTAACTCACAAATCAAGTCAAATGAATCATTTTAACCAGACCATTGTTGTAATCATGCCTTGCTGCTCTGTTTAAACAGTATGCATTTAAAATGGTTTTGATAATGGCTTTATTCCATGCATAGCTATTTTTCAGTAGAGCAGACAACACATGGGAAACAACAGGCACATGCAAGCATAATCCACTCATTATGCCCATCACTCTTCACTACAATACCACATGCAGTATAAATCATCACTGTTGTACAGCGTGGTTCTCTGGTGAACACAATAGTATAAATATTTTAAAACCACTCTAACAGTACACAGTCATCAAAGTAAAGTAAAACCATGAGTGATGCACATACAGTAGCAAAACATACACACGTCTTACTTTACATACTCCCCCCCTCACCCTGACTTTGCTCCTTTTTTTCTCCTTTTTTCTCCGTTTTATAATTGGTAACATCTGTAGCTGCTTCCGGGCAATGCTGTGGCAAATCTATTACACCACACCAGAAACATCAGCACAGACACATACACACACACAATAACAGTCCCCGAACGGACAGACTCACTGTGTTGACTTCAGCAGCCTTAATGTAGGAGAAAAATCCAATTCACGAGTAGGCTTGCACGATTCGGGGAAAGATTTGAATCATGATTTTTTTTTTTTGTTGCTTAGAATTGATATCACAATTCTCTGTAATGATTTTTTTCTCACAAAGTGTAATGTTTAATGCACACACAAACCATGACAAGACAAAACAAATTGGCAGTACCAAACATAGATTTCTTTTGGCATCTATAGCACATTGCTCATCACCACAAGCCTGTAAACACAGATGCTTCAATGAAAAGAAGGGAGAGCAGTGCAGCGCTTGGAGAGCTTTAAAACCTTTTACACAGTCTATGTTTAAAACTTCAGAAGAAAGTAGTAGTGTTTGTGATGCAGTCAGCTTGTAAAATTAACTGAGAATCAGTCGGTTAAAAAGAAGAATCGTGAACAGGATGAATCAAGACCGCGATTTTATAACAATTAATTGTGCTGGCCTATTCACAAGTGCATACCGCTGTTCTGTGTATTGACAAAATACATTACTCACACCAAGAATGAACACGCTGAAATCCCTCTTGATAATTTCTCTTTCTGAGCCAAGTATGTTTTCTGTTGGACCTGTTTGATGCTTAATTTTTTATTGTATTTTTATTAAACGTTTGGATGTTGCAGAGCCATGAGAAGAGCAGCACTGATTGAAAAACAAAAACACTACTCTCTGATTTGTGACCTAACCTAACCAGTGTATGACGTTAATAATAAGCACAAATATCATTATGCACTGCTTAAACAATATGAAACAAATAATACTATGTAATAAAGCAAAATCATTAGAACAGTAATAACCTTTCACTTAAACCAACAATCAGCATTTAATGATTTGGATGAACAGTCCAAATGGGAATACATGTTGAACCATCATTCAAACAAATGCAGTGTTTAGCCCAACACTCTGTTGGACCATACCAATATAATGTTGAACTGCATGCTTTGCCTGGATGAGCCCAGACCTCCCACTTTGGGAGAAATTACACAGCAGGCATTTTAATGTCTTCAGTATGGTATCCAGTCCTCCTGCCAAAAACATTGCCAGCCTAGTTTTGCTGGGAGTTCCCCAGTTTTCACTGCCCTCTCCTGGTGTCCTTCACCCACAGTCAAAAGATAACCTCAGTGCTCTGAGCAGACACGGCCAAAGTCAACATCACCATGATGTTTTTTGTAAGTTCATTCTTATACCTTCAGTCATTTAGATCAGAATGCATCCCAGCATAATGCTAACTAAGGTTAGGTATGGGCAACAGGTTTTGAAATTGAACTGTTTTTAATTTAAGTGTCTGTGTAACTGTGAATTTGTTGCCGTTTGATGCCACTTACCAATTCCTGCAAACTAATTCCAGACCTACTTTGTTGCTATTTACGTTTCCTCTTATGTAACAGTGTGTTGTCTGCAAATGCTGCAGTCAATTGAGAGATTGGGGCCACTAATGGACACGTTGGTGCATGCTGGAAAAGCACAGGCAGAAACACAGATGTGGTTGTCAGTAGCAACAGTGTCGAGCCGTAGAAAATTCTCAGATGGCCACAAACTCTACATTGGTTCACATTTTCCACAAAGTGCCCCCCTCTGCAGATAAGTATGAACATCACAAGAGAATCCATCATTTTGCCAGCTTTTCTGTTCTTGTCTTGTTCACATATTGTGTTGGTGTTGTTGTTATTGTACCTGGATGGTAGTTAACTGTCAAACCTCAATATTGGCTTTTGATGCTTGGCCTCAGTTCCTAAAAATTGCCTGAGACATAGGGGATGTGAAATGTTGGAGATAAACAGACTGAAACGCTATTTGTTTGTTAGAGAAGGCGAAAAAAGATGGACATTCACTTTTTCTTCTATTAAAAGGAAAAGTGAATGTCCTCCTGTAAGCCACTGTGGTTCAGTCTGCTCCAATATTCCCCATTATGGTATGTCACATTTTTAAAAGACAAAAGCAGAAAGCAAATGAGAGGAAGACAGAAAAGTGTGCAAACAGACATATAGACAAGTCAAGATTAAATGTGAGAAAAATGGATGAGAGAGGAGGATGGCGAGAGGATGCAGAAACCGACAAGGAGACAGGGAATGAGCTGAGCAGGGGACGTGTGAGCAAAGAGCCTTCGGTGAGCAGGAGGAGAGTAAGAGAAATGATCCACTGTCAACGGATGAAAGAGAAAGTGAGGAAACAGAGATGAGTATTTGTCAGGTGTTAGTGAATTTCAGAGCAAATGGAGACAGTGGAACGGTGAAGAGCCTCAGCTGATAGGAGAGTTGTTACTGCCTGGGATGAGTTTGACAGAAGTGGGTGCTTTCTGTCATAATGTGAAGCGTGTGCGTGCGTTTGCGCGTGCATGTTTTTCCAGGTGTTTAGTTGAGAGCTATTGAGTAGCAGAATAAGTATTTTTGCTGTAAGAGTATTTAACTTAAAAACATATTTCCTTATCTAAGCTCACACATGTGTATATGCCATACATTTAATAATCTTCTCATTTCATATTAATTCCAATCAGCTGTACAGTGACACATATTCAATTTTGAGTTGAGGTAATGTCAATGAAACGCAACATATTTAGATGTGAGAGCTTCTTTTGTATTTGTCTCTTCCTTTGTGATCTTTCCTTTCTTTAATTTGTATCACTCCATTTCAGCAACTGAGCCCTATCCACCATTCCTACCCACTCTGTAATTATATTCTGTATTTATTGGCGAGATGGAAATTTCATCAGATTGTCTTTATTTCCTGCCATTTCTCTCTTAACCTTCCCCACCCTGTGTCTCATTTTCTCCTTCTTCCCTGCTCTTCCCCATCTCTCACGCTCTCACTTGACATATTTGTGTTCATTTAATCTTTTTCTCTTGCCCTCTTCTTTCTGTCTGTCCCCTTCCATTTGCTGGCACATTAAGTCTCAGAGCAGATGCCCCACTCTATCATATTGAAGTAGAGAGACTGACATGGGATCAGATGTTATGACATGGTGGTATTCATTGTGGGCTGATTTAAGGAAGAATTCCCATATAAAGATATTTTATCTTAAATTAGATGTCCACATCTTTGCTTGAGTGTTGACGCAGCAGCGGTTTAACAAATAGGTCCTCCTCATTCAGTTGTTTGGACTCAGTATTAGATGAGGGCGGATGTATCTTTTACTGATCATAGATTTATTATTATTTATTGGATCATAATTGCTACCCATCATCAGAACCGTGGTGTGTTCATCAGTTGTAGCGCATGCATATACAGTAAAGTTGAAATTGAATTTTGTGAACTGAATTTGAATTGTGAGAACTGAATATGAAGATATATAGAGAGTTGAATTTTTATTGATGATAATATTTTATTGGATTTCAGTTCCAAACAAATGCATTAAATTTCAAGCTATACTGATTAGATTCAGTTTTTCAATGCAATGATTCAAATTAAATACAATTTCAAATTATGTGATTCAAATTCAGTTTTTCAGTGCAATTATTCAAGTTTAGCAATTCAAATATAAATAATTCATATTCAGTTTCTGTTAGCACATGATTCAGCCCATAGTAGACTTCTTAATGCATCTGACACTGAATGTCTACATAAAAGCTGTATGGGATAACCTGTTTTAATGTAGTTAAGTGGCTTTTCAGATGAAATGTTATGAGATGCTTGCAGATTATCATATTATAAACCTTTACACTCAGCAGCACTAAAAAAATAAGCTGCAAACTGCACAAAACACCGCTGTGCTTTGCCAAGGGAATTTGAAAGAAAAGCAGCCTTGCAAGGTCCTTTAGAGAAAACTACACTTGAATAATTTTGCAATGTCTTTGAATCATAATTTCTTCTAAAAGCTGTTTGTGAAACACAGTTGCTATAGATGATATTTATTAAATTGATTCTGAACAAATTGAGGGGCGCTGACAAAGATTTATTTTCAATCTTACCTTCTAGTTTTTTTGCATATGGTATTTGTGTTTGGATAATTAATCAAATATCTTAATTTTCATTCTCAAGGCACATTGAAAATCAGTTTATTAAGTATCCACAGTTTCAGTTTTTTACTATCACAAGGCTGGTTGGCTTGATTAATATGCTACTAATTATAAGAATATTTTTGGAAATCTTAATCTAACCCAGTTAATAAGTGAACCTACCCGTGTTACACCAATCTGTCAGTCCCTGCTTGACTGGACACTAGTCTCTCATCCAAACTGATTTTGAAAATCGGGAATTATGTCTGATTGTTTCAGTGACCATGCAATTGTGTACTGTATATGGAAAATTACCTCCAAAACTAATTACTATTAGACAATACAAAAACTAAATTTAGATAACTTTACTAATGATATACTTATTAACTGGGATAGAATCTCTCATTGAAGATTTAAAAAATCAGAAACTATTCTGGTCTAAGATTAAAACAATAGCTAATGCATCTGACAAATCTGTACCTAAGCAAATTAAAGTTAATAAGGACATTTTACAAGAACCACTTTAAATGGCCTAAGCCTTTAATAAGCACTTCTCATCTGTCTCCTCTGTAGAACCTGAATCATCTATTTGTGGTTATTTACAACCTAATAATCCATTGTCTATTAGCAGCATATTTTCTTTTTGGACAATTACACCTGTTGAGGTACAGAATGCTATTAATGATCTCAAAGTGAGTAATGGTCCTGGGCTGGATGGTATCAAAGCCAGATTTGTAAAATGATCAGCTCATGAATTTATGTATCCTTTATGTGATATCTTTAATATGTCTCTGTCCACCTATGAACTACCCAGTTTCTGGAAATGTTCATGCATTACTCCTACATAAAGCAGGCAATGCACTAGATCCAAACAACTATAGACCAATTTCTATCATTTGCTCTGTCGCTAAAGTGTTCGAAAAAATAATTTATAATCAACTGTCATGCTATCTAAATGAAAACAATATTCCGTCATCTTCTCAGTCTGGCTTTTGTTCAAATCACTGTACAATTACTGCATTGCTAAAACTAACCAACAATATTCTCACTGCTACGAACACTTCTGAAATAACTGGTGCCATTTTCATTGATTAGGGCTTTTGACCTGGTCAATCATGACATTCTTCTGGATAAACTTCATGTTATTGGCCTTTTACGCACCCCATTATTCTGGTTTAACTCATATCGTTACAATAGAAAAAAATATGTTATTATGGGAAATAAATCTGAGATTCTAACTCAACACTATGGTGTACCTCAAGGATCAATGCGTGGTCCACTTCTTTTTTCTATTTTTATTAATGATCTTCCTTCCATAAGTGTTCTGTTCAGCTTTATGCTGATGATACTGTTATGTATATATATATATATATATACTTCTCATATAAATTTAGTGTAGATTGAAGCAGATCTACATTCAGATTTTAATAATTTACAGCGCTGGCTTTCAGCTAATAATGTACTCATAAATATAAAAAAACAAAAACACATAGTATCATTTTTGGCACTCAAAAGAACATCAAACTCAAATGCAAAACACATTCATGTTGTATTTTCTGTCTGGATAGCACTACATTGCAGAAAGTTGACCATATAAAATTCATGGACCTATACTTTGACTCTGAGCTTTCTTTTAAATACAATAATAATCATGTTGTACATAAATTGAATTATAGTCTTAGTCTCCGTTTCCATTTCAGAAACTGTTTCCCACTTAAGGTCAGAAAAAAAATTGCTCTTCAACTTATACTGCCAATAATGGATTCTGCTGATTCTGTGTATTGCATTGCTCATACTCATTCCTACTAACTGCACATGCTGACATTTAACAGTAAACCTTGGCTATATTCTGAATGATCATGTTAGGATCTGTTTCTGAATGAAAATGCAATCTTTTACTTATTATCTTGTAATTGTAAGCTCTGTGTGTTGTTTTGTAATTTTTTTTTTCTTTTTCTTTTGTGTCTGTTTTGTTCTGTTTTACTTATCTTTTTCGTATATGTGCACTGTTTGTTAGGTATCTTGTCCAGGACCCCCTTGAAAACGAGATCTCAAGGAGTTATCCTAATAAAAGAATTTCAAACTAAAATGAATATTCTAGATTCAAAGGAATAACCTTGGGAAATACACACCTATAGGTTAAATGGACACACATGAAGATGATCAATGAAGATCAATTTCTCATCTATCTCTCCGCCATGAAGTGAAAAACGTATGATCCAAAATGTTAAATTAGTCCTTTAAAGGTTCAATATGTAATACTGACAGCTAGTGTTTATAGTTAGTAGTTAGTAGTTAGTTATAGTTACTGCAGTACATGTTCAAAATACTGGAGAGTTATCTCCCTTGCCCCCTCCTCTTCAAAGTTGAAGTGCACGGAGGTTGCAAGGCTGAGACCGCAGCAACCACAACAATGTTTCTAGCTGCTTGTCTCACATAGCCAGGCCTTACTTCACAGCACAGCAGAGTGGCTAACGTTTGATGCTGGCTATATTGACAGTCGTAAAAGCCTGTGCTCACGCGAAGCTCTGTACCCAAATGACAGACACTCTTCCTCGGCTTAGAATTCCACAACCTTGCCAACCTTTTCCACCCAACTGAAATACACAAACTTTATTGGCTTAGAATTATGGCAACAATTGCTAAACACACAGCTAATTTACGGTCCTCTCTTCCCAATTTACAGCCCCCTCTGTTGGCTCAAAATAACTCACCATTGTCAGGTACGGCTGCTGAAAAGGCTACATGTTTTAAACAGCCGTGGCCTGCTGTCCTGGTTCTTCTGGTAACGTTAGCAGGGTTAGCATTGCGGCGTTACCCAGCTCAGTCTTTAAAATACATCTCCAATATTTACCCAGGATTTGTTACGTCTCTGGTCACGCAACTGTTAGAAACATGCCATGTTTTTTTTAAGGTCGGTTAGAATCTATTTCTGTTGATCCTGTTTGTTTGTTTGCTGCTTTCATGGATGTACTAATGTTACAACCGTAGCGAGCTGGGTTTAAGTTTTTACAGATATATCTGGCAACCCGGCCTGGCTGTTAAACTGGGCAGTTGATAACAACACACAGGGCAAAACACAGACAGACATTCCGTCACAGAACAGAAATTACAAATGGAGAAAATACTGGCATTACAATTGTTGTAAGAAAAGATAGTCTTTCAACTTAGCATTTTTGGATTTATTACAGTAAATATATTACACATTAGACCTTTAAGACAACTTAGAAGTGTGCTTTTCTCCTTATCATTTCAAATACTTGTCTTCAGATTTTCCAACAACAAACTGTACTGTAACTATGTTTGATCTATGAAATTAACAAAGTGCATTCTAATTCACCCCCAAGACAACTTTACAACATCTTAACGCACAACGGATCTTCACAAATGAAGACTGGTGGTTCAAATAACCGCAGCTGTCTATGCTTCTAACAGTTAAAGGTGGCACATGGCATTACTGTAGCCATATCTAATCTCTCATTATCTCTGTATGCATAATATAAACATCCTCACAGCTACAGCTACAGCCGGCTGGGGAAGAGTGTCAGTAAAGATAAGAACACACTGAAGGTGGAATTCATATGTTATTTAAAGCCTATCAAATGGGATATAAATGCAGCATGTTGGCAAAGGACAAGTTTCATCACCATTCAGTTTTCTGCTAGAAGCTGTCACATAGCTCTCCATCTCCTAAAGTGCTTTGATTCCAGGGATAAATGTGGTGTTGAAGTGGCCGTGCTCAGGCCATTTCAAAGCTGTAGTGCTTGCAGGCACCTGTCTCTGGTCTGCCATGGAGCACAGCAAATGGGCCATTTGTCACTCTACATACAGTGGGGATGTGTTCATTCCTATGATGGCCACTATGAAAATGCCATTCACATACTGACAAAAGCCCGCTTCTTCTTGGTTTAGTCTCTAAGACGGCAGCTCATTTTCTCCCGAGTCCTCCTTACACCAACTAATAATATCCCCAACATGTAGGTTTCTTTTGAATGGTCTGCCTAGTACATTCAGCAACCTTTCATTACAATATGAATTGACAACGAGTCGTCTTGAGATCGCCGATGGTTAGCGTGGGCAGCTAAACGTTAAGTGCTAGCTCCCCAAAATCCCACCTGTGGTCCATTAGTTCCAGTTATCTGCAGTGTATTTATAGGGCACCTTGAATTGGGGTCTTGAGGCATGTGCTGCAGGGCGGAAAGGCCTGTCCTAGCTACTGATGATTAATGCATGAATACGCAAGCTTTATCACAAGTCCGGCAGCCTCGAGACCAGAGAATGTCAGTGCAATTAAAAGCGGGTGGCAGTTGTAAGAAAAGAGAGGCAGTGCCTATCTGCAGATTGCAGACTGAGTCGGGGAACATGGGCGCCTTGTTGAAGGTTCCAGCAACAGTGCCTATTCATTCCTTAATCACCTCCACTACTCATTAGAGCCTTCTTTTGTTCCAGCCATCATCTTTTCCTGCACTGTGCCAACAGATAAAATATGGCCACATCAGAAGAGTAAAGAGCTTGGGAAACCCCATTAAACGGCAAAAGAGAAAGGATAGAAAATGAGGAGGGGAAAGGAGAGGTGAGTCAGTTAAGTAAAGTCAGCTAAGGAAGAAGAGAGGACTCGAGGGAGAGGGGTGGTGACAGGAATGAGAGAAACAGAAAGAGAGAACAGTCCAACCATGAAGACTAGTTATTCATCTTGATCTGTCTTTAGGACAGTTGGAACATTCAACCAGAGGAGTGTTAGAAAATGGCAAGTTATATATCATAATCATACAAAGTTCAGCTCATTATAGCTGGGAATGCTTGAATTACCTCTACAATATTCTCCAAAGTCTGTGAATGTACTCTGCGTGGATGTAGAGTACTGTGTTCTAGTGCAGTAACTGGATATAATTGGTTGTTTCATTCAATCATTCTACGTCTTAATAGAGCATGGGAGTCCTCTTCCTGCTATGTCAAGGTATCAAGGTCTCCATAAGATAAAGTCTGTTATTATTATGCTTGGTTAATTGAAAGTAAAGTTATCCTGAGTGGTTGGACTTGTCAGAACCTTTTCAGAGAGAAAAAGAGCATGTGTTTTTGATAACAACTGAGAACCATAACGGTAAACTGGTGTTGATATAATTGCTACAACACTGATCACTGCAGTGTTCATGGGCCAATTACAGACAAATACACTGATGTACAAATTGCTGTCAGTTCATTCTGTAGGGAAGGACGTATGGGCCTGTATAGATGAATGGTGCTACCTCCAACCTTGCTCAAATAGAAGCAAATTGGTGACAGCCAATAATAATACTGCATCGGTAAATAGAAATATTAAAAGAGACCTATTTTCAGTGGCACTCTCAGTAACAGCAACAACAATCAAACTGAAGCAGCGTGTTGAAGCCTTGTGTGCCTGAATGTTGCGGCTTTATATATATCGGCTTTGCAGATTACCTTTTGACCGACTACTAAATATTTGGATCCCCTCAAGCATGCGTCTGAGTTAAAAAAAAAAAACACAAAAAAAAAACACACAATGAAGTCTGTAGTTTGAACTCCATCTTCCTTTAGAGTCTGTAGGGTGAAGGAGGTTTAGCTTCCTCTAATTTGAGGGAATAGTTTATTTTGGGAGATTCATGTCTCACTGACAAGGATTTTGTGCTTCATCCCTGCTGAGAAGAGGAACTACAGGGGGCTCTTGTTGACAAAGGCTGAGTCCTCCATGTAAGTTGTACTGCAACATTGTAAAGGTTAGCATCAGACTCCCATAGGAACCTGCAGTCAGGTAGGCAGGGTCACTGAAGACACACTTCTGTTGTATAACAGTTTTCATGGTCAAAGAACAACAGTGACTATGTTTACATGCATGTAATATTCTGGTTTCTGCCCTTATTACGAAAAATATGATATTCCAACTAAGCGTTTTACATGGCTAATCAAAGTGACTATTCCACTCATTGTCCCGTTTACATGTAGCCGCGTGAAATACAATTTCTTCAAAGTTTACCAGCGGCAGCAGACTTGTTGGACTATGCCAACACAGCGTCCTTCTTTCAATTCTTCAATTAGCCTCTTGAAAAGGTTGGTATAGCAATGTGTACATATCCCAAAACGTGTTGCTACCGAATTTTATAATGTTTAAAAGTAGCTGTGTGTCACCTTCTTGTCAGATCTGTTTTGCAAACTGTTTGTGTACAGCAACCATAGCAACGCACAGGGCTGACCATAAGCTGTAAACAGGCAAGAGGTCGTAAACTGTGGAAAAAACCTGACTGAGATGCATATTACGAATGCGCTGTATACATGTCCACAGAATGCTTCTAAAAACCCGAACAATGATGGAATATTCCATGTCTTAATTAAAAAATGCTATATTCAGAAAAAGGCATTTTTCTGAACACAGCCCTTATGCAGCTCTATAAAGCTCAATAAAGTCCATCTCGACAATAATGATGATTTATCTCGACATAATGACAACACCACCCTAGACCTCAAGCTCTTCACTCAGACACATCTGTGCTCAATTACTGCAAATAATTCAAACAATAACAGGGCTCTCTGTAGGTGGGTGGTGGACTGATGGCAGAAATGACAGATAGGGATAAGGAGCGGGGTGGAAGAAGTGGATGACATGGAGTTTGCTGGGAAAGAAATGTAAATGTGTGCGAGAGAGCAAAGCAGAATCTTAAATCCTTTAATGTTTTTTTGCCATCTTCAGTTGACTTTCCTTTAAAAAGTGGCAAGCTTTTGCAAATTTTACTTTGGAATGAAAGCATCTGTGGCTAGGATGGGAGGATGGCAGAAGTGAACTGCAAATGGTGAATTGACAACGTCATTTTTGCAAAAACATATGTGAGTTGACCTGGAGCCTCGCCAGAAATCAAATCACACTTTGGTCATAAAAATGCTAATATTTATATGCAGCAGTCTCTCAAAGTAGCAACTGTGTTTGTGTGCCTGCATGTGTTTAAGATTGTCTGCGTTTGCTGCAGCGAGGTGTTCACGCTCTCCCCAGAGACAGTAGCTGTGTTGATGAATGGTGAGGTACTGCAGAGTTTGTACAGTGTAAGGAGTGAGGAGTAAAAGTTCATTATGTGTGTATTAAGAGGGATGTGTGGTGTGCTGCATTAATCATTTTGTTTCCTTGTGCATTGTTTGCATAGAGGTAAACCCACACTGATGAGGACTTTAATCTATCATGCATTATCATGCTGTTTGGGTGTACACAGTCTTTTCCTCTTGTTCTCCTATTGCTGTTGCTATCTGTATAGTCATTTTAAATGATTGTTAGAAACACATTTCACAGCTCCATTTGCCCTTCCACATGCTTCAACAAACATAATCCACACACATTAACTCAAATTAAGATAATAGTAATCTGTGAGGTCATGTCTTTTCTCTTTGTACTTACTTTAAATTATTTAGTATTTTCACATGTTCTTGATGCTTGAGTTTAAATCTCTTTTCCAAGAATACTAATTAATTCCACTTTCTATCTTTCTAAATCCCTCCACATGTTGTCTTTTAAATTAACCTAGTTTGTCATTTGTTTTTCTCCAAGATCCCTCTTCCCACCCAAGGCAGAGGCCGCCAGCCACAGACCTCTGCTACAAGACTGAAATCAGCAGTTTAATGGACTTCAACTCCCCGGATGCTTCTCTGGACAAAGGTAAGACCTAAACAGTTTTGCTGGACCAGAGCTGGTTGACTTAAAGTTTTTTCAGTGCCACTATGGGAGGATGTTGTGGAGGATGTCGTCACAAGGCATACATATGAATCCAAAAAAGTACCTGCAAATACACAATCCATGAGAGCGGGAGGATTTAATAGTAGCACCTCCGCATTATTCCTCTGCCTTCTCAGCATTTGCTGCTTGCACCTGTTGTTTGAACAATGAGCGCACATCACACATATTATATGTGTGATTATCGTAAGCTAACGAGGACTGCCTGTGATCCAGGTTGCGTCTGGCTGCTAATGAACCCAGCGAGTCTTGTGTTTAAAAAACATCACACACAGCTTTTCAGCTATCAGACAAAAGCTGCTTCTCAATTTAGTCTGTGTGCAAGTTGAACCAGGAACACAACAATTACCGACATCAGTTTGCTTATGTTTTGTGCAATTTATATTCTTTCAGTTTGGCCTCTTGTCACATGCTTGGATGCACCAGCAGGGCAGAAATTATACATCCTACTGCAGTATGTAGTCTACAATAACAACACAGTGAGTAAATAATAGTCCAGGCTGAAAATGTTCTGAGTATGTATTTAAATACGTACATTGTATTTGTATGAAGAATGTGACTCAACTCAAGAAAGAAGAAGAAAACTTAGTCGTGATAGCTGGTAGAGGCAATATTAGGATTGCATGTATAAGCAATTTGTATACATTTAACAGTTTAGACTTATTTATAGACATTTTTATTGTATTTAGTTAACCTTTATTTGTCCTAGTAAGTCAATTGAGAACAACTTCTCATCTGTCACATTCCCACAGTTACACATACCTGGAAGTTGCCCAGTACAACCACAGTCTGATCTGCTTGCCACTAAGCAGCTCCACTGGAGAAGTTGGAGTTAAGGGCCTTGCTGTCTCAGTAGTGGTAATTGGGGAGGGGACAAGGGCTGCTCTTTCCCCACCCAGATTTTATCCTGTTGGTCTGGTGATTGAACTGGGGACTTCCTGATCCCAAGCTCGCTTCTCTGACCTTTAGGCCACCACAGAAGTTAAAGCTACATCCTGTGGTTACTGACTTACCATTTACTAGCACTTAAAGTTGTATCAATCAACAACAGTTCAGTGCTGTTAAACTAGAGGTAAATTAAAGTTTTTTTGTTTTTTTGTCAATTTGAATTCAAATGTTATGGTTTTTGGTTGACTCTCCTACAATCACATTCTAATGTTCTGACGCAAATTCATAAGATAAATGTGGAAAGTTCAGTGAGCTGAGTCAGTAGTTGTCTGAATTCTTACAGTATTTTATGGCTTACAGCTACTGGAGACCTTTCCAACATTAATTCAACAGCTATTGGTTTTACATTTAATGAATTCAAACCTTCTCTAAACTGATGCTACAATATGGCTCTGTCAAAAGTAAATACTTTCAAGCTTCATAGTCATCTGTGTTTACAATTGTGCTGTTAGACATTTGTGTCACTATGAAGGATCCCCAATAAGGAGCCTATAAACTGTAAGGTCTTTATTCATTCACAGACTTTGATCTAACTGGGTGGTCAGACGTGTTTCCACATAGGCGTCATCAGCTCTCCAGACAAACACAGTTTCAGTCGTTTCTCTGTAGTCTGTTTCCATGTTCCAGCCTTTTCATAACCAGAGCTTCTTTCAGGAAGTTGGAGGATTAAAGTACCTAACGATGGCACTAGTACAAAAGCATCTCTTGGATTGTGGATCCTGTAAGGTTGCCAACTCCAGTATGGATCTCTAGTGTCACATAAGGAGCCCTCAGGGGCCCTTTCCTCATTAGAGTGTCCTGCTTAGGGGTCTCTTTGGCTGCCAGTTCTCTCTGCTGTCCTGTTAGCGTATGTCGATGTTGGAATGATACTAAGAGTGCTTACAAGATTGTTTGGGGGAAAAAAGAGAATTTGGTGCATTAGTTACATTCCACCACTGCAGATCAGTACCAGATAGATAAGTACTGAACCTAAGTACCATTCTGAGCGGCTTTTATTTTACTTGAGTGTATAAACTAAATTTCTGGAGCACAATATTACCTAGTTCCTAGAAATCCTAGAAACTCAGTTCAGGACAGTATGATATGACTCTGTAGTAATGGCAAAACAGTAATATTCCAATATACTGTAAATACAATACATACTGTGTGTATAATACATATAGATATATATCTAAATATATATACTCACCAAAATTGTCAGTAACATCAATCCTGGTGAAAATGTACGTATTTTAAGAGTTTCAGGAATTTTGGCAAAAAAATACCTTGCTAGCGCCCCCTACAAAGAAAAATTAAGACTAACAAAACATATGTAGGAGCATGTCGAGACGTAATAAAAAGCTCATTGGAGCCATACCTTAAACCTATCAGGAAGTCCGCCGTTTTCAAATGAACGTTTTAAATTATTGCGATTTTGGCCATTTCCCCATGTCGTACTTTAACAAACTCCTCTTAGAGATTACAGTGGAGCTTGAAAGTTTGGGCACCCCAGGTAAAAACCTGTATTGATGTGCATAAAGAAGCCAAGACAAGATGGGTAAATCTCCAAAATTCCTGAAATGACAGATTAGACATTTGTATAAAATGTCACAAAAAGTTAGATTTTTATTTGCATCATTTACACTTTCAAAGTAACAGAAATAAAAAAAATGGCATCTGCAAAAGTTTGGGCACCCTGCAGAGTTTATAGCATGCACCATCTTACATTGTCCAGTTGGCTCGAAACCTTTTACGATTCAGAAGACTCCAACCATGACGACATCTACAGGCCGATATGGGCTCTAGACTCTATGACTAGAGTCTTGTGTGAAGTATCAGTGAACTCAGCAGGGAGTTCCCTTTTCATTGGTGATGATTTGTATTGTCTGAGTGTAGTTAGTATTGTTAGACTAATGCACGGTCACAAAGAGCAGTGTCCGCTAGTAACCCCGACGTGCGCAGAGGAGTGAGGGCCCATCCAACGCTCCTTGTTTAAGTACATTTTTTTCATTCTCTTTGGTATTACTACTTTTACTTAAAGTAAAAGATTTCACTACTTCTTGCACTACTGCTGATCTGGAGTTGACATTTTTTGTGTCCAACTGATGAAATTTCAGAACATGCTGAAAGATTTTTTTTGTTGAGGCGTTTGGATGTCAGTAGAGCAGATCATAAATAATAATCACAATTTGTATGTTTATGTCTTTGCACACAAACACACTGTCCTTCAGAACAAACCAGCTGGTGCATTGCTGTCGATCTATGGTCGTTTCCTGGGTGCTGTAAAGGTGCAGACTCAGGCAAAACACTCACATCCCTGCAGTGGCCAAGGCCACGTATATCAACACAAGTTTCATCTAAAGGAACTGAGGGCCTGTGTTATCAGCAAATTCATTTTGGGACTGCAGTAAGATAGTCAGAAAGACAAGGAAGGAGAGGGGAAACAAATGTAAGCAGTGAGCACTGTATCATTATGGAGGCAGGTGCAGCTTCTGCACATTAACTGGCAATGCTATCACTAGATGGGTGAAGCTTGGCATGTGGGACGGTTAAAATAGGAAGGTCAGTGCAAAAAAGCCACACAGGGATTCCAGAAAAAAATAGGCTTAGAAGGGAAGGACAGGGGGATGGGAATGTGAAGAGCACCATGAAGAAGAGGTGAGAGATTGCCTAAGGACATAATGTTGCCTGTGAATGTACTCTGATTAACAAGAGAAAATCATACAGCAAAGGGGGGCGGAGAGACAGTGACAGAAATTCACAAAAGAATAATAACGAACAGGAGAATGTGATGGTGTATGTGTGGGTGTGGGTGCATGGGTGGAGTGGTCTCTGCTGAGCAGTTCCATTTTTCTCATGCGCTGACACTTTCCAAAACACCTGCCTCCACCAAAGCCCTCGTAGCCATTTGGAGGGTGGCACTTAAATTGCCACCAGCAACAATATCTAGGCTTCTCCACTGTAATTTACACACTTTAGAAATAGCTACTCAAAATGTTCAGACACAATGGCTGATGTCATACTATTTTTTTTTTAATGTGACTCATTATTTATCTATGCCAGATTGCAATAACTGTATATTGTTTGTATTATCATGTTCAAAATCTGATTTGGAGTATTGACATAATACATTCAGACTGCTCATCTCTCTAATAAATGTGTGTGTGTTTGTGTGTCTTTGAAAGAACCCATTCACCTTGGTTTCCTGTCTAGCCAATGAACTTAAGGTTTGGAATTTGGACAGTATTGGATAATATTAAACTGTGAGTTAAACTAAACAACTGCACAATAAAGGTTGAGTAAAAAAGGTTGAGAAAAAACGCTGCCATAACTCTGGCTCTGTCTACCTTTTACAATAAGGGTCCAGCTTAAATTCATTAAGAGTATTTTGCTCAGAGGAAACTCAATAAAAAGGCATTTTTGCCGAGATATCAAACAAAAGCCAGACACTTTATCGTATTAAGTTGCTGTGAGCTGTGAAATTCACCACTTCTAAGTAGACAGCAAAAGAAGAAAACTTTAACTGTGACATTTTGTAAGTATATTCTGAAACTGCAACATTCTCTGTCAGGTAAATGTACTAGTACAATGTTTTTATCTGAAGTAAGAGTACACAGTAAGTTAATAGTAGGTGATATGCTTTTAATCTAATGTATACTTTATTAGTATTACTAACCCAACTCCCTACTGATTAAGCTACTGCCACCCCCAACAACAACAACCCATACCACAGGCCAAGCAATCAACCCATTCAAAACAGCCATATGTTAAACGGGGACTGTACTAGTATGACCAAAGACAAGAAGAGGAGGAATAATATATTTTAGATCATAGTGGACATTACCATCATAAACATCTATTGGAAGATTCACACTGTGGACCCCCACACACGATCTAATGAAATCTCAGGAGATCTCAATTAAGCTGCAACAATCCTATGCAAAGGTGCCGGTGTGCCTCTGTCCTCTGGCCTTTTCATAAAAGACCTCTGAAAGGTTGAAATTGACAAAAGGAGCAGAGCAGCAGTCTGCTGATTCTTAGCCGTCACTTTCACAGACCATTGACAAGTGTAACTCAAAGGTCAAAAAGTGAACATTTCTAGGGGGACAGATTTAAGACTTAATTTTAGCAATCAACAAAGGAAAAATAACTTCCTCTCTTCCTACTCTGAGTCTTTTCCAAATGCTCCTACTATTTTCTTCTTTGCTCTTATTTCCTTAGAATCCATTTAGAGGCAGGTTGCACCACAGAGATAGTTACATAAATATATTTTCAAAATGTTACTATCAGTACATCTAAAATGTCCGGGTCTCAGACTGTCTGAAATTCTTGTTGTTAGCACGTCTCTCTCTCTCTCTCTCTCTCTCTCTCTCTCTCTCTCTCTCTCTCTCTCTCTCTCTCTCTCTCTCTCTCTCTCTCTCTCTCTCTAGTAAATGGACCAGAAACAGCAAATGTGCATGCAGTAACCTTTGTCTGTTAGCTCAGCAAGCCTTCAATCTGCTGGTGATAGTGTCACCAAGTCACACCAAATGTATTTTGAAGCACACAAGGGAGGTCAAAAAAGTAAACAAAAAGTACATATTTATGTGTACTTTGCAAAAATTTAAACCTGTTATTTTATGAACCCCTCACTGATCTGCATAATCCAACCTAACCCCAAGAACTTACTGTTGGACATCTGTGGTTAAGGAAGTAGGAGGGCTTCTTAAGACTTAGTTCCATGTCAAGTCTGTGTCATGAAGTTAAGATCTAGTCATAAATTAAAAGAAATAATTATTGTTGATTACAAGCTGAAATAAACTGCTTTTAATCAGTGCACCAAACATTTTTTACAGTTCACTTTTTCAAAATACAACACTCTGGATGAAACATTTCTCAATATTCTCTGTCAATAAATTGTTTTGTTGTTTAAGAGACCCTTCCAACATTTTCACTTACACCTTGTTAAGTTTTGGATATACACCCAGGCACCAAGGTGGCACTAGAGGTGTATTTTCTATTTCTAAATTCCACCTTGGAGTCTGACACGAGGCGAACAGCCAACTGGTACAACCAGTCACCGGTTGTAATACCTTCTGCCTGCCCTTCAAATGGCTGTTAAAAAGGCCCATGGGCAGCTAATTTGAGCTGGCGTCTGGCGGTAGAAAATTGGCAGCGGAGGAGATGGTGGAAAGGGATGGTGGCTGTCTGAGCTGCCAGATCTGGAAGAGAGCTGAGTGGCACCTGATGGCTGCCGGTTCCTTTTCACTGATTACTGAACATGAAGGTGGGAGAATAGAGAGGTAAATAAACTAGTTGATGATAGGGATAAAGAGTGGAGGAGATGGTCTGAGTTGTAAATGCAGGATGCACAGTATTAAAGAGAAGAAGTAGTAGATGTCGGGAAATCCTGAAGAATAGGCCAAAGAGCAGAAGATGAAGTGCAAAAAGACAGATACTTTTTAGACTTACAGTACATAAAAAAATATACGATAGCACACCCTTAGGTCTCATTTCAAACAAAAGACTTTAGTTGACATTTTAATGTTGACCCACCCTCCAGATTTACAGTATATACGTGCTTTGCCTAAGGAGTAAAAATGTGGGTTGGTTGCAAAGGAGGTCATGGGAAATCCTCCTGAAGGCTGTATAAAATCCAGGACCTCGACATTGTTAAACTGCTGCAGTTATCCATTGGTGACCCACCAAATCATGCACTGACATGTCATCACTTGCAATGCCAGGAGTCAGCTGCTTATGTTCCCTATCTAACGCCGTGTTCAGATTAACAAACAACACTGCGACAAAACAACATTCCAAACACACCTCAGTCATTTTAGTCAGACAACTGCTTTGACACAGGGAGGGTCCCTGCACAGAGGGCTCTGGCAACAAAAGAAAATGTAAGGTTGTCTGACAGAAAAAATGGGTTCCCTTTTGCAGCATCGTATGCCTTGAAAAATAAATGGCAAAATTGCACTCTTCACCTTGTAACTGTTGGCGGAAGATGGATTGATTTATGGTCTGACTACTTTCCAGAGTATTAAAAAGTGCTCTGCTGTGTTGGACACCTAATCAACAAACTAATGCTTGTGTTACTGAAACTAGACCTCCTCATTTGTATTACATGCATTATCAGCTTCATGTACTTAAAGTTTCGAAAGAAAGTATAATGTAGCTTGGCTCTTCATTTTGTTTTTATTCTTTAATTGATATTGATGTGAACAGTATATGCTGTAGTTGGATCTCAGTTGAACTGTTGTATACACTATTGGTATGTTTAATCATATTGCATGTTAACTACGGTATAATTTCTGTAATATCTCACTCTGTCGTATTAAGTAGCATAAAATGGAAGTGATTGCGTATGTGAAAATTTGTACTTATAATATGTGAGATCTACTTAAAAAAAGTATTTGAGGAAATGCACTTAGTTACTCTCCACCACTAGTTTCCACTAACACACCCGCGCCAATGCTACTTTTTTAACGCAGTCTTATTTTTGTTCTAAACTGCCTGATTCCTCAATAGACATAATATGAACTTCAATGTTGATGATATCTCTGTGTTAAAATGCAAATCAACACCAAATCGTATAGAGCAGAAAAAAAAACTTTGCCTTTGACAGCTGCACAAATTGACTTATGGCTAAAAATGCAACAGTCAATAAAATTCAAGCAACAGTGCACATTACAGCAGTTTCCTGCTGTATGTGATCCAGACATGATTGACCCTTGACAGTGTTGTACAATGACCTGGACTGCCATTACCACTACATGACTGCAACATTTCCCTCTTTCCATTTTTTTGTGGTGTAGGAGGTAACATTAAATTCCTTTACAGACTGTTCTTCCATTCTACTCTGTCATCTTCACAGTTCACTGTCTACAAATTTTTTCTCCCTTCTAGTTCACACTTTTTGACTCTTGTGCCGATCCTTTGTACAGGAGTGGTTTTAAATGTTTTTCTGGGCAAACTGTAGTCAGTGTTGGAATAATCACGGGAATGGAAAAACAGGAAAGTGTAAATTGATAAGGAGAGGGTTGCATGGTACACATGCGTTGTATGTTGTAACAAAGGTGCTGAAGACAGGCTTTAAAAAGATGGACACCACTGTGTTCACAAGCCACAGAAAAGAGCTGCAGTGATTAAAAAGGTTGACCATCCATGCACACACATACACACAAACACACATGAATAGAATTAATTTCTAATCTTTCTCTCACTCTCTCTGTTGTGCTCTTATCTCTTTGTCAAATAAACAATGAAAGGTTGACGTCTTCTTGGCAGTGTGTATGGTGCTGCTGTCCTTGCGGCTGTGTTGCAGGTTAAACACCACTGTTGATTATTGGGTACAAAAAGCCCTGAAGATATGTATATTATGTTTTAAAAGTCTCCAAATAGTGTTACTTGCCAGTTTTTTGTAATTTTTGGTATTTGCGGGTTTTTTAATTCAAATCGGTGATGACGTCACGTTGGCGAGATTAGCCTTAGCCTTGTACTAGAACTATGGCGACTGACTGGGATGAGAGAGATGGAAAGGCGAGCAGCCTATAATTCCAAACCTGTTAGATGTGAAAGTGCAAAATAAGGAATTGCCGAGAGTTGTGGAAGTCTCCTGGTGAGTTGCTCTCATTTAGCAATGCAGCATGGCATACAATAATGACTTTTCTTTTTCCTGTCAGTGAATGGCACCAAGTGAACGCCAATGTTTTCTTTATGTTTAGTGACAGTGTTCATGTCATGATCAGCAGATGTGATGTGCCTCACTCAGCATCCAGGATTTGAGGCATGCTGCCTCAATCTGTTTGTGCAGAAAATAGTATACACACATTTCAGACAGGCTCATGGTCCCCTCCAAGCCAGCACGCATGAGAATTTTAATTGTTTATATTTACTTTACCATTCTTTTTAGACTGAGTCATAGGAAAGGCTACTTATTCCTAGACAATACCAGTTCAGTGCATACAGGCAGGCTATAAAAATAAAACAAACATATAAAAAAGGTAACTTCTGTATGATAGTATCAAGACAATTATTTTGGGAGATTATAGCCATTCCCCTTGATATCATATAATCTAAAGGAAACAAAATGGCTTATGGTGATACCTAATAATAGCAGTGTTAGAACTGATACTGCTACAATAGGAACTAGTACTGAGCATTTGAGCAACTCAATGACAATATAGCTTTATTCAAGATGTAGTGTAGAAAACGTGGGTTAATAGGAAAGACATGTTTTTTCCGAAAACATTAAAAGTTGTGTTAAACAACAATGAACAGTATCATTTAACATTTGTCGTTTTTATTTGAGAACAAAGCGCAGAATTTTAAAATAAATCAATATGGAAGTTTTTAAGGAAGGAGCAGGTTGGATAACACACACAGATAGCCGCATGGACCTGGAACTAAATCACTATTTTAGTAATCACTACTAGATTACGATTAGCTAAGAACCATTTTCACAGTATGCTCAACAGTACAAGTATTTGTACATCGTTGTATCCTTCAAAAGTTTTTTTTTTTTAAACGTATAACAATATTACTATAAACAAAATAAAGACACCCGGACTCGTTCGAGACCCTTAACTGTTAATAAAAGACCAAAAGCCATATTAGGCAAGACCAGTGGCAAAGACAAGGTGGGCTGCTCTGTTTTCTCCACAACATTACGTCATGCAATGCATTGTAGGTGAAAGGAGAATCATTGCAAACCACTGTAAAATAGTGCCTACTTTTTGTATTATATTCCGTTTTGTGATTTCCAACACCATCCAATACAATGGATAACAAAATGTTTATTATTAACAAGCAAATTGCTCAAATTCCTTGGAAAATTAAACCTGCAACATGAGCTTTAAAGGGAATTGTGTTAACTGTCTGCAGAGAAAGAAAGATTGTCTCCTTCAATTGATTTTCACTTAAGGGGATAGTGCTCTCAGCTCATCACCGCCAGGCATCCCAGAATTTAAAATAGCTTGTGTGTGCATCATACAAGGTGAGCTTCAGCAATTTCACTAAAATTGCTTTTTACATCCAAGTTTTTTTGTTTGTTTTCTTACAATATCATGATGCATGAGCCATGCATGTCACTTAAAACAAATTTCCTTTGGTTCCCCTGTTCCTGTAGTGTGAATGATGTTATATTAATGTAGTGTAAATAGCCGTCATGTGCCAAGTATATTCTTTTAATTAGGAAACTCAACAGACCTGCTGATTAGCACTTCATCTTCATAAGTGTCTGTGACTGAGCTGCAGCTGGACCACATCCTAGGTACCTTACACTTCAGCTAGCATGTCCCAACAGGTTTGGAGCTCGAATAGCATAATTAATATGATGTAGTCTACCATCTGAGCAAGCACAGCTAGTTTGTTAATGTGGTCTAATGTACTTTGCTTGTAAATTTCTGTATTTGTTAAATATGCAAGCTTTTACTTTTGCACAGGTGGGAGCTTGGTGGCCCACAATGATAGCATGAACTCTGTTTAGATGGCAAACCACCTTTGTCACAAAAAATGACCTCCTTCTGCAAACTGCCCTGCAAACATTTCTCATCCACTCCAGCAGACTATTTGACCCACACAATTTCATTAAATAACTTTACAACCCACAGCGTTACATGATAAATGGCACGATTATGTTTTTTCTCAGATTCTCGTTCTGAGTTTCTTTTCTCTAGAATGGGGAAATTGCTGAGTCCTCTCTCAGTCTTTGAATTGTATTAAGCCATTTGGTACTAGACAGAGACACACAATGTGCTTTAAAGCCAATATAACTACTGCAGCTTTCCTATTCCCTGGCATTAAAAGGTGTGTTACCATTTTATGAAACAAGCTTGCAACGGTAAGAGGAAAATAAGGTCTAACAAAAACCAATGACTTGATTCCAATGGCGTAGTACAAAATAGTTTAGCAGCTCTCTCCTCGCTATCTGCTGAGCCTCCTGTGTGTTATCAAGAAGTGAAATCATCATATACTCAAATGCACCCACATGTTCACAACGCATTCCTCACAGTTATCTTTAGCCTGTCCCTTTAGCTTTTAATCGGATGCATATCAGTTGTGCTGCAGACCTGCATGAGCCTTTGAGTAGATAGCATACAATTGCCTCACTTTATCCAATGTGAATGGACACAATAGACATGAAGAGATTCATTTCTTTAGCTGTTTTGTTGTCTCAGAGAGAGTGATGATACATTGAATGATTATCAACTCTGCAGAGAATCCAATGAAGGTTTCTGACATAGTTATTGATTGATTTTGACATAACAGCAATAGGCATCACAGACACTTTTGGGATGTTGGTTCATTGTTCTGAAGTGTACACATGGCCTTTTGATACTAACATCAGCTAGATAACTGACAATAAAACTGCATCACTTTAGAATTATTTACTGAATATACTTGTCCCCAGTTTTGTGAGTTGCCGTGTTTGAGCTTAAGACAAGCTTTTCTGGTCAGTGGGACGTTATAAAGGCTACAATGAGCCATGTAATTAAGCATAGTTTATTATTAATTACTGTTGATGAATTAAAAGGTACATGACATACATACAAGACCTGCACTGTTTTCTACACTGTTATGCAAGCAAGTTCTACAATCTACAAGACTAATGTCAGGTTGAGTCTAAAGCGCCTGGTTGATTAATAGAGCGTTACAAGTGTCCTGTAACAATTGTGGGTGGACTAATTTCATTTTTTGCAGCAGCACACGGGCTGTGTGGCCCACATATTTAATGTAAGATAAGACAAGGAAACTTTATTGCACATTACATTACATTACATTACATTAAATGGAAATTTGCATTTGGCAATTTGGCAACACAGTGTAAAACACACAATAAAGGGCAGCTGAAATACATTTTCAAACGCCCCGGAGTGGTAGAACAGGCGGATTGGTGCGTTGTCTGCAGTAAAGCAGAAAGAAGCCAGCCAAGGTGGTTTGGGCATCTGGAAAGTGCCTGGGCACCTCGCACTGGAGGTCTTCCAGTTACGTTCAGCTTGGAGAAGACACCAGAGTAAACCCAGTGTTCGCTAGAGGGATTATATATCTCACCTGATCTGGGAATCCACCAGGAGGAGCCAGAATCCGTAGCTGGGGAGAGGGAGGACTGAGCTACTTACTAGACCGGTTGCCTCCACGACCTGAAAACAAGCGAGTGGCGATGGATGGACATTTTCTGTATTATGTCTCTGTTTAGGATGGCCACAGCAGAGGCCACAAGTTAAACTTTGTACCCATTTTTCCTGGCTAGTGGGACCTTGAGTCTCCTGCCAGATGGCAATGGCTGGAATGACTAGTGAAAGGGAGTGGGTGGAGTCAGTCAGATAGACCTGGGTTGCCTTTTTCGATAGGAATTATAGTATAGGCTCTGATATAGCAATTGTTTATTTCCAGTGATGTTGCTGGCCTTGTTAACCACCTAGGTCAGCTTGTTGCTGTGTCTACCTGGGGGGTTCCCATGCCAGGGGATAATGTTATAGCTAATACTAATCTGAGTGAGTGACCTGAAGACCATGGGCAGCTTGTGTTTGCCGACGTTGAAGCTTCTCAATCCGCTGCCTTGCCTTCTGGTAGATGTGGGCTCCATTGGTCTATAAGTAAATGATTGCCCCCAGATATTTAAAGGGAGTGACCTGTTCCACATCCCGCCCCTTTACAATAACATGTTGAAGACGTCCTACGCCCATCCTCCCTCCCAGACACAGAAGCTGCTGTTGAACAAGGGGGTAAGGTGACCCATGTGCTGAGAGTAGAAAGGGCTGTTGGATTCTGTATGGAAGTGTGAGTTGGGAACCTTTAAAAAAAATAATGATGTGATCAATTTGACTGAATTAATCAGCTGATAAAATAGGAATTATTTCTAATAATATTCGTTGATAATCTTCATATTGGCACACAAAGGCTCCACAGAGAATGCTATTTGAAATGATTACAAGCATGAAAGGGAAGTAACTTCAATATACAATTCAATCATTGTTTGAGGAGTCTTTTAAAGTTGCTGTTTTGACATTTTTTATGACTTATTCTGTGTGTGCCATACTTGTAGGGGTTTAAATTTATGTCGTACTCATCATTCTCTTTAGTTTAAGAGTTTTAATCTTTGTCCTTGTAGGCAGATTAATATGCTTTATCATCTTCGTTTAAAAGTAGGGCTTTCATCTGTATGACTACTCGCACCTGATCATTAATCCCTCATTCCCCTACCTGCCTCGGACTACATGTCACTGCGGAGGTGGTTGAATAAAACAAGCATTGTGTGAACAACGTGTCTACACTGATATTGAAAGTCTGATTGCTTTCTTTCCATGCCAACCAGAGAATTTCTTTTTCTTTTTTAATTAAACAAAAATGTAGAAGGCTTTAAAAGATAACTTTTGAAATGTAAACATAGATTATTAGTTTATTACAATTTAAAAGCAAGCTCTATCGTAATCCACTGGATGATGACAATATCCTGTGTGTATCCCATGGATGTAGTTCTTAATCCAACCATTATTGTGGTGCTTTGACTTACTTTAATCTTTATGACTCCCTCCCATGGTAATCTGTTCCAGTTACTCAAAATATTAACTGATGGCCTTGAAAGAAAAGACACAAAGACATTCATCTCAAAACCTTTTTTTTTTTAAATTTACTGATCATTAATGCAGGCAAAAATAAGACCAAAGACCAGTATTTTTCTTTGGCAAGTGTTCCCCATTGCAGTGGTCATTTTCCTGATATCATAGGTGTTGTTTTAAAGGTATTAGGTAACTGAAACCCTCAGGCAAGTCAACAGCTGGGAGACCTGTTGCTGTGCTGCTTGCTTCCTTGTAGTAAGACTACATACACACTCACCTGCCCACACATAGGCTGGGCTTGTGTGTGTGTGTGTGTGTGTGTGTGTGTGTGAGTTTGAGCAATGTGGGAAACTCATTGTGACAGCTCAGCTCCTCCTCCTTAACCAGTAAACTATTTGAGTTAAGGGGGAGGGGCGGAGTGTACTGTATCATTGGAACCGTGGGAGTCGCCTTGGACAGGTACACTCAGAGAGAGAAAGACACAGCGGCAGCTCCTGGATGTATTTCCTGGTGTCAACTAAGCTTGATTTTAGATTTAGTTAGTTTACCTTTCAAAATGGATGTGGTTTGAGTAAGAAGGAGCTTGAGAAAGAAGGATTTTTTGGAGTTTGTCTTCTTGTCTGTCCTGAAAGTCTCCAGCACACACCTGACAGATCCTGGAACCCTGGAATCCTCTGTGAAACTCCTCTCAAAGGACGGGATGAAGTCTGACGGGGAGCAGGGAAGTTCTGGTGAGTCAGTGGAAAAGACAAGTGCACCTGTGTTAATAAGAAAATAGTATGTTTAAGTCCTGCACTTTTGAACAGTAAAAATTCAGTGTCTTTCTGGACTACAGATCCCAGCAGGGGGGATATGTCTGCTTCAAGCTTGAACAGTGACAATTTCACGTGTTGGCTGGACTCATGTCTCATAGTGGATCACCCACTGAGCCGTTGGGAGACTTTAACCTGCACTGACCTCAGAGTCAGAGACTCCACCATTAATTGATTTCCCTGCAGACAGTTGTCTTTAATGTTAGATTGAGCTGAGACTCTTTCCCCAACTGGCAAAGAATCAGATGGGAGAGATGTAGAGACAAAAGATATGATCATGATTCATACTTTTCTAAGCTGTTTCTGGACAGAGGTGTCATAGTGCAGTGTAGTATTTGTTCTGAGTATGTTGCAAGGGAGTTTGGCTGGGCTACTCATCAGTGACCAGATCACAGTCTAGGTTTTGTGCAGTGAAGTTTGTAAACCAACAACAGTGTTTTTATGGTCATTGAGAAGAAGGCATTGTGTTCTGTTTCTATTGTAAACACTGTGGTCTGGGGTTGTTGGCGGCAGTGTGTAGCCTGGATACCAGTTTTACATTCACACAGGGATTTGTGCTGCGTCAGCCAAACTGGTTTCAGACCATTATAACTAAAAAGCATTAAATTACAACAACTGAGAAGTGTTTACATTTTGAGAACTGCTCTGCTTTTTTGCTTCCAAATACCTGCATTTTATCTACATACTGGTACTTCACCTGCCCTTCAACCTCAGACTAAAAATAGCCCAAACACAGAGTTCAAAGTTCACATAATTCAGATAAACCCAGTTTTTTGTTGTGGACGTTTTGCAGAAGTCCAATGTCCTAGCAACCCATAAATGTAGAGTTAAACTGTCTGTATGTCTGTATGCTTTTGAAACATGTCACACAAATCCATCAGACCTAACCCTGAGGTGTGGTTGTGTCACAATTTGTGATTTCAAAGCTAAACAAACACCTTGAGGCTATGGATGGCCTTCTTTGCATAATCCTTACTATCCCTTCTGTGGTTATGCATTTGCAATTGTGCTCAGTTACTCACCTTTACGTCTCACATTTCTTTGACATCATCTGTGGTTACCACTTAGGTAATCTGCTGTCTGTCTTTACAAACTAAAATTGTACAACATTATTCATGCAGCCATTAGTGCTTGTAACCAGAGCAGCTGATTATGTATAATCATACCTGCTGTTGAAGTCTCCCCAGCAGCATACTGGAAAAAATGTGCTAGTTTTGATCTTCTCTGTGTTGAATTCACATCAAACATCAATTCCTCAGCTCTGCCAGGCCTGCAACGACACCCCAAATCATTTCAGATTACATTGCTCCTTGATGTCTCACGGCTGTCACTCAGAGAGAAAGCAGTGTCTCCAGATGAGTGATATGATGTCAAAGAGGATTTAACACTGTGGATTAACACATTCTCTGAACCAGGCTATAAAACAGAAGCTGTTTCCACTGGACAGCC
>NC_048413.1:18385807-18391965 GCF_013103735.1 Etheostoma cragini
TCTCTCTCTCTCTCTCTCTCTCTCTCTCTCTCTCTCTCTCTCTCTCTCTCTCTCTCTCTCTCTCTCTCTCTCATTGTTTGAACATATCGGCCTCAATCATATTTATTAGAAAGCAAAATCTCAGATTAATTTGGTTGCTTACTTTGTCACTATCACAAATCAGATTTTCCAACTGTTGGCTGCTGTTTTCAGACACTGTCCATTCCTCAGCTTATCAAAAATAAATGGATGGATGACAAAACTTGCTCTCTGTAAGTCACTGAAAAGGTAACTCCCATTTGCAGTGACAGACTCTTCAGTCTTGTTGCTTTATTTGCTGAAGCTGTCAGCAGACGCCCTGCTCATTTTGAAAATATGGGAACAAATGTAACTCCAAAACCATTATCTACGGATTTCAGGCCCAGAATCATATTGAGTATCTCAATGGGCTACCAGGATTGTTTCAGCACCGCCGTACTCTAATTTGTCTGCCAAATCATCATTGTCACCTTGGCTCGACTTTTCTTGGTGGCAATAATTAATTTTGGCAACAGAGCTTGTTTGTTTATGTGTGTGTTGGTTTGGTTGATTTGAAGGAGTGCAGGGTTTAGTCAGTAGTTTGAGCCAGCTTATGCAGGTCTGACTCTGTGTGTGTGGACTCATCCACAGTTTGACAAAGTATCCATGGTGACATGCTTTCTGCCCTCCCATTTGGCCCAGACTATAAATAACAGCACCGTTAGCCTTCAGCACCAAAGGTCATTTCTCAACTATATAAACACAAACACATTGACACACATGCATACACACCTGCTTTGTTACAGAAGCATGGACACACGTCCAAACACCTGTTTCAGCTGATCTGTTCACCCACCTAATAAGATGAATCAGTTGAATTTGAATACGTTTTCTGTGCAGCCATTGGCGTAACGCCCTGGTCATACTCACAGAGATCTCTCTCCAAAACAGAACTAGTTTATTGTTCCAATTGCATCAGAAATTGTTGCTTTATCTGCTTAACTCCCACTCATGCACAGCAAGACAATTTCAACTGTTTATTTATTTTCAATATGCTTAATAGCAACACCCAGGGAAAATGAGGTGAACATAATAGCACAATGTTAACAATATGTAACAATAAAATGAAACCAGTAGGAAAAGCCAGTGAAAATAGATGTTGTAAAAACATGCTAAATGCTGTTTCATATCACGGCTGAATAAATGACATGTTCTTACCATCACAGCCCACCAAGCATAACCAGCAGCAATTATTGCCTGGCCTGATTCAACCAATTAACATTCTCATCATGTTGGGTGTAAGATGTCCAGAATAAAAGCACAGACTCCGGCTTCTATCTTGAGGAAGAACCTTAATATTAATACAATAATATTACATTTGAGTTATAGAGCGCTTTTCATGGTACTCAAATTAAAATGATCCTAGAAAACAACACACTACAATATATATAACACGCATCATTAATCACACATTAAAACAGTTCTGGAAAGGTGGGATTTGATCAGTGATTTGAACATGGACACATTGGTGCAGCCTTGGATGTGCTTGGGGAGAGAGTTTTAAAGGTAGGGGTCTGTGGAGAAGGCTCAGTCGCCCCAGGTCTGGTGCTTGGTCCTGAGTGGTCGAGACAGGGGGTTGGCATCATCCTAGCAATGCACCAATTCATTAGAGCACCAACTTGGATAGCAATGGAAAGCGTAATTAATTATCCCCGAAATAGGCAAATAGTGTGTACTTCTGCAATAACAATATCCTAGGATTGGCTCTGTGTGTATACTCGCAGCATATATTTGCAACCTGAATGCCTACTAATACAAAATAACGGAGGATGATAAATTGCATGGCGCTAAGATCTCGAGAGAGGATAGTTGCCAGCATGCACCTTCATTATCACTTCTGTGTAAGGGCTGCCATTTTGGCTCTTTTGCAGTCTCTGCAGACTCCCCAGTTTAATTTTAATGGCTCCATCCATCCATCATTGTATCTACCAGATATCTAATCTTCCATCGTGTTGTTTGTCCCTTATGACCTGAGCAGTACCTCTTCCAGTTTCATGGAAGAAATTCGAAATGCCGTCCAGGATATCTGTCCATCTGCAGCCTAAGAACGACAGTAATCTCACTGTTTGTGGTTTTCATGTCATAGATGGGAGAAAGTATTTAAAACAAATGAATTGTTTTGACGGATTACTGTCAGTTTGGCACAAGTACAGACTGTGAAATTGTGAGCGAGGGCTGCTTGTGTAACTCAGTAAAGGGACACCAAAATGAAGATTGTTTTAAATCTGGCATGCTCGGTCCACCAAAGAAAAAAAATGCAAATCTGGACTTAATATATGCAGTATATACGTGAGCTCTGTTTGCATGTTTGTGCATTCTAAGAACAAGTTCTGGCCAGTGTGGATGATACCATCCACAGACACAGAGGAGGGTTTTAAGCCAACGGACGCAGATTGTAATAAAATGCAGCGGAGATTACTGCCTATCTTTCTTTCTGATCAGTTTTTTGCTCACTGTCGCGCTCTGTTCTAACCGTACTCGCGCACAAGTTCAGCCCCCATTACTCCAAGGACCTGAAGCATGAAATAGGTTTGCCAGCATATGGATGTCAGATTCTGTGATGGTAAAGCTTAGACCACATGATCGACACTGGCTGACTAGAAGCGAGGGAGTCATGCAGTGAGTGACATCGTCATTTAAATGCCTTTGATGTGAATTAATACTGACAGACTCAAATTCTGTGGAATTCAGGTTGTGAAAGCATCAAGTCAAGAAAAAAATCTGTTCTGGTTCCAAGTTTACAGCTTTTCTCTGCTTTGTATGATTTTTAACTAAATATTTAGTTGTTAGGCCCCATGTCAGACCAAACAAACATTTTTAAGACGTGGAAATTTCTAGGGCTAATTTTACAGCCTAAATTATCCCATACCTTCTCTGTCATGCTTAAGTGACATCTTCATAGCCTCCTCTTTAGTTGATACGAGGCTAAGGACCATGGGAACTTGAGGCTTGCTTTCACACTGGTGTTCTTATCAATAAATAGCAATCCATCTTTGTATGTGTTGTCCTGAATACCAATATATTTTCCTCACTGTCTCTGTTAATACACAATATTAGAGAATGATTTCTGTGATGGAGTGCCCCAAGGCAAGATGTGTTTTTTTCCCTTTTCATCAGGCGTGACCCTGTCATCTCCTCAGGCAACACAGGGAGATTGTTCTGCTCATGAGAATTGACTAGCTAATCCAGAGCAAAGTACTCCCAGAAAGAGCAGACACTGCAGGCTGCCTTCATCAGTCAGAGTTTAGGCGTTACTACCGTCATGAACCACTGATGAATTTGCTATCAAAGTTCCATAAAGGGGTGTGTGTGTTTGTGTGTGTGTCTGTGTGTGTGTGTGTGTCTTTTCTGCCCTTCTGGCAGATTTTGAACACCTTATTTATACCTGTGACAATCCCTCCCTCTGTGTAGCACTAGAATAATATTAAATAGCAACCAAATTAAATAACCATATTCATTTGCATGTTATCAACTGATAAAGTGGGTCAATTTATGCTGGCCATTTAAATGGATTCTATACAGTTTTTGTGGGACACCAATCCAGACAGCTCTGGGTTTGCATTCATTTTTGTACGATATGAAAATCAATCAGCAGGTCCTTGAAACTTGCTTGAGTTGTGTAATTCATCACAGTAAGCACATTAGGTCTGCATGTTTTCAAGTTTTACACTTAAAAATGTCAGCACTGCATTACCTTACTGTGCATTACCTTAAGTGACTTTAACAATAATTAAAGCAGACTTGATGTTTACTGTTATGGAAATCAGTGAAATTCAAAAGATACAGTCACATTTCTAAAACACAGCATTATCATTTGCAAAATGGTGAGTTATGATAGAAAGTAACCCATACATAATTGGTTTAAATCATTGGTTTGGTACTTGGTTCATTAAGTAAAGCTGCCATGTGAACCCTTTGTCTGCTACCCTCTGGCATTGAGAGTAAATACACAAACATTATTAAAGTGTGCTTAAGGACGTACACCTGCAGGACAGCTTGCTGCATCTCCCTGGCCCCCTGACGATTTTTGTTTTTACTTTTCACAGTTCTTAATCTAAAAGGCTCTAAAAGGTTGTTGTTTTTTTCATCTGGACCATCTACCCTAGAAACCTTTCTTGGATACCTCATCTCCTCCTTCTGGTACCTTTTAAGGTAGTAAACGAAGAACCAACTAGTATTGATACTTCTCCAGTTATACAATACCTGCATTTACTGCGAGCGTTGTCTGATTTAATGTAACGGGATTGGCCCATTACCGCAGCAGCTATAACCCATACAATCTGTGGTGTGGTGAAGCTCGGTGCGGTATATTTGACTGAGTTGAGTTTCTCTTTGTGAGGTCTCTGTTTTAGCTATAGAGTGAGGCATCTCACTTCTGTTCAATCTTTGTTAGGAGTCACACACGCGCGGTAGGTCAGCACTACAAGCCAATCAGAAGCTGAATATGAGGGCGTGCCATGCCAGCAGCAAGGCAAGCATTATAACGTGTTACAAAGTAACGCAAGTTCTTTACGGAAATAAAGGCTGGACTACGAAAGAGCTGTTTGGAGGAGTGTGGGAACAGTGTTTTACGTTGTAGATGGTGAGTCCTTTTGGGCAAAAAATACTCAAAAAAGAAAAGAGTTCTTTAAAGGTACTGGTATTAGCACTGGTACACAAGTGATACCCAGCCCTAGACACCAGACACCACAACTCAGGTATTCTGAGAAATCAGCATTGTTTGAACTTGTTTGACAAGTGCTTGAGTGTAGCGGACAATCCTTCCTATGTAAGTCTTGCACTTCATCTTTTAAGGAGGGCAAATTTACAGACAGTGGCATTAACAGCCAAAGTGTAACATCATTTGCAATGCACTTTGTCCGGTGTTGTTTTTTTGCCCTATGGACACAAACTGATTCCCTTAGATTAAAGGTCAGATAATGGCTGCTGTTCGCATACATGCCTGCAAAGGGCAAACATTAATCAGTACCCCATCATGCATTCAGTAATGCATAGGGGTGTGCACATACCTGTGTGTGTGTGTGTGTGTGTGTGTGTGTGTGTGTGTGTGTGTGTGTAGGAGCATGTTTCACATGAATTAAAATATCTGTCCGTTCTGAGAATTAAAAGTTTAAATAAGAAAGACAAAGGAATGATCTATCAGATGTTCTTGAAATATAATGGATTTTTATAAAAGCATCCATAATGCTATTGAGTGTATAGAGTTTTAAATACCTTTGTGTGTAATTTTTCTAACATAAATTTTGGATAAATCCACGAAATGCATGTGCTTCCTGGGATATAATCATCAGGGAGATGGAACTGTATCAGAGGGCTTGTGCATTAGCCTGGAGGATCTCTGTAGTTTCCTACTGAATAACACTGCTGATGGATTATGGATGGATTGGATAATGGATTTTGTAGGAGTCTAGCTGGTAAAGTGCTGGTTCGGTTGCTCTTTGCTCCGTCACAAAGACTGTAGAGGAAATGAGACGATGAGAAAAGAGTCAAAATACCGACTGAACCCGAGGACCCTGGTTTGAAATGAATCAGACCTTGATAAGCATCTGCATGTAAGGAATGAAAACAGACTCCTTTAGGGATAAATCAAATGTATATTTATATAATTACGGAGTACATTATCAGTTCTTTTATCTCACCACTGTAATAAGGTACTTGTAAATAGGTGACATTGTACAGATTTTGAATTGGACAGGAGATGGAAGTTACTAAAGCATTTGCTTTGGCTCATCCCTGGAGGTGAAGGGACTTTTTTGTCCTCACCCAAAAATAAATCTGCTGAAAAATCTTTATGGTATGACCATTCTAAATTGAATGATTCATTTATTTTCAAGTGTGTGTATATATATATATATATATATATATATATATATATATATATATATTTTAAAGGAGTGCTGAGAAGCGTTTGTGGCAAACGATTTGACCTGAACACAACTTTACAGTGGGTAAGAAATCCTCCACACAGCAATAGAATGACAAGATGTTACTTTGCGTCTCCTTTGGCTCACATGTTGTACGTAAAGCAGAGATCTTCTAAAGGGGGTCCTCCAAATTATTAATATATAATTTTTTTTTTTAAGATTATTTTTTACACTTTT
>NC_048413.1:18392065-18399387 GCF_013103735.1 Etheostoma cragini
ATTTGTGTCCGACTTGATCCCGACTTGCTCTGACGTCATGCACACGTGGGCAACGGAATTCTCACGAGAGCAAGGCGGACGCATTTCTAAGACGCAGGCGGCGCAGTTGCTTTTCACCGACTGCAAGAGCCAGGCGGACCCAGGCGGACCCAGAGCATGCTGGGAAACGCCGGCTTCTCAGCTGATTTAACACCTGATTGGTTTACAACATGATGACGTTTTATATAAACTTTTTATTGTTTTTGAATCAGAAGGATTTTAACTGCTATTTGTCTGATTTAAAGCCTTATTCTGTCCAGAACAAATGTTGTGTGGCTGATTGTAACGTTTAGAAGTCAGAGAAACTAAATCCGTTCAGATCACGGATCATCTACAGTGTGTTGTTCATTAAAATCAGCAGCAGATCACATGTAGAGCACTTTGACAGCTACTCTGTCATAATTTAAACAACTGGACACTGTGTACCAGCTGATATGTGGGTCTGATTATATTTTATTAAATCGGAATCGCACCACAGTGTTTTTGTCACTTCCTGTCCAGCCTTAAGGCGGCTGGAATCAGCTGGAAACTGTCCGACTTTACAGCAGCTTTTTGTCCCCGCCCCCGCTGCTGCCGCCTGCTCTCGTCCACTTTACAGGCGAGTCGCAGTTCATCTCGAACGAGCCTACTTACTGTCATTCCCTATCAATTTTTGACCTCCAATCCCATTGCAGCCAAGTTCAATTTTAGCTGCCTCTTGGCCACTGGCTTCTCTGACACATTGCCGGACCGTTTGCAACTTTGGTTTCTTAGTCCTGATGTTTTTGTAGAACTGGGAGAGGCGGATCTGGAAGAAGGAAGAACAGTGCAGGACAAGAGAGATTCTGGGAGACACTGAGAGTGACATGGAGACACAAACAGAGAGGGGCTATTATGTGTTACTATGGAACGAGATACACTGAGAACAATGTCTGAGGAGTCTTTGTGGACACAAAGTCAAACCGTTGTCATTTTGTGGTCAAAATGTAGGGTCTAAAATGGTTTAAATCCTTTTTTGCACCATTAAGTCCAGGAGATGACGGATTTACAGAAGTGCTGACATCTTTGAACAATTTTATGACTGGTTTCTAGCATTAAGAAGCTGTATCATAAAGGCTTGCAGGATTATTTAGTAAGACGGTTTCAGTCATTTTTTTTAAATCACACAAATAGGAAATGACATTTATGGGATTCATATTTCACTGGTACACATTTAAGAAGTCATTACATCAATGGCCGGGGATGGAGTTTTTATTTTCTGTTTCAATTAATCATAATAACTATCCTGTTTAGGGAATTGGAACGGAATGGATGCAGACATGAAGGGAGGGTCAATAAATGCACATACTTCTTCCCTAATTAAGTCAGAGACAAAGATCATCGTCATTAGCCTCAACTTAATCCCTTTGGGACTTTACAGTTGCAGTCGGTACTCCATATTTCCTTCTTCAATGGTGCCGGGGCTGGGAACCAACAATACCCATTAACAGCATTAGCAGCATCTGTTAGTTTATCAAGTGAAAGAAACGAAACGAACGAAAAAGCGAAAGCCGGAGCAGTATATTCTGTATGTCTCTTACCGGCTAACGTATTTCAAGAGGGCGCATGACTTTGGAGAATTTACCCCAGTTTATGCAAGCGCAAATGTAAAATTTCAAGCCAATAGGAATCCTTGAGGTAGCACTTTACATTCCACCACGGTAATAAGATGGTAATAGTGGGGTAACAGTGTGATGATAAAGAGGTAATGTGTAGGTAATAACTTGTAATACCCAAAGTAATAACTGGGTAATACATCACAGTAATAAGATGTAATACTGGGGTAATAAGGTGTTTAGAAGGTACCAGATGTAATAACATGCATTTACCATTGTAATAACTAGGAATGGGTTCGATGATAACATGTATATCTGGGTAGTGGTAATATAGTTATATTAATATTGTAATAACGTAATAACAATGGGGTAATATATGTTGATGTTTTCAAAGTATTATAGGCTACTTTCAACGTAATACCTTCTAAATTAGATAAAACTTCTTAATTTAAAATGGGTAATTACCATATTATAATGCTGAAAGTTACCCAACCTTTATGTTCCAAATATTTCCCTTTTGTTTCAAGGTAATACTTTACAAATTGTATTTTTAATCTTGTGACTTCTAACCTCTTAACACATCTGGTATTTTCTGTGTAACAACCATATTTCAGTGGTGCAAAATGCAAAACTGCCTGTTTCTATTTAATTAAATGGTAATATTAGAATAACAGAGGTGTAGAGATTACCTGGAAATGCCGCTGGTAGTTTCTGTGTAACAAACCTGAACACCCTGTTAACTATTTTGTATATTTCTGTTCATTAGGAACAGATTTGATTTTGGTGAATGCTGCAATACAAGACCTTTATTGATTACTCTATTTTTAGTAATTGTTTTTAATTCTCATATTGGTGGATATGCCTCACTTTTTATTGTAGCTTTATTCTGCATGTAGTGATGAATCTTTCACCTGAATCTGCAGCTCCTCTCGGCTTTAAGGAGCTTTACAGTTTTAGCTAATTGTTCACCAAATGACAGAACATTTATACAGCTACTGTAGGTTTTTCCCTCAGGTGTTGGTTCTGTAGAAGCCACAAACGGAGCTAAAAGAGAATGAATATGGTGCCCAGGAACATGATTCCAAATGAATGACAATGTTTCCCCATTACTGCTAGATGTGTCAATAATCAACAGATTCACCATATCAACTTAAAAGCTCATATCATGCCCAATGTCATGTTCAGGTTTACATGATTTTATTTTTAAAAAAGATTAAAAAAAAAAAGAAAAACACATTTCACCCTGTGTGTTGAGCTCTCTGTTTTAGCTACAGAGTGAGGCATCTCACTTCTGTTCTATCTTTGTTGGAAGTGTGCAGTAGGAAAACTAGCCAGTCAGAAGCAGAGTATGAGGGCGTTCCACACTAGCAGCTAGGCGAGCATTATAACGTGTTACAAAGTGACCCACGTTTGTCACAGAAGTAAAGGCTGGACTATTGTTGAGCTTTTTGGAGCAGTTTGTGAACAGTGTTTTCTGTCGGAGACAGTAAGGCCCTTTGGGGTGGACTTTGGGCTTTTAACTTGTAAACCAGGGGTTTTTCTGTGGCCGATGCCGATCTTTAGAAATCAGGGTCAGGCGATGGCAATAAATGCTGCAGATTTATTTTGGCCAATATGTGCTTGTTTTTAAACTGCTATTAAAAGATGACATGTAACACTAATAATAACTTAAGAAACACAAAATTCCTCAACAAAACCATGTATTGAAAAAAAGTGCACATGTATACTTTAATTAAAAAGGTATAATGTAAAAACACATATTTGTATATTGTATAAATAATGTATACGAAATATATTAAATAAACAAAACAGGTGAGAAGAAAATATATATATAATGACAAAATAAAGTTTAGTGAACTTAGCAGAAACTTCTGAGAACACAAATCTGCAAACTTTCATAAATAAAAGAAATAACCAATTTTAACTATACTAGTGCTGCAGACAGTAACAGCCAGCAACATTTCTTTGTTTTAGGTTTGAAGAAAATGAATAAAACTTCTTAGTGGATCTTCACTTCTACCCTGAATAAAATTAAAATAAAAAATCGTCCGATTAATCAGTCGACTTCTACAAAAAAGATGTATAACACAAAGTAAAGGGAAAAAGCCCAAAAGTATAATATGAGCACTTTAAGTACAAATTTTAACTGTATGTCAGACCGCGGTAGCTGCAGGAGCAGAAAATGTGCTACTTCCGTCAGCCAGTGGGGAACAGGTGGTGTTGAAGGCTGAGCTAACAGCAGAGAGTCAGCAAACAGCCACCCTGATGCATCCTCTCATCCCTACTAGTACCGAGGTTGTGATGGCAACAGAGTCACACCACTGCAAACTGAAACACAACCCTATGTTGTAAAACTTTCCGTGTGCTCACACTCCTACAAACTAACAGAAACATCTCTTTTTATTTTTGTCATCTCTTTTTTCTTTTTGGGAAGAGATGTAATTAAAGTCTGAAGGTTTTTTTGACAGTTGAGCAGGAGTGCAGCTAAAAACAGCAGCCTTGGTTGGCAATGGAACATTTGACTGTGGTTGCTGTGCTGAATTTATTTTGTGAATGCAATCTGAAAAACATATTCACATTATTTTTCTACTTTACTTTCTTTTTTCTTTTTTTTTCTTTTTTTACAGTTTATTTAAACCTTTCAGAAATTACCCAAGGTCCATGTTTAATATAAGACCAGACATTTTATTTAGCTATTATTGTATTTTGTGATATTGCAATTTGTAGTTGCCAGTCCCCCAGACTTCTATATAAATACAAAATACATGATTCTTTATATACATGTGCTTTGAAAGGTTTTAGGATGGCTTCTCTCCACCAGATGTGTTAAGTCATTTAATGGATTAAAATCCTAAGAAAATGAGAAACACTCAATGAATGCAATAGTGCACAGTATCAAATGTAATTAGCATGAATGTGTTTTTTACTATATTAAAAGCTAGCAAATAACATGTAAAACATGCAAACATGAAAAATAATTAACCTGAAATACGTAATAAGATGAATATGATATCTTTCATATACATAAGCATGCTAAATTATGAGCCTTACACCTTCCGTGATACAAATATTGGCAAACAGGAGGACCCTCCATAGGAATTGAACTGTACAGAGTCCTGGAGGGGAGAGCAGGGGAGATTGCACTTATCAAAAGGCTCCTACTCTGTCATTTGTAATGCAGACCTTATAGTGCATGCATCTTGCCAACCTAGAGACAATGCGGACACTGAAAAATAGGTGGCTGTCTCCGCTCCCCTCCACCACACCATCCCCCCAGCCTCTGACTGTCTTATCTAGAGAGCTCCAGCACTGAGCTCGCCTCCACAAAGCTGGAAAGAACAACATATTTGTTTTCCACCTGGCACACTCTGTTAATAACTTAGACAATTCATTTTGCATTTCCTATCATAGATGCTGAGGGTCCTCTTGCTAGTAAAGTGCACATATTGAATCATCGCTGCAAACTGTTTTCCTGAGACCTCCTGGTTGTCTTATTCAGTGTTATGACATACAATCATCATCAAGCCTTTTATTTAAATCAGTATGAGGATGTCAAATCTGCATCTTCACCATATCTAACATAGCATGAAGCAACAGTATCCTTGTGTGTCTTTTGAGAAGAGGTGAGAATTGGTATACATCTCGGCAACATATGCTCTACATCACAAAACAGAACATTACAAACAGTATGCACAGCTATGTAAATGCAGTCCATTATGTACACATCAACACCTCTGTTTAGCACATACTGATTTCTCAAACACTGCAATGGGATTGAACATGCTCTTGTCATTTGCCAATAGATAGACATGACATTTAGTAAGGCAAGGAAAGTTAATTGATGCACTTTTAATACACAAAGTAATTCATAGTACTTCACATAATGCCAAAAACATTAAACGCTAATTTAAAGGGCAGAATTTTTTTTGTTTAATTACAAAGACTGAAAGATTAACAAATAGAGGGTAGTTAAGGTAGAGTCTTCTATCATATGGACGTTTGTGTATGCTTTATGTTGCATTATAACTAATTGCTATTTTTCTGTGTTTTGTTTTGACTCTGAACGGTTAACAGACAGCTACCACTAAGCAGCCAATGTAACATGTCCCTGTCTGTTACCTTGTAGAAATGTTTATTTTATTTACAGTTATGTGATGACCTTCTGTAATAAGCAGCAGACATTTTAAAAGTACATCTTAGCAGTTTGCAACAAGTGAAGTTTCCCCTATTTGTTGCAACGGTAAAATCAATTTTAATATCATTGTGTTTTGTTCATTATTTATCCTTCTGCAATGATCAATTGCCCAGCTGGCTAAAATGTTTTTTATTGATAAGTTGTGGTTATTACAGCTTACTGTGGGAGGTTTAAATCAATGTCTCCATGGTTTGTATTCAACGATTTGTACCAGTGACTTTTTCTGCACATATTTAAACATATGAGGCGACAGTTATCAAAGAAGCAACTTTATTCTATAAGGGTATGAGCCATAAACCAAAATTGTTAGCCAACATTTATGCTATTAACGATATACAACCCATATTTTCAGTGTCCATGTCCTCTATTTATGACGTTTTATGATGTTTTTCTGCCTTTGCACAATCAATGCATGCAGGCTTAATGAAAAGTGATCAAATTGAGTCTGTGACTATTATAGGATTTTTAAACACCAATGAACTGTATCTTGCTGTAGGGGGTTTCCAGAATTGCCCAGCTCTTGGGTTTGCAAATAAGGGCGTTGCTGCTTGAGTTGCTCCATAAAATGTGGTTCTATTATCGGGTCCATTAAGTATACCTCTGTGTAATGACACTCCACTCGCCAACGTTTTTCTCTCGACCCTTCTCCTAATGACCCCTTTTACATTTCATTTTCGTTATTTAGCGGGTAGCTCTTATCCTCAGCACATTTAGTCAGTGCACACAAATTAAAGGACTCAAGCAGGTACATGTTGTACAAGCAGTGAAATGGTTTTAAAGGTTCATTTAATTTCAAGGGGAGAAAAGGTGTGAGCTAAAGTGATGCATATGGTGCTAAAAATGCATAAGAGCAAGGTTGAAAACACCACATCTCCTCCATTACAGTTTGTTGTAGTGTTGAACCATCTCCACTGTCCTCATGTCAACATATTATTCACAACTGTTGGTGCAGGAGCGGAGGATGGGAGCATCACACCAGGTCTGCTGTAAGAGGAGTAAACTCAAGTGTCATGACTGAACGGCAGAATTAAAGATACATGTGTCATTCACAGAGTTGACAGCCAACAACATACAAAATAAATTGACACATTCAGGAAATAGACAGAAATACTGGCTTTGTGAAGCTTATTCAGATATTTGTTTTTTGCATTTTGTCTTGAAGAAATAACAGAAACACCCCCCTGTGTATTTATATATGATATAGTACAGGCCGAAAGTTTGAACACACCTTCTCATCAATGCGTTTCCTTTATTTTCATGAGTAGTTACGTTGTAGATTATCACTGAAGGCATCAAAACTACGAATGAACACGTGGAATTATGTACTTAACAAAAAGTGTGAAATAACTGACAACACGTCTTATATTCTAGTTTCTTCAAAGTAGTCACCCTTTGGTTTTTGATAGCGCTGCAAACCCTTGGTGTTTTCTCAATGCGCTTCATGAGGTAGTCACCTGAAATGGTTTTCACTTCACAGGTGTGCCTTGTCAGGGTTAATTAGTGAAATTTCTTGC
>NC_048413.1:18399487-18413209 GCF_013103735.1 Etheostoma cragini
ACATTAAAAAAATGAGGAATGGCTAGGCTAACAGGAGATTGAATATTGTGATCATTAAAGAACATATTAACTCCATGAATAAACATGTTCCTGCAACATTAAAGGTCTGTCTTTGAGGGCTGAAAAAGGTAGTGTATAGCTACCGTGACGCCAGCCATGCGCTCCATCACATTTCTACATAAGGTCTCTTGAGCTTTTTGGATTAGTTTTCAGAGTTACTATGTATGGATCATATCTAGTGTGACCTGTCCAGTTTTGTGACACTAGAAGGTAAAAAAAATACATTGCCTACTGCACCTAAAAGATTTAAAACCTTCATTTTCCTATACACAGAGAACTAGTTGCACTATACAAAGACATTCACAGAGTACTGTCCTCTCTATAGGAAAGTTGGCTCAATTATTGTTTATTGTAAGTGGAGAATACTTGATACAGATTGTTTGGTGGAAATATAGGGTTGCTTAATATTTTCTAAATGATTATCTACGGATTTGTTAATCTCAAGGATTTACTTTACTGGTGAAAGACCATAAAGTATTAAATGGCAATATGGGCAAACATACTGTATGAGAGGATTATTTCCACTGATGCTCTGCAGAATGCAAAGTAACTGAATTGACTAACATTGCTGTAAATCCTCTTCAAACTCTGTATATTGATCCTTACTATACATTTTCACACTGCAAATGAATCATACCCTTTACTAAAAAACTAAAGTGCAATCTGTATTTTGTCTTGAATTCCTCTGTTCCTCTTGCAGCATTTTGGTATATGCAATCTCCTATTCTCAGTTCTCCCATTCATCTCATCTCTGATTGATTTTGTTCTTTCAGACAGTAATATTGGAGCTGGGATGTAGGAATATGAAGTGTGATTTATGGGAGGCACTTGATAGTGGAGTGAGATGGGGCTGAGCAGTTTTCCTCACCCCCACCCCTCCAACCCCCTGCCCTGAGGATGCATGAAATTGAACAGAATGACTCATCCTTATATAAATGACTCTTCATATGCTCCACCTAAACAAGCACATTCAGTGTGCAGAAAAAATGACATATTTCTAGATTAAGTATTACTTTTTTTTAGGTTTGATTTGAGAACGTAATGTGTAACATTTATCTGTTTGTATTTTAAAACTGAGTGAAGCCCTCTCTCTGCTGCTGATTCTTTAAGAGCTTTTCCAGTGAGTCAAATTGTTGGAAAAATCTATTTCTCTCTGCTGCAGTTTTCATTTTTTAGTTTGCGTCTTTGTGTCAACGGCAGGTTGAAACTCTTTAAACCTCTCACCTCTCTCTCTTTTCATAGTTTCTGCCAACATGGATCAGGTTCAACAGGCAGCAGCAAAGCTAAACTTTGTTATTATATCTATGACATGTCTTTAATAATCCACTGGACCTCACCCACCCCTGCGATGCTTCATATCCCAATAACAAATAAAACCAAACCACCTATGGTTATGTTAAATCAATTTTGCACAGACATAACATTACAGACTGCAACCCTCTCCAGCTTCTGGAATTGTGTTGTTACTTTGGCTTAAAAAACTGAGTCACTGCTCAGGCTGTCTGGCAAAATCATAAGCACTCACATTTTTCCGAAGAATATATTGGGCCATGTTTTGATGTCAGCTTGCTGAAGCTCTGTTTTGTCTCTGTGTGTTTTAGTCCTGCTGCGTGAGGAGGTGGCCCAGCTCCAGGAGGAGGTGCACCTGCTGCGGCAGATGAAGGACATGTTGAGTAAGGACCTGGAGGAGACCCAGGGCGGCTGCTCGGCCGACGTGCTCTCCGCTACCGAGCTTCGCGTGCAGCTGGCCCAGAAGGAGCAGGAGCTGGACAGAGCCAAGGAGGCCCTGCAAGGTAAGGAAACAAGGCGCTGTTTGTGAGATTTAAAACACTGATATCATTATTATCAAACATATGGACAAGGATGTTCCAAGAGATCAAAGTCCAGTAGTATTAGTGGATCAGTTCAGTTCAATGGTCTGTGAATGATAAAATAAATTAGAATTAATTTTAATGGGATACTTTTAAGCAATTAACATAAAGAGGCCCCAGTGGTCTAAGACCTGTGCCGTGGTGTTATTCGGGCTACATGGGGACCAAAGCTGTAATTAATACATCTCTCTCTATCTTTCCAGATGTGTTGTGTGTCTTTTCTTCCTGACAAAAAGCAAAAAATTGTCTTGAACATATTTAAAAAAAAAAATGAATAATCAATTGTAACCATAGTGAATGATAGGCCAATTTTCTGATGTGCTTTCTCTCTCTCCTTAATATTCCTGTTAAATTTGACATACTGGAAGGGCACCTTTAAAAACAAATGAAACAAAAAAAGTTATTTTAAACTTAACGTGTAAAAGAGCTTATCAACAAACATACATAAGGCAGTTCGGTACACACACAGACATAAATAAATTATTTAATTATTACAATTCACAAATGACAATGCATTTTGACCAACTGTACATTTGAAAAAATGTGTACATTAAAAAGCCCCAGTTTGATAAACACATCACAAGTAGTTGTGGATGGATACCTTTTAGGTAAAACTCTGAAAGTTCGACGTCTGCAAAGCAGAGTGATGTTGCAAAACTCAAAAACATTCTGTTATGATTTTGCTCACAACTGCTTTAGTTTTTTTTCTGTTTGCCACTCAGAGAAAGTCTGTTTTATTTTGCTCCATAGGGCCAGTGCGTCTTTACTTGTTACCATAATGTTAACATTGGTGTCTATAACAGTGTGGTTATTGCTGCCCATTAGCTGTGTTATGGGACATTAGCCTGTTTTCCGCTCGAGAGATGGAGTGGTATCTTGGGGTGAGAGAGGATGCCGATGCATTTACTTTTCCTAAAGCTTTATGCTGAGTTGGAGCAGGGTTATATGCCTAAACTATCTGTGGACTTCAGACTAAGACTTCAATTATATTTCATTATTTAAGCAACTTAGGTCTTGACTTGGACTTGAATGCTGTTAAATGACTTTATTGAGACTTGATTGAGATTTAATTTAAAGTACATTAAAGTCTAATGATGTAAAAATAAAATCAATGAACAACAAGAAACATTCAAGACAGTAATAGGCAGGTCTTGCATTTCTAGACTCCTTAAATATGTAATTATCAGAGCAATGAATTGAGAGGACTTTGTCTCATTACATAGAAAGAAACACCTCAAAGATTACAAAGGTAAATGTTGCTCAGCATTCAGAGAATTCATTGTTGACTTTAACTCGGCCCAAAATGATCAAAAGAAAAAAAAGAAAAAATTTGGATTGTACTTTGTATATTCCAAGATGAAAAAGACACCTGGAAGTGCTGATTAGAACAAGGTGTAATATATGTAGGTTTAATTCTTTTGCACAGAAAGTAATGAACAGGTTCTGCTAGTCAGTGCACAGTGGATTGCATCAAGTAAAGATGTCATCAGCATGGAAGTGAATCATTCTTTTCAAAGACGAATTGCCCATGGAGTGAGGCAGAGCACAAACCCACCATTTGGTAACAGACAAACACACAACATGCTGTCAGGGGATTTTGTTGCTGAAACATTTCACTTGACACTTGCAGCCTACGCTTTTTGGAAGAATTAAACAAAAGCAATACAGACTGAGGCAGAATAGAATAGAGCAACACATCAAATAAACACTTATCTCTTCTTCAGCGGGAGGTTTGGCTGTCTGAACAGACTGCACACAGGCTTATACAGTCAATTGTATGACTCAGGCCTGTTAATGAAGGCCAAATCCTACAGAGCCCAGCAGGTACAGTAATCAGCGGTAAATGAAAGATTTATAAAGAGGGACTTTGGTTGGCTTACAAGGTCCAGAAATGTTAAGCAGGGTGGATCTGGTCTGCAATTAAGATGGAGTATGTGGAAGGATAACAGGAAATTGGCTGTGGTCATATTCAAGTTTAGTTCTGTTGCAATAGGAGAGGCGAATTCAAGCAAAGACATTCCTGATGCTTGTTTTGTTTTTGTTCTTAAAGCTTTGTTATATAAGCAATAAAGCAGAGGTTGATGTTTGAGTACAGCTTTTGGCCAGAGAGTGACCCATGGATTAAATACTGTGTGTGTGTGTGTGTGTGTGTGTGTGTGTGCGCATTTAGTGGTGAAAGTAGCAATATATCTAAATTATTTATATTTTGCATTGTTATTTTCCACATGACCTGTCTTGTATAGCTGTCGCTGGTTCCAAGCTCTTTTCTTAGTCCACAGTTGTCACACTCCATCTTCACACACTGACAATGTGGCTCGCTCAGACTCCAAGGATACTGTTTTTCAAGATAACTATTATAACCAGCAGTATTATGAGCCAGCTTTTTGCTCTTTGGTTGCATGTGATGGTTGTAGCCAGTTGTTTTCGCTTTGTCCACACAGCAATATTTATTGTTGTTTCCAAGGAGAAAGTGGAAACACATCTGTCATCTCGTTTTCTTGTTTGTGTTGCTTTTCCAGCTTCTTCTACCAAATGCCTTCATGTTCTGAGTTGTAGGTACTTGCTGGTCAAGGTACTGGATGGTACAGGTGATAATTGAGTTTATGTTGTGTGTATTTACTGTATATGTTGGTGAGAAAGCAGAACAATGTACTGGCTAGCAATTCCTCTACTTTATTAGACATGGTAAGTATCATGATAAATACTTTTGAGGCTATTGTAGTGCAATGTGGGCCAGATGTAAAAAGATGTTTGAGGTCATTTTCAGCATGTTTCTGAGAAGCTGTAAGAAGGTCTTCCACATCCAGCCATGTCTGAAGGCAGTATTTTTTATACCTGTTTTAAACAGCTGCCAGGTGCTAAATAAACTTGGAGATCAGTGTCTAACGGTGGGCTTGATCACAGGTCCCAGCTCTATCCATCACAATATTCTTTGTCCGGTGACCTTTTATGTTTGAAGGGTTTTTAGTACAACAACAAAAAATACTCCTTCATTTTGAGGTTTGGAAATAGTTGGGGTTTAAAGCAGGTAAAAAAAACAACGGGCCAAATGTACTTGTAAACACCTCATTAACCACAGCAATTTCTGCATGCTGCCAATTGATTGGAGGCGTGATGTTTCGACTCTATTTGATTTCCCCCAGTTTTCACACGGCTGGCATATTGTAAACATCCCACCAGATGCTCTGGCAAAGTGTTTTCCTCGAAGTTTGAGAGCTTGTCAGTGATGTTTGGAGAACGTGAGTGCCCTGAGGGGTTTTATTGAAGTGCTACCAACAATTATTGTGAAGCAGAGTAGCTTTGTGTTTTTGTTTTGTTTTTATTTACTTTATTGTTTGTGGTTCTGCTTTGGATGAAAAAGCAAAAGGCTGGGGTTATGAAGTAGCGTGAATAAAATGCATCATCCCCTCTATTACTCTCTGCCTCTTGAGATAATACCTGTTTACTTTGGGAATGGTTCACAGGAACTCTATTGCCATTCTACCTCCGTTCAAATGGTTTCCGGGTAAATTACATGCAGATTTTCTGGTGACTGTGAATACAAAATGGAGAATGCAGAGAGGAACACTACTTTTCAGTCTGTTAGTTTTAATTTTCTCCCTCGCCGTCTCTTCCTGTGTCTCCCCCTCTGCCTTTGTTTGGTGTGATGCCCACACCGTTTTAATGTTAAGGCTTGAGCTCAGCCCGACTGTGTGCCAGACATTAGCCTGTGAGCACTATAATTGTGATCGTGGATAATTGCCAACCTCTCTCAATTGCAGGTTTGTTATGATGCCTGTGGGCACTCGATCCAACCCAGACACTGCTGCTTGGTGTCAGCTTGGTGGGGGGATTTCATCCCCCTGACATTAAATTACACAAATGACGATGAACTACAAAAACGTCTTGGTCTCCAAAGTGCAAAGTGGAGGAACAATGAGAATATAAACCACACTTTGACTGATGCAATTGGACTTTTCTGGAAAGGTGTTTATGAGTTTACTCAACTCTTATTTTGGACTTTCTCATCAAAGCCGTCTGCTTATCCAGTGTCGGGTCGCGGGGGGGAGCAGCCCCAGCAGGGGAGCCACATCAACCAGCTCCGACCGGGGGATCCTGAGGTGTTCCCAGGCCAGGTTGGAGATATAATGCCTCCACCTCGTCCTGGGTCTTCCCCGAGGCCACCTCCAAGCTGGACGTGCCTGGAACACCTCCCTAAGCCAACAAAGATGGTTGGATGGATCATCAAGTTGTGTTCAATGCATTTTCAAAGTATAGCTGGCCCTTTCTGCTGTTTTTAATTAGCTATTTCTGCTTTGGCAAATTACTATTACTGAGAAGCTCCTAGTATATCCATAGCTAAAAAGAAAATAGCACAGAGCTTTGTATCATCAAAGCGCAGTCTGCCTGCTCTGTTTAGGGTCATTTCACGCTACATCGTCCTCAGAAAACAGCTTTGGCCTTGTCTACAAGGCCTCTTCTTTCACTTGGCGTTTAAAACCAATACACACGCATACATGCACACTCAGTGCAGCAAAATCTCATCAAGCTAGTTGACCTGATTACAATCAAGTAATTGCAGTGTTTTATTGCTGCCTTTATTTTTAAACAAATGTGACCAGGACAGCTCAGTTGGTAGAGCGGGCACTAATATATAGAGGTTTACTCCTCAACGTAGAGGGTCGGGGTTCAACTTCAACCTGCGGCCCTTTGCTGCATATCATTCCCCCTTTCATGTCTTCATCTGTCCTGTGAAAATAAAGGCCTATAAAGGCCCCAATAAAGAATTGAAGGCTTTAGTTATTTTTTAAAAGTCTCTAACTGAATTTTGTTAATCCAGAAAAAACTATTGTCTTTTCTGATTTAATCCCTCAACACTAGCAGTAGCGTCATGATTACAGGTAATGAAGACGGTTTTGCTGTTCAATTTTGTGTGAGAACACGTTTTTGGGTCACAGTGGCCCCCCGTAGTGGTAGTTATAAGCACCTCAGTTAGACAGAGAGAAATTTTGCCAGTACCATTGTATTAGAATCTACGTCAGACTTGACCCAGTCTTTGCATTCGTCTCTTACAGTGGTGTTGCATACTGTAGCTTACACCTGAACAAATAGGCTTTAAAGATTACAGCCAGTAAATGTTGGTTTGGCTCCAGTGAAAACGGCGAGGTGAGTAAAGAGGTGCTGTTATGGGATCAAAGTGTGATTCTCCCCCTGATTCCCTGGTGTGTCAGTTCTGCTGCATAAATAGCTTGTGTACATATTAATTCACACCCCCAGATCATCTATTAGTGTGCGATGCTTGATCTATTTTTAATGTCTAGCTTCGAGGCTGTGCATCAACTTAAAACAAGAGTCAAATGTCAATGCTAAGGTTTGTACATTCATGATAAATTGTTAATTAACTTTAATTAATGTTTTTAAATGTCAACACAACTGCAAAGAATTCTGATACAGTAGTAACATGACCTGCTCTACAGTAAGGACTGCCTTCATTAACAAGGACCAAAGCAGATCAACTTCATTCAACCAGCGAGTGTGTTTTTACTGAGGAAGTGAGGAGGTGAGCACAATGTGCAGCTCTGAGGCTCCTACTTCATTATTCAGCTGTATGGCAGATTTAAAATCCCAAACCGTGAACAATGGACTCCCTCCAATGAGCTGATGTCTCTTTTGTTCTCGCTCTCAAATAATTATGTTGAGAGCCGACTAAAAGCCTGTCCCTTCTCTTCTGGACTGAAGTTATATGGAGTTGTGTCAGTGTGAAGTGGTTTCATTCATTTATATGATCATTATCTGAAGTGAAGTGAAGGTGTTGATAAGTGGGTCTATCTCTGTGATCTTGTTTTCTGTTGTTGCAGTTGAACTGAACTAATATGGCAGTCCATCCTAAAGCATAGTATTTGATTCACTGAAATAGAGAAAAGATTACATTGTATGCCACGGACAATAATAGGCCGCTGTATTGAGACCAAATGGATTGTTAGAGCAAGTTGAAACCAAACAAAAAAATTATATTCAGCTGTAATCATGGCTGGGATCTTGTTATATTTGTACCGTAATAGATGGGGCACTGAGGGTTGCTATTTAACCAGAGGGAAGCAGTGAGTGGGATGTGAAACGCGTGCCACTGTGATAGGTAAGAACCGCAGGTAACGAGTTGACTGTGTTTGATTGAGTTTCTTCACAATCAAAGATCATCAGAGAGCCTTTTTCCTGGAGCTGAACAATGTTTGACACTTGATTATTCCTGGAATTACCCACAGAGTAGTCAGCCTTATAACAATAAATCTATATTCATGTAGAGTTTTAAAGTGATAGCCTACCAAAGAAATCTCTTTGAGAATCAAACAACGACTCCCCATAGGCTTGCAAGGCAGCTGTTAATAGTTTGTTTCTTCACAAATAGCAGCAGCTCTGGTCAGTTGAAATTCTTGTCACTGACACAGGGGTTCCCTGTGGTGACATGGTTTCACAGCAAGAAAAAAGTACCTACACATAGAAGAAATGCCTCCTTCTGTAATATGTGACAGGAACATACCGTAACCCTTCTACTACTATACTAAGCGGAAGCAGAGCAGCAATTTATACACCCACAACACCGACCAAAATCAGACCACAAAAAAAACTAAATCAGACAAATCAAATCAATATGAAAATGACTTTAAAAAAAACAAAAAACAGTACAGCTCCTCAATTAGTAGTCTCGCATTGCCAGACCTTCCTCCACAGCGCTGCTGAGGAGGGTCTTGCTAGTCTGCACAGCAATCTGGGATGGGAGAAAAACATGGTGGAACATGTGTATGTTCAAAGGTTGTTTTACTCGTGCAATAGAAAACTCAGACTGGAGAGATGGTCTAGCTAGTTGTCTGGATATAGCCTGCAGAGATCTGAGGAGCAAGTAACCGTAGTCCTCATAAATTGACCAGAGTTTAAAAATGTCAAAACAAAGAAAGTGGAAAGTACCGGACATCCTGCTTTATTTATTTATTTATTTATTTATTTATTTATTTATTTAAAGTTTGACATTATAAGAAGTACGCTTAGCCTACTCACTTTCTTGCTGGGAGTTACAATAAAGAACTGATATCATTTTTTGGAACAGCTTTGTTTAGCTTAGCAAGACTGAAAGCAGATGAAAAACAGAAAGCCCGGCTCTGTCTGAAGCAGCTCTAAAGCTCACAAATTAACATGTTATAGCTTGTTTGTTTTATCCGTACAGAAACTGGTTTTATTGGGTTAATGCAAGGGATTGTTTGTTGGCTGGCCGCAGTCTTGTCAAAGCCATGATGTTGCCAGGCTATCAGCGGAGACTCCAGTGTTTCCATGTTCTGTGCTAGGCTAAGCTAGCCAGCTGCAGGCTGTAGCTTCACATTTAATTATACATGAGAATTGCGTTAATCTTCTCCTCTTACTCACAGAAAAAAAGCAAATCAGCTTGTTGCCCAAGTTATTTTTAATACAAATGTGACTCCAGCCAGTAGGAGTCCAGTGTAGTGACTAATACTGTATGCTGGTCCACCAGTTGCAAAGAGTCATAGAAGAGCACCGCAGACAAAGGCTTTCAGCCCACTGCAGTAGTAGATGCAGATCACATTACATCACACATACTTGAAAGCACTGTGCTACCAGAAGAGCCTTTTTGTGGTGAGCTAAAAAACACTTATGCAGATTTTAGAGAATGTGTTAGGAGAGCATGATACAGGCAAGTGTTGTTGTTTTTAACATTGAGCATTGGGAACAGTTGTTTGGACTTTTAATAGTGAACGTTTGGTTTCATGAGTCCTGATCTGCTCTTCTTCTCCCTAAAACAAGCTGGAGTAGTTTTTAGTATCAAAATGTGCATGCAGGCACACCCACTTTTGCACAAAGACAACCCCTGATGCACTTTGTAGACAAAGAGGAAATCCATATATGATCCAAAAAGTATCCATACACACATATATATATATATATATATATATATATATATATATATATATATATATATATATATATATATATATATATATATATATATATATATATATATATATATATATATAAAGCATTGCAAGAAAGAAGATACCTGTAGGTGCTTGCACGGATATCATTCCTCCATGAAAGGACTATTAAGTTGAAGCCTCTTCAATAGCTTCCTCTCCATGTCTTCCTCCTCCTTTAACTCCAAACACATTAGTCTCAGCTCTGTATGGTTCCCAAGTGGTTCCCTCTTGTTTCATCTGGTAATAATTCTTAGAGGTTTGGACCAAGCCACAGATTATGTTAGTCATTAATATGGCTGTCAGCAGAAGTAAAAATGCTCGTGCCGCCCTAGCTCACCTACTGTACATTCTTTAGTGGAAAGCAACGTCAATGAGCCTCAGGACCATCTTTTGTTTATTAGAAGTGCTCATACATGGGTTATAAATGGTAAGTAACAGTGCTTACTCTCCATTGAATGTGAATGGACCCTTTTACTGAGCCACAGTGAGTGCTTTCTTGTATCCGACACCAGGAAGGTTGATGTTGCCAAAAGGTCGCAGGTGCAGGATGTGAGGCAGCAGCAGTTTTTGGCACATCTCAAAAAACGGCTTTGATTTCACTTCCCGAGGCAGGTGCTCGGAGGTTTCCTGTTTCTCTTGGCCAATGAGAGACATTTCTTGTTTTCATTTGCCGGCTAGTTTGGCTTGATTATCGCTTTTGCTTTGGAATTCCACCTCTGAAGAACGGGTGAAAGGGAAAGATATGAAAGGGTGACAGGAGAAAAATGAAGAAGAGAAAAACGAGAGGGGGAATCTGTCCTTGTAAAACTGCACTTTCCATTCTACTTGGCTGAGCATGATCCCCTGACAACAACTTGTGAATGTCACGCAATTAACCAGGCTGTGGTATAAGTTAATTAATGACACACAGCTGGCCGGGAGGGGGGACAAAAAGAGGGAAGAAAAAGAAAGGTGAACACATGGTAACAGGTATTAAGAGGGAAACAGAACCATGTGATGCTATGAAATATCAACACTTAAAGCTGCTGTACTGTAAGGAAATAGATGCCAAAGTGAAGAAGACAAAGGTGGACGGACACAGTGACAATGCATAAAATGTGAATAAAGCATATGTTGTCAGTTTGCAAAGATAGCTGGAGGGGAACTCGTCTTTAAGCAGATGTCTAGGAAACAGCTTTACATGAAGATGGAGAGAAAGGATAGGAGAGAAAAATGTTTTCTTTAAGGAAATTAGAGCTTCTGTGAATAACTACGCTACATCATGTGCTTGATAATGATGCGTGGGTGAGGTGCCAGAGGATTAGAGAGTGTGTGGCAGAAAGATAGATGAAAAGAGCCTCTATAGAATCCAGCAGCAGAGAGGAGATTGACAGAAGGGTTCATGTGTGATTCACCCCTTTATCAACAAGCAGCTATGCAACATTAGACCAGCAGGTGTATTTAATGCTGTAGCTTAAGATACTTCTTATCTGAAAGTCTTATAACTTAATTAGTGTTCATGAATAAACTGCTATAATCTCGACTTGTGGACAGCACAGTTTGAAAAAATTTAAAAAAAGTTCTCAATCATGGTTTAAAACACAGTTGTCAAAACATACGAGTACTATTTTTTCTAACAATTTCTGTAACTTTACTTAACATCTGCAAGCAACTTAACCCACTGAACAAACCATAGATATAGATTAATTATGTTTTTTTGCCAAATGTTGCCCAGTCTATGATGCTGACTACAAATAATCACTGATCTCGTTCATATAAACACACCCACCTGTACTCTCAGGTCTTCCACTTCCATACACCTCACTCAACCCACCACCAGTTTGGCCACCTTTGGGCTTAGAGCATTCAGTTGCTCAGCCCCTCCATCTGGAACTCCCTTCCACCAAATCTCTGCAACACTGACTCTCTTTTCAGTTTCAAAACACACCTTTTTTAACTGGTTTATTCTCTTTGATCACTGTATGTTTACTTCAATTGATGGTCAGATTTCTTGCTTTTTTTAACTTAGTACATTGTTCTTTCTTGTATGGTGACTTTGAGTGCTTTAAAGTTAAACAAAGTAAAACAAGTGGCTATAAATAAAATGTATTATTATTTTTATAATCCATCTCTCTCTCTCTCTCTCTCTCTCTCTCTCTCTCTCTCTCTCTCTCTCTCTCTCTCTCTCTCTCTCTCTCTCTCTCTCTCTCTCTGATCCTTCCTCCGCAGCCATGAAGTCGGACCGTAAGCGGCTGAAGGCGGAGAAAGCTGACCTGGTGAACCAGATGCAGCAGCTTTATGCCACACTGGAGAGCCGGGAAGAGCAGCTCCGTGACTTCATACGCAACTATGAGCAGCACAGAAAAGTATGGCACCCATGTTCTGACCATAAATAGTTGTACACAAGTGCATGCACAAAAGGATCCATCTAAAAAGAAAAGCATTTTCTCTTGTAACTGTGTTTTTTGTATGCACATTAGCACAAAAATGCCTGTCCGAGCAACAATGCCTAAGTGAGTGAGCACTTGTATTGTTCCTCAGAATAAGTCTTAAAAAATGCGTCTGCATGCTGTCTATGTCATTGTTCCCATTACAGTGGATAGGAGAGATAATAAAAATTACATAACTGTTACACTGTCTCTGGGGATGTTTAAATGACTACTGGTGAGAAGTTTCTCTTGGCATTAAGATGATATGTTCGCGTTTGTGTGTTGCTGTTGTATTATATGTTGTCATTCAAGCATAAACAGCAAAAGAACATGTCAATGTATCTTTGACATTACTGTACAGCAGGTTTAGAAACCAAAGGGACTGTTTCAGCCTTAATGTCAACTCAAGTAAAACAATCATTTAATATTCACTGACAAGACAACACAGGAAGTAGTGAAATTAGTAACGTAGACCCTTCTATTTTTCCTGAATGTGGTTCAGTTCCATTATTTTGCAGGTTTAAATCATTCATTTTCAAAGGTGTGCTATGCTAAGTGAAATGTGAACCAATCCACAATCCATCAGGATCTCTGTGTCTACCAGGAGAGCGAGGATGCGGTGAAGGCACTGGCCAAAGAGAAGGACCTGCTGGAAAGAGAGAAGTGGGACCTGCGGCGGCAAACCAAGGAAGCCACGGAGCACACAGGGATGCTGCGCTCCCAGCTTGACCTCAAGGAGAACCGCATAAAGGAGCTGGAGGCTGAACTGGCCATGGTGAGACAGAAAGAAAACAAAGTGGGTAACTAGACTGACTGACAGACAGGCTGGCTGGCAGGTGGAAAAAAACACTGTGATGTTTAAAAAGAAATTCATTGTATTTATTTCTTTGCCATTGTACACTCTGTTTTTTCATGTTTAGTAATTGGAACACAGTCACCAATAAAACAGCCATAACAAGGGAAAGATATGTAATGCATACTGAACTCAACCAAAGTAGAGTTATCAAGGCTCAGACACATATTCATCACTTGTATATTATTAGCAGTATATACAGATACAGATAATAAGAAAGCACAAGTTACAGTATATGCCTGTCTGTCACTATGTACTGTTTTGGGTCTACTGCATATAATAACACAGAATAACACAGAGAGCCTTTGAATGTACAGTATAGCCATCCGCCATGTCTCCAACCCCCCAGATGAGTAACTGTGTCAATCAGAGAATGGAGTACCGGATGTTTGAGCGGGTTGCGGACAGGGACTACTCGCCTAGGGTCACGGCGGTAAGATGGCCCCCCAGCTTTAAAGGGCTTATATTATGCTTTTTGGCTTTTTCCCTTTCCTTTATTGTGTTATACTTCTTTTTTTTGCCTGAAAAGTGAAAAAGCCCAATGTCCACCCCAAAGGGAGTTACAATCT
>NC_048413.1:18413309-18429774 GCF_013103735.1 Etheostoma cragini
ATTTACTTCTGTGACACACGCTTCATTTTCGTAACACACATTATAATGTTCCCGTAGCTGCTAGTGTGGCACGCCCTCATACCAATCTTGTCAGAGCGGATGACCAAAGATACTAGGGACTGCGCATGTGCGACTCCCAACAAAGATGGAATAGAAATGAGATGCCTCACTTTGCAGCTAAAATGGAGCACTCAACCCACAGGGTGAAAATAGGGGCTGCAGCAGTGTGCAGTACGACAAATATATGGTGTTTTTGTGAAAATTAAACCATGTACACCTATTCTGGTACAACTTCAATACAATTAGAAACCGGAAAATGAGCATAATATGAGCTCTTTAATATTTGTTTTTTCTTGAAACCTCCTGCTCCCTGGAAATCACTCCTACTTGGGACATAATTGTCATTTTGGAAAGTCCCCCACCTCAGCTGCATGTTTTTGACTAACCCACAGCCGACCCTGACTGATCCCGGTGATCCCACTGAATCCTGCTGTGATTTATCTGAATGGGTTTTTAATTGAGCAAAGAAATGCTTTGGTGGGGGGGGGGGATATTCTGGCAACCAATGTTTATTCCAAAGGTTTGTGATTGTATTCGGTTTTGCATGTAAACCACTATGAGTGATTATCGTTTTACGGCTGGGAAGTAGAGATGATTGCAACAGAGGTGTTGGGCCAGCGTTGATTTGCAGTCTGCTGTCGCTTGGCATGATGATAAGATTCACACATTAACAAGATTTCAAGCATTTGTGAAACACAAATATGTCAAGGCTAAAAACGTTTTTACACCCCACCAATGGTGGAATGTAACTAAGTACATCTACTCAACATCTCTACTGACAGCACTCCACATTTACAAACACCAGAGCTACATGTTGAAATCGACCGGAATTCTCCTCTAAGTAAAGGATCTGAATAGGTCTTCCACCACTGCACCCCACCAACCCCTAACCTCCTCCCCTGAAAGGAAGCAAACACCAAAAACCTCCTCCAGATATTTTTCTCTTCTGTTTTCTCCACTCTCTTTGCTCTCTGGTGTGGCAAAAACAGATTTCACACAACAAAGACATAAATACAGCTGCATTTTTCATGAGGCAACAACCACATGAGGAGCCCAGGGGAAAACCCGCTTGTCCGCATGCACTTAGAGACTTAGGATTCTGGGTCCACAACTCGACACTTACAGTACATGTATGCACACATATGACACATAAATAAAAACAATGATAACTCACTCAAAAAACAACCCTGAAACATTTTCTGTCCAGAATCGCTGTTCGATGGGATTTTGCTTTCTGACTTATTGTAACTGTCTTTCTACCTTCTAAAGGCCAAACAGTCACTAGCCACCCTGACCAAGGACGTGCCCAAGCGTCACTCTCTGGCCATGCCAACGGAGACAGTTGTCAACGGAAACAACCAGGAGTGGGTGATGCATCCTGACCTTCCCCTGACTGCTGCCATCAGACAGAGTCAGCAGACCCTCTATGTCCACACGGGGCATCCCACTGACAGACAAGGTAGGAAAGACAGAAGCATCTCTACCGTAACACACAAGGTTGTTTTACCGTCCTTTAGCCCCTGCATGAACATGCAAACCTGCTTCACACACACTCACTCCTGCCGTTTGCTCACTACAACCACATTGTTGGCCACTGATGTCGCTTAGGTCGTTACATTTCATGCGCTTTATGTAGCAGTTACAGTGAACATATCAGCTTCCATTTGGCTTTGCCACACACAAATGTTTTCTCTGTATTTGAGAATGGTGGCAGCTGAGGAGGAGTCGGGAGTTAAGGTGGGTGATGATGGCGTAGTGGATATGACACGTGCCTTTGGTGTGAGAGATCTGGGTTCAATTCCCACTGTGATACATCAACCAATATGTCCCTGAGCAAAACACTTACTGACTTTTTTGGCCCTTATTTTTAACTTTCTGGTCCCTCTCCCCTCCCTGAAATGAAATGGGGACACATGGGGTTAGTATGTGAGCAACATAGTTATTATGAAATACACTGTGTGCCAAAATTAGGCAAGTTGTATTCCTGGGGATTTATTGTATTGTATTGTAACAAATTGCTCTCAGTCAATCAGAAATGTCAAACCTCAAATCTGAATATTTAACAAAGAAAAAGTGAGTTTTAGCTTTCTCATTTGAATATCCATGTGTGCAGAATTATTATGCAACCCAAAAAATGTTCACATCTTGCTTGTTAATTTTAATTTCTTAGAGTAAGAATAAAACTTAAAGTTAACAAATAAACACTTCTGACATTTTAAGAAATGTTCAGTGACCAATATAGCCACCCTTCTTCCTCCATCTGTTTCCTGATCTGTTAATGATCAACTTTTGGTGCAGCAGCGACCAAAGCCTCCAAAAGGCTGTTCAAAGAAGTGTAATGTCTTCCCTCAGTGTAAATCTCACGTTTAGGAAGGGTCCACAAGTTCTCAATGGGGTTTACGTCTGATGAGGAAGAGGGCCATGTCATTATTCGGTCATCTTTATGGCCTTTGCTGGCTAGCCACGCAGTTGAGTACTTGGATGCATGTGATGAAGCATTGTCCTGCATAAAACGCATGGCCTTCTTGAAAGATATATACTTTTTCCTGTACCACTGCTTTAAGACAATATCTTCTAAAAACTGGCAGTAGTTTTGGGAGTTGATTTTAAGTCTATCTTCAACCCAAAACTGTCCAACTAGCTCTTCCTTAATAATAGCAGCCCGTGCCAGTACCCAACCTCCACCTTGATGGCGTCTGACTCGAAGTGGAGCCATGTGCCCATTAGAGATCCAGCCACGGCTCTCTAATAGGCACAAAGAGATTGATCCATGAGAGAGATGGACCCATCCATCTGGTCCATCTAGAGTCACTCTCATTTCATTTGTCCATAAAACCATTAAAAAATCTGTCTTCAGATATTTCTCTGTCTCTGAGCACTGAACACCTTGTACTTCTGGACACTCCAGGTAGGTTGCATTTCTGGAATATGGCGGCACTGGAGGTTAATGGGTTCCTGGTAACTTCCCGTTTAATTCTTCTCAGGTCTCTAGCAGTTAATCTGCGTCTTTTTTTTCCTCTCCACTCGTTTCTTTATACATTGTTGACTATTTGCAACCAAGCGTTTAACTGTTCGGAGATGACGCCTCAATATGTTTGCAACATCAAGAGTGCTGCATCCCTCTGAATGGCCTTTTACATTTTTTTTACATTTACATCGGTTTTTGTCCCATTTTGTCTGAGGTAAAGAAGCTGCCTAATAATTATGCACACCTTAAAACAGGGTGTTAATCACTTTAGGTCACACCCTCCCTCATTAAATAAGTTCACATAACCTGATAATGCTCAAATCCTATTAGCGTTTAAGTTTATTTAACTTGGAATTGGATAATATGCCTAAAAATGACAATAAGGTCAAAATACTCACTTGCCTAATAATTGTGCACACAGTGTATCTAGATCCTGGAGGTAACATTATAGTCAGTATAATCTTACCCTTTAGATTATGCGCATGAATAGTTAAGGCCCTTGGAGTGTCTAGGCCAACCACAGCTTGATCCAAAACTTCTGAAAGACATAAGACTAAACATTTCTAAACCTAAGTGCAAAAACTGCACTACCGGCACCTATCAGCCTAAAAAGAAAGTTCTACACAGAAAAGCTTGCTTACACAAGAGTAACAGTTCATGTTAATCTTTCTAGAGCTTGTTTTAAAGGGCAGCCACTGGTTCAAACAGGTTGTTCACTAACTGGGGGCATCTTAAGGAAGAAGCAGACAAAGACACAAAAACAGGGAAAACGTGTGAACAGTCACGGACCCCCAAATTGCTATGCAATTTGTGGTCCTGTATGTATCAGTCTCACTGATACACTCACACGCTAAACCTCTTTGAAGCTGTTTTCACTGTTGCTAAGCAACTGCAGAAAATTGCAAATCATTTCAGGCTTTGGATCAGGGGCTGTTTTTATACAAATTTTCATTTAAGGGTGTTGTAGAAAGAGAAAAAAATATTTTCCCTGTTCACTACTTTTGGTGCCCAAACACACCCCTTGGAAAAAAAAAAAATCGTATCTGTTTTTCATCTTGTCCCGTTTAGTGGCAGCCGTGCGGGTGAGCCCATGCCACTTGCGTCAGCCTTCCATCATCTCCGACTCCTCGGCGGTGGAGGGAGACCGGTCATCCACACCCAGCGACATCAACTCACCACGCCATCGGACTCACTCCCTTTGCAATGTAAGAGCTAACCCCCCCCCCCCAGCATCCTCCTAAGTTATCTCCTCCTTTCTAGTAACTGCCGATTGTCCTGCTCCCTGGCCGCTGCCGTTTCCTTCCGCCATCGATCTGGCAGAATTCATGTTTGCCCCCACGCAGTCGTGTGCTCACTTTGCAGCTGTGACTTGAATTTATGTGCAAACCAGTTGTGGTTGTTGAATAAGTGCATGCCTGGCAGCATGTCAAGTGACACCTCCCCTTTGTGTTGTGATCTTTATCTTTCCTGATCTTTATCGCCCACTCTGCATGACTTGACTTACTTCTCTGCTCTTGTATCTCTCTGTAACTCTTCCCTTGTGTTCATCTTCTCCTTCCCACTGCTCCCTCTTTCTTCCTTCAGTCCCTAGAAGATCTGGAGGAGGCGAAGCGTAAGAAGAAGAAAGAGAAGATGGGGCTGGGCTCTCTGTCGCGCGTCTTTGCTCGAGGAAAACAGCGCAAGTCCCTCGACCCTGGTTTGTTTGATGGTACTTCATCGCCTGATTATTACATAGAGGAAGATGCAGACTGGTAAAGCACACATTTCCCAGCAAACCACCTGGGAAGCCTTTGTGGCAATTATCAGAAGACAGCATTGTGTTGTGTGTGAGAAAGAGTGTGTGTGTTTGATGTCAGTGTGTACATATATAATAATGTGTGTGCCTGCGCAGTCTCACGCTCATGCCTACTTGCGTGTGTGTATGTGTGTGAGAGTGTGTGCATGCGTGTGTCGTCCATGGTCAGAGGCCATGTCAGAAGCAGGAGGCGCGTTGTGCTAGTGTGAACCTTAACGAGCAAATTGCACCTGTATGTATGTATGTACAGTCCTGTAAATAGAGTGGACACTGTGACACAGCGACCTTGAGGATATGTTTTATTGTATCTGCCCTCCAAAACGGCTGTGATATTTGATTTTTGAATTGTGCATTACATTTTGACTTTTTGTTTTCACTCAACTGGAAACTTGAAGGACTGCTGTACTTGTAAATAACAACAGTTGATGTGCACTTTGTGCGTGTAAATGTCTCCTTGTCCTGAATGCCTTTTGTTATTTTTGACATGTACTCCCCTCCTCTCACTACCTTTTAACTTGAACTCCTCCCTGGTTATTGTCCTGCTTGGTCCATCCCCCTCCTTCCACACTGCCATGATGAGAACAGTTTCCTGTCGGCAACATGCAGACTCCACAAATCCGCCTCTAATTCGGTTGTACAACACATCCTTCAGCCGCCAAAAAAAATTGCTCACCCCTTGAATGTTGACTAAAATGAGACTTCAAAGACGCTGCTAAGCGAGGAATAAACTTTCGATGCACAACAGTTTGTTCCACGGCAACATGAAGCCAAACAGGAAATTTGAGAAATGTGTTTTCTATCTGTTAAGATGGAAGGTACATGCCTGAGGTACATGTGTGACATGCATGCACATAGTCCCAGTCCCCAAACGCATGTTGAGCCAAACCCTATGAAACAGAAATGTTTTTCTCTGGGAATGTTGTCAAGGAGATGTTTCACAACAAAAAGAGAGGTCAGTTACTGCTTTCATTATGTGTATTCATAATTTTGTAGATTTAGAAAATAAAGCATTTTGATAAATGTTTAAAAGCTTAACATCCCAAAACTAAACATAGAGCGTTTTAATCTGCTGCAAATTACACTTGAAATATGAAAGGTCAGCAAAGTCAGCAGTCTAAAAAAAAAACAGCACTACACTTTAAATGATTCAATAATTATTCCACTTATTCATGAGGCCTTGTACAATTTTCTTTCTGTGGGATCTTACAGTACCTTGTAGCTATCATTTTTAATAATACTAAAAAAGGCTGCTGGGAGTAGAATTAATCTGTAATATTCTAAAAAAGAAAGCTATTATCATAGCATAAGTGAGAGCATAAACATCAGTTATGCTAACATCGGGGATTTTAGACTGCTGGTCAAGGCTTTTCCAAACCTCAGGAATTGGGTCATTTCACCAGAAAATGTAAATCTCAATTTAGAGCATTGAGAGCAGAGCCTACATTAAATGAACTGGTATAACAATAATGAATACCAACCCACGAGGTTACAAATCAGATTTAAGCAGGCTAATCAAAACTGAAAGCAAATGCATACCTTCTCTCATGACCCCCAAATTCTGTTTTAGAGTTCAGGCCATTGCTGAAAAAAAGCAATTAACTTGATGTCAAAGGTTAATAGTGTTTCTTTAGGCAAAAGAATGGCTAAAGATGTTGGATTATTTTCATCCTTTCTTTGGATTGAGCCGGAGTCTGCACTGCCAACACTAGGAAATCTTTTCTCTCCCAGATATTCAACTAACATGTGAGGGGATTAGCTCAACCACATTTGCGCTAGCAGATAATGGATTTAGAGGTAAATCACGAAGGTAATTCATAGACAAGTCACCATGTACTAACTTGTATGTATAAGAACAACAACTCAACCAGTTTATTTCATTGAGCATTTAATGAAATGTATGAGAATCCAGGCTATTTTTTTATTTCTTCATCTAACCAACTTCTACGGAGCCCCGGAGGTGACATGGAGACAGAAAAAAAATTAACAAAAATAAATAAATAAAAACATGTGCTGGGGACAAGCACCTTTGTGTGATCTTGACTTTGTTTTGCAAGATCTTGAGTTTTATCTGCAAGATCTTGACTTTGACATGGAAGGAGAAGAAAAACAGAAAAATATAAAAAATAAAAATAAAAAATGATATTTCTTTTCCTCCAGGGGTAAAAAACTAAGAAAAGAATTGCAAGATATCTTGACTTTCAAACTCTCCAGCTTGTCCCCAGTAGGCAAAATTTTTCTTTTCTTTTCCTTTCCTCCATGAAAGTCGAGATCTCGAGTTTACTGTCCCCAGTACATGTTTTTTCCCCCTCCATGTCACCTCCAGGGCTCCGTAAACTTCTGCTTATGTGGAAAAAAAGTTAAAATGAATAACATTGTATAATTATATGTTTTGAGCCACGGTCTCTTTGTCCTTTATTTTCCACAAGTATTTTACTTTTTTGTAAATGAGATAACTTTACAGAAATCAAATTATTATTATTATTATTATTATTATGAAAGAGTTTTTATTTAAAGTCAAAGATGTAGGCCTCAGTGGAGGACTTCTGTTGTGAGGTCCTAAAATGTTTAGAAGTGGATAGTAGCGAACTTTAAAAGGCATGGCAACAAAATTACGCTCAAAAGAACTAAATGAGAAGAAAAAGATTATTTTAAAATAAAATAAATAACGTTGAACTTCCATGTGGCTGTCCTCTCTTTCCCTGTGTTTGTGTGTTTACCTGTTCATTTGTCGTGGTATTGCTCTAACCCTGATTCACCCCTTTATGCTGGGGGGTGCTGCCATTTTTAACATATGCGTGAGCCTCCCTCATCCCTGCAAGTCTATCCGTGAGAGGACTGCATCCCCAAAGCTTCCAAATGGCCTCCATTCCTCTCTCTCCCCATTTAAACTCCTTATTCACTCTGGAAATTATTTCTGCCCTTTTTTAAAATTGAAATCAATAATCAGAAAACAGAGGGGAGGGGGAGAAAGGAAGCCATGTCAGATTGTTGGAACAGAATGTGTCAGCACATGGTGTCAATAATGTTCTGCTTTGATTTGACCCCTGACCCTCTAACACTGACCCCTCTTGCCTGACCTCCATCGGACTCCCAACACAGTGAAGTGACCCAAGAAGTAATCAATCAGACTCAGTAAGACCAAGGTACACAAGTTCCAATTGCTTTAAAAAATGAGCTGAGCTGGGTTGCAAACTGTGTTTGCAGATGCCTTCTAACTCTCAAAAAAACGTCACAAAAGGACCTTAGAATTTAGCACTTCTTCAAGTTGAGTGCTACCATAAATGATAATGTCAGCTTTTGGGGGCAACAGCAAGTGTTTTTCTTGTTTATTGATAATATCATCCCTTTTGAACTGAAGTCTCTTACTTGAAGTTCTTATGACATATTTATATTCAACACAAACTTCAGATAGACTACAGATTGCTATAAATTTTACATTTTGGGAATAGACATTTTCTTTCTTGTGGAGCATTAATACCACATTCATATCTGTAAGCTAAATATGAAGCTACAGCCAGCAGCCGGTTAGCTTAGCTTATTATGAACTGGAAACTGGCCGTAGCTTAATCTTTAGCGCAAAGACATGGGAGTGGGATCAATCTTCTCATCTAATCTGAGACAAGACAATTAATAAACTCTTCTTTTACAGATTTAGAGTGTACCTATTTGTTGTTAGGAAATGTCCGTTACATTCAAGCCATTGCCAGATGAATTGCTACAATGCTAAATGAGACTATCAGCTCCACACAACTCTCTGTATTTCTCAGTGTGGCTATGTTCAGAAGATTGTGTCACCCGGCGACTTTCCCGTGCAGAAACTCGAGTGAAGATAATTACCTCTTCTGATAAGTCAATCATATTTATTTAATCCTCCGTGTCCTCCTTAATTACTAGCAACTGTATGGAGGAAAGGAGGAATCACATTAGGCTTGTATCATGTGGACGCTGACAGTCTTGTTGTCATTACTTGGAATTCCTCATGGTAGCAACAGAAACTACACACTATAGCTTAAACTTCCGTTATCTCATTTGCAAGTAACAGCCATCAGAAAGTGAATAAGCATATTTCCCTACATATGGATGGGTTCCTTTAAGGAACTTTACCTTCTAGCTAGATAGCTACTAGGTATGATGCACCAGGTTTATCACCAGCTAGCTACCTTTGGTGTATTCATTTATCTTAAATGTCCATGACGAAACACTACATGCTCCTCCATTTCTCATCTTGAGTGTGACATCACATCAGAAACGCTGCAGTGCTGTAGCGATAACATCCATTACACTAGCTGTTGAAGGACGTGTTTAAGGATTGATTGCATAAACAGAACGGTCTCCTGTGTCTTACAGTATGTCATTTGTACACACACACTTTGTTTCTCCACACAAAAGGACCAACGATCCATCACAGTGTTCACAAAACACACCTGACACTTATGGCCTCAAATAAGGGATCAAACCTCTTCACAGTAGCAGGACCGCAGAGCTAAACAATGTTCTTCTGATCCTCTTCGCTTTCACAGGGTTTTTTATCCCCACAGTAGGACCCGACTCTCATGTCACACACAGTCCAGTCTCCAACAGTTTGGATGTCAGACAGCCAGGTCTGCAGTTCTTTATGCGACATCATTTTGTAAGAACTCTCCGGAGTAAAAAACTGACCTTGTATCTGGACAAGAGTGCATTCCTGAAGAAGAGCAAATTTATCCAGCTTAATATGAATTGCTCTCAAAGGGACACTTGCAAGTGCACCTTCAGTTTATGTAATGCTCTTAGGAAGGAGCATAAAAGCATCCAGCTTTAGATGAATTACTGAAGTGTGATAAAAAAAAAATCTGTTTATTTTGACCCTCCAACAGTTCAATGGTGAATCTCATTTGTGCACAGTGGTGCAGTAAAAGCATGGCATAACGTAGGGTTTCTATTTGCTGTCTTTACTGAAAACAAGGAGACATAAAGAGACAAATAACCTGTTGAGTAATTTTTTTGGCCGGTTTTAGGGTTGAAGGCACCAGGCAACATATCAAACTGGATGACTCACAGAGGGACCGTCATTCAATCTGACATGCTTATTTTCAATTGAATTAGCAGTTATTTTTGTTAGTGTTGCTGCACAGGCAAGGCTATTTGTACTTTGGGCTTTTTCTCCAAACAACACCTCAAGCAGATGAGCATACTCCACACATACATTTGTCGTGAGTAATCAGAACAATAATAGTATGTCCAATATTGAAAGCATCTCATGACACTACATTACAAACTGAGTAGAAACCCGGTACTAGGTTGCCACCTGAGGGTAAAGACAGAACATTGGTTCTCAGTGCAACCAAGTAAACTGCGTTGTTTGCCAATATATTGAAATCTGGAGAAAAGGGTAAACAGGAAACATTTGGCCGCAACATAGTTACATAACAGGTAAGCAATACAAGACTAAAAGGAATATCGTAAGGACAAATTACAATTTCAAAGCACAATTTACCCCATAGTAAATTATACTAATGTGAGGCGGATTCCATATTGCATCAACACGTAACCTAATTTTCCAAATTGCAGGCATTTTGTTTTCAGCGAGCTGCTGCTGCAGGCTAATTTAAACAGATGAGTCATGTTAATTCAACAAACAGCTGGCTGTTTAATGGACTTCTTAAGTGATGAGCATCATGTATATTAAAGCTGCAACTTTGTTTACAGCATTGCTGGCAAACGCTTGGCTTGTTGTCACACAGCCAAAACCTTAGGATGTTGTTAAAAGCGTGATTGTTTTGAAGAAAAAACTCACCGTCCAGTTCCCTTCTGCCAACTGAGCTGGTTTTATGTTACTGGTTTTAGTTTGTTACAGTATGTTGGAATTAACGTTTTATTTTTTCTGTGCTCACTATACCCACTACTACCTCTGCCTTCACTCACACCCTCAACTACATCACCCACGTCTCCTTCCCCTCCCCTCCCCTCCCCTCATCCACCCACCTACCCAGACTCAGACAGCCTCTCCAGCCCCACCCGCCACAGCCTCAGCCTGTCAGACGGGTCCGAGGATCAGCTGGACCGCCTCCAGCAAGTAGAGCTGGCTAGGATGACACCCATGTCTCAGTGGAGGGCAGGCACTGTGCAGGCCTGGCTGGAGGTTGTCATGGCGATGCCCATGTACATCCGCACCTGCTCAGAAAATGTCAAGAGTGGAAAGGTAAGAATTAAACCACTGGCATGATGCAGGTGTTCTCACTTTGTATTTTACATCAGTTATTGAGCACAAATGTGTAAATGACCAACCTGTCACATTTCAATCCTCCCTCATTTGTTTATAGGACACTTTTAAGCTTTGGTTGCAGTAAACTGTATCCCATTTTGCAGGTTTTACTTGGGCTAACAGACGAAGACCTGGAGCTGGGTTTAGGTGTCAGCAGTTTAATGCATCGCCGGAAACTGCGTCTGGCCATTGAGGATTACAGAGATGCTGAGAACGGTAGAGGGTGAGGAAGGGAAACAGAGTATTCTTGTAAAGACTTGTCACCTACATTATGTGGTAATGTAAGAGGGCCCTCTGATGGTGATTTATAGTAACAACATTTAAAAAATTTCGGGTGGGATCACTTGTTTCCGTCATAATATTGACTTTTAATAGAGAGATAAATGTTGAGACATAAAGCTCCAATAAATGCAACTGCTTCACCGTTTACATATTAATGAGATGGAGGTCACTTACCTGTAAACTATGTGTCTGTTAGCAAAAGGATGGTGATTTATCCAGAGTGTTTCCCTGCCTAGATGAACAGCAGTGTTAACTACCTGTGAATTCACCAGAAATCACAAAAAAATATACACTGTTTGCATATATATATATATATATATATATATAAATATTTTCTAACTTACCATATATATGTACACTTTGCAGCTGTAGTTTGGGTTTTGAGTTATACAGCCTCAAAGCATTGAAGAAATGACATTTGAAAAAATCTAAAGCATTCATTCAAATCAGTGTACCTGATACTCAGGAGTTTGGATGGTCTAAATCCACATCCTAATTTTCATGAACCCAGGTTGAAATATTCAGTTTGTTTTGTCTGATCAACAGTCCAAAACAAAATTACACCTGACTAATTTTTCTGTATGTTAAGATTTTCACCTGGTGATAGTGTTGGTGAAATAACATTTCACTGGAGATGTACCTTGTACGAGTTCAAATTGAGTTATTAATTCAATGAAAACTGAATACCCACTAAAGTCATTGTAATTCGTCCTAAAAGTAACGTGAACATCTGATCAAATTTGAGACAATTCATTCTGAATCTAAATGTTATTGCGATGTTTGAGCAAAGGTCAGGCAATCCCAAAGTCAGTAGGAGTAATTTTCGGAACCATAAATGCATGTATAAAATTCCATGGCAAGCCATCAAATAGCTGTTTGGAAAAGGCTGGACCAACCAAGATGTAATACTGGTACGATTTCATGGCTAGATAACACAAAGACTAAGTAAGAAAATGTATTTTTGTAATTTAGATGAAAAGAGCCTTTAACAATTTATCTGTGTGCAGGCTGTCCAAGGCTGCAGATATGGACCACCACTGGGTGGCCAAGGCCTGGTTAAGTGACGTGGGCTTGCCTCAGTACTCGCAGGCCTTTCACAACCACTTGATAGACGGGCGCCTGTTGAACTCCCTGACACGTCGGGACCTTGAACGTTACCTGAACATCACCAAGAAGTTCCACCAGGTCAGCTTGCTGCTGGGCATCGAACTGCTGCACTTACTCAATTTTGATAAGGAGGTAAGTGAGATTCTGCAACATGTTCACAGGCAGAGGACGCCAGTGAATACACTTGGATATAACAGAACAGTTTAGTTATAAGTGTTTGTTTAAATGCTTTCCAGGCACTGCAGGCTCGCCGGATACATTGTGAGCATCAGAACGTGGATCCGTTGGTGTGGACCTCTCATCGGGTCATGAAATGGATCAAAGATATTGACCTGAAGGTGGGGACAGAGAGAAAGAGAATGCAACTTTAAGAAATGTAAAACATTCAGTTTACAGGTCCTACTTCTGTGCAAACAATATGTTATCCTTTTTTAACTCACATCTTTAAACAAAACCTGAAGCTACAGTCGTTGCAACAAGGCTAATATGTTGATTAAATATTAATCAAGCAATATTAATGTATTTGGCATTACAAGAACACTATCAAGTGATATTGTAGATGGTCGAGGCTTTTGTGTTTATTTAACGCTCCCTATCTCCACAGAGTGATAGAAGGCCTTTGTTAGTGCGTTTGTAAGCTGCTAGTTCATTACAAAGCCTTTCAGATTTCTGCCTCAATGGTAATGCTGCAATAAGAACACAGCCCAAGTCAACATTGTCTACTGTCTGACTGGCATAAAACAACATGTTTCCATTATGAGGCATGACCACATTCAGGGTGTTTAGAGATAAGGCTGTCTAGACTGACATCCTGTTAATATCCTTAGAGTGTGACTTTATATTGATCAACAAATTAATCAGTTATTTTCCTCAGAGCAAATTTAACATCATTAATGAGAGGCTGTTATTATCAGTGCCTTTTCCTTTAACCTACATCAGGCACAGTATTAAATGAGAGCATTTTATATTTGATTTTATGAATGAAAATTAGCTACTCCTAAACCGTCTTTCCACCCTCATGTCCAGGAGTTTGCTGAAAGTCTTTCAAGCAGTGGAGTTCATGGCGCTGTCATGGTTCTTGACCCAACTTTTAACACTGACGCCATGGCAACAGCACTGGGGATCCCTAGCAACAAGCACATGGTTCGCCGACACCTTGTTGAGGAGATGAAAAACCTGATTGGCCCGGCCAGGTGAGACAGATCCCACTATAGATCCACTTACTGTAGCCTCTGGTTATGTGTAACTAAATTAGATATAAGATGTACTGCCTGATACCTGAAGTGACAATCTCTGATGATACATGCTGTATTTGTCTGTAAATGTTGCACAAAGGTGTATTCTAGTGTCTTTCAAATGCTTTGACATTTTTGGCTGTCCCCAACATTCTGCTGCTTTCCATGTTCCCTTTCAGAACAGATGCCAAGCAGGAATACGAGCATCTCAACCTGGGAACTCCACCCACCCCCCTTCGCCAGAACTCCCTGGGCCGACCGCCCAGCTCTGCCAGCAGACACACTGATGACGAAGGCTCACTGAGGAGGAGGGCTGTCAAGGTGGGGGGTGGGAAATAGTCTTATTGAAAATGAGTTGTTTCTCTCAATTTCATTCCACGTTTTGAAATAGGAATCAAAATCCGGCTCTGTCACTTCTATGTGGTGCAGAAGAAATGGAGCTCGGTGCTAACACATTACAAGACATTAGAATAATTTTACGTAACAGGGATTTGACACAGCATGTTTACAACATTAATGAGATCAGTGCAGACAAGACAATCTGAATGGCAGCATGCTGAATACAAAATATGCAAAAACTACACCTAGGCTGATGAAATAGAATGAAGTGATTAAATTACACAAAGACTATTTCAATCAGGAAAGATATGTTTGCAGATATGCAAATTAGGTTTATTGTACAGCTCAATAGAATGTACAAAGTCATTGGCGATTAGACTCCATCGCTATACAAATATTTTGTGTATCTACATACATAGTGATGAAGTAGCCCGAAAACCAGACTGAAGGAGGCTCCAGACCGGTCAGCTGGAGTAGATGACTGGAGGTGGAGGGGGAGGGGGAGGGGGAGGGGGAGGGGGAGGTGGAAGGTGGCACTCCTAGCCTGAAACAACAGCTGAAAAGCACAGGAAGAAACAGATTTTTAAAAGCAGGGTTGTGACTCTGTGATTGGCCCTTGCAATTTGTGAACGATTCTGATTGGTTAAGCAGGAAGGTGAACGCCTCCAACAGCTGATTCCATTTAGGAAGAAAGGATTGATTAAATTAGGTCTTCCTGAAAGAATTTATGCTGAGCTACATTTAAATCAGGAGACTAGTTGCATATATTAGACAGCAATATACAGCAAAAAGTACAGTTATTAGGATAACCGCTGAATTGATTTAGGAGTGCAATGATTAAAAGTTAGGTCTTCCTGAAAGAATTTAAGCTGAGCTATATTTCCCCCATGAGATATCTTGTCATCAGTAGCACCAAGTAAACAGGGCCTCAAGACTCAAGCCGATACACATTGGTGTATTTTTAATGTCTTGCCCTATTTATTAAAGGCATTTTAAAAACGTTTTGTAAGCAATCTTGAGTGCCTGGACATGATTTTGCATGACTCTTTTGGTCATCAATTTTCTTCCGTTTTGTAAATAGGGCCTTGTTTCAGAGTATTTGTAGTTAAAATGAATGTGTGTTTCTGTTTCAGCCTCCAACAGGCTTCAGCCCTAAAGCCCGCAATGGGCGAGACTTGAGTTGCCACAGCAGCTCTGGCTCCCTGCCTGGGGAGGGTCAAGACCAGACCCCGCCCAGAGCCGAGGGAAGCCCAATCCACGGTTACACCAGCATCGAGGTCACCAACGTGTGAGGTCATCAGAGTGTGACGAAACACCAGCTGTTAGCTTCATCATAACTAAATCTACATTATGGACATTTGTCATGTGCACCTGAACATGAGATGGTTATATTTTTGAAAGATGAAGGACAGATTGCATTTTTAAAATGCAGCAGGCTTCTTTTTTTTTTACAAGTTTCCCTGGTTTAAGAAAACATTTCAACGTGAGCAGGTGATATTTTGCTGTTTTTGAGGGCTGTTATTTCCCTTCCACAGCGCCGGATGAACAACTCTAGCTAAATGATTATTTTTCTATTACGTTGGGTGTAAATGGTTCTTTGTGAATCAGGTATGCAACTTGGCAATATGTTTTTGTTGACTGGTTACTGTTTTTCTGTAGAAAATTGAATTTAAAAAAAGAACGGTTTCCATACTACAGGGTACAAAATGAAAAAGACTTTCATATCAGTGTAAACTGTTCTTGTTTCATTCAACTTTTGTGATGCCTTGTTAATGTAACTGAGGACAGTTGACAAAAAAAGAGACTTGAATTGAATTTTAAATTCTCAAGTTTATTTGATAGTAATTTTTCATCTTGAACATTTACACAGTTGTGTCTAAACAAATAGCACCCTCATCTGATGTTTTATACTGTGCAGTAAACTGTAAAATATTTGAACAATGCCAACAAAAGATGACTGCAGAGCTGTATGTCCATAGAAGCCTCAGGGCTGAAAAGTGTGAGGATGCATAAATGTGAAAATGAGAGTTCCTTAAATGAAATAAAGATAACATCTCAAATCTGATAGACCTGTTGCACCCGTCTTCAGTATAAAAATAAAGATAAACTTACTACATGTAATGTAAAAGGGATTGCGCACAAAGTTACAAAGACCAACACCGCAGCGCCATTCTACCGTTTTAAGCATTTTTCAGCTTATTGTTTTGGTTTTACACTATTTAATGTCACATATCTCAACAACTCTGTTTTCAACAACACAATTCCCAGCCTGTCTTGCACCAAACAATAATGTTTGCAACTAGCTGGTAAAGAAAGTTATACAATGAACAGCTAAAAAGACAGGTATATTTTACTGGAGTTGATGGAGACCAAACAAGAGCAAGAAATAGAGGGAATATTTGACTTAGGCCACGACCACACGTACCAAACGTATC
>NC_048413.1:18429784-18475038 GCF_013103735.1 Etheostoma cragini
CCCCCCCCCCCCCCCCATCTTCCCTGGCATCAGTTCAAGAGTATTTGCGTCCGAACAGACGATATATTTTGCCCTAGTAACCCTAATAGACCCGATATCTTCTCCAGCAGGAACACAAGCATGTAGGCCGGCATTGTTGTTATTATGAGCCGTTGTGGGAAAAGAGGTTGAAGGCAAGAGGTCAAGGTGTGTGGCAATGACATCATCAATATGTAAGTATGCGGCTTTGCCGTCCAAACAAAGACGCAAGCGTGGCGGTTTCAAATATGTTTGTCAAGCTGTGTTGGACTTTTTATGTCCCCTAGTGACCAAAATCACAAAACAAACACAACTCCCACACGATTATTGCAGCTTTAAAGATCATCCAACTGATTAGTTTGAAGATAGTGAGAAGAAAGTTAATTGGTTAGACTTGTGAATGAAATTTATGAATGAGCTTGTGAGAAGGAGGAAATCCTGAAAATGCTGTAAATGTTTGCATAAAGGACGACAGCCGGGCGTGGGAATGTAAAAATCCACCGTGGAAGAATAGAGAGTAAATGTGAGAGAAATAGTTCTCCCTCTTGAGCTCATTTGCATGAGGAAGTGTGTGGTTCACTTCCTCCGCTGTAATGCAAATGAGAGGTCCATTCTTAACTCAGTAGTTACCGCTGTGTGAGAATACTGATTTTGTACACTAGATTGATTACTTGACAGTGTTTTGGTGGATCACTCCAGTAATCTCTTATCTCTCTGCTCCCTCTCTGGCATCTTAACTCAAGTCTCTGTTTGACCCTCCATGCATTACAGCATGGTGCAATTTCCTCCTCTTACTCACAGTAACTCAACTATTGTGGCAAGCTGAGGATGACACAGCACCAAGCTAGAAAGCCAGCTACGCCACCTCACTTATAACCTTTTCCTAGTAATCCGCCCATGGTTTGGAAAAATCTCTAGTAATTCATTATATGACGCCCATTCGTAGGCGAAGTTCCACTAGAGTTCTACTCTACTCATTCAGTGGAGACATGTAATTACATGCTCATGTGGCAGCCATAAAACCAAGATCAATAATAACACGTCAGTATTTTAGAAGGAGCTTGCACAACAATAGTCTTTTTATTTGAGTTATTTATGATTTTATTTGTCGGGAAGGTACACTGCATTGAATCATTTAATGCCACATTTATAAGTGAATTAGCTTACACCTAAGGCTCTGAGGTCATGTATATCAAGCTTATCTTTTACGTCTTAGTGACGTCTGTGCTCTGTTAATGTGCCATGTGAATGTTATGAGGGTCTGTCCTTGTGGTTTGTTCTGTCCAAAGGGCTCAAAAGTAGTGACAGTAAAATAGGTGGTAAATTTACAAAGAGGAAGTTAACTTCTGCTTGCATACAGTAAGTCTGATATGAAACTCTTTGACTTGTCAGTGTTTACTGCATGGGAAAGTATTAAGGACACACTGAGTCAGTGGCTTATTTGTTATTCATGGTAGACAGAAGGTCACATATTAATCATGGACATCAAAACCTTTTCCACTGTTTTGTGGTAAGATTTGACTCAGAAGACATTTCTGCAAATCTGTCAAACTGTGGTGAACACCAAAACAATAGCAAGTAGAGAGAAAATGACTGTTACATTACATTCAAATGGCCTCCACCGCGTCTTTTCCCCTCGATCTTTTTAAACCATTTCAATGACCCCTGCTGGCCCTCAGACCTCACTTTGAGAATCATTTGGTGTACAGCAGTTGGACTCAGAATGAAGCCTGGCAATAAACAAAATGATTAATCAGTCTTATTGGATAGTTGTCACACCCAAAAAAACAAATTTTCATTTAAATCAGTTCCACCACAAAAATATTTTACTCTAGGACTATCATTCAGTTGATCAATCCCCACTTCATATCCAACATACATGTAACCGTTCAAAATAGATGATTTCTCCAGTTCTTTGATGATTACATTGTGTGCTATCATTGAAAACAGGGCATCTTGTCTTCTGGTAGCAGTGGTGGAAAAAAAACCTTTTCCAGTGGTTTTGCACATATAGTTGGATATCTGGAGGGCCTACCAACCCACAAACGGTGAAAGATACAACCCAGTCAATTCTTTGTGGGCTGCCTAGATCAGAAATCATGGGATGCATTCAGATTCATTTGGAATCCCTTGCTATGTCACATGCAGGCTTGTTAGAATATACCGCCCCTATCTGAGCATCTCCACCTACAGTTTGAGAACTACCTAAACAAAGATGTGCCATATTTGTCTATCCAGTTAGAGCAGACTAGGCTTTTTGGAAGGAGGCCTTAAAGAGACACAAGTTAAAACAAATCATTTTAGACAGAAGTTAAATATATTCAGACAGAGAGTATGAAATAAAATAAAAACTTACTCTACTTGAGTATGCTGCTATGTCAAACTTTTATTCAAGTACATGTAGCCTACTTGTATATTTATCAATCAATAATTATAATCCAGTAATGATTGCTAATATATATTATCCCAAAATATTCCATTCTGCATAATGAGTACTTTTGGTACTTACAGACTTTTACATGTAACAGTGTATTTTTTTTTTGCACTGCAGTATTGCTTCTTTTACTTAAGATTGTGGAAGAGTACTTTTTCCACCACTTTGTAGCAGGGACACCAAATCATGCAACTGACAAAAAACACAACTGTCTCCATACTGCATACAATACACCAATTCTGTGTCCTGTGTTTTCAGTGTCTTTATTGTTATCTACCAGAAGAAACGTTCAACAGTCCTTTTTTTTCCATGGGTCATTTTGGCAAAATTAAATAAGGTAATTAATGATGGCTGAATTCCATTTTGCTGCTTCAGCCCATGCTGGCTCACGTCCTGGGCACTGGAATAGAATAGAGCCATCGTTAATATAATTAGTAACACCTGTGCTTTCCCTGCTAGGATAAGTCAAATGTCTGCTGTGAAAAAAGGCCCATGGTGGTAGTCATGGACATTGTAACTTATGTTGAGTTTAAGACAGTTGTTGATTTTCACTTTAAACCCAAGTTAATATTAATCTATTATTCATTTGTAATTGAAAACTTTCTCCTTTACATGTTGACTTGTATTCTCCTTGCAGGATAATGTTACACTTGTGCATGTTCAGCTGACTGTGCCCATCTGACTAAAGCCTCTTCAGTAGGCTTTACTCATTTAATACTATTTCTATTTTGCATACAACTTGCGTACAATGACAATATTTACACGAAGGTCCCTCGAATATTTTTAAGCACTCTTTTCGCTCATCGTCATAAGATATTATAAATCTTTACTGTGAAAGTGTGTTTTCCCGGCAGTTCACTTTGCAACACAAATAAGGGGACCGGTACAAAAAAAGGGAAACTCACTGCAAATCATCCAGCGTTTTAAAGGTTACTAGCTTGCGTCTACAGATGCTGAATAGGCTACTGAAGACTACTGGACTATAGCCAGATACGCAGAGGTATTAAACAAAAGTATTCCCCGACATTCTTCATTTATCGACAAGCCCGAGAGTGAAAGGGTTAATGAAACTGGAAGTGTAGCAGAGCCTCCTCCCTGCTCTCTCTCGCTCTCCCTCCCTCTGTCTGTCTGTCTGGGCGCATCCGTCTCAGAAGCAAAGTAGCTAACCATTGATTATTTGCTATTTATCACCAAATTATGCCGCAAACTCATCCTGAGTTTGAAAATAAATGTCACACTTTCCAGCTTTGAGAAGAAGAAGCGAAGACTAGCATACGTTGAACGATGAAAAGGTGAGTGCAAAGTCGCTTTACCGTTCGCTGAATTATGTACGTTTGTGGCTGAAATGTTACTAAAAGTAAATGCAGTAGCCGAAGTTCTTCAAGGTTCTGGAAAGTTTTAGTTGCGCTTGATTACGTATCATGCTGTGGTCAACGTAAGCAAGCAACCTATTGTTTCAGTCCAACGGGCACTGAACGCCACGGTATGTGTTTGCGAAACAAAAGGTAAATTACAAATACGTTTACTATGAGAATGTATTGCTGAAACAGGGTCGACCTTTACACTTGAACAGCCATGTATTATCGTTATATTACTGTTTGACCCAAGCGCTACCGGTTAATAAAAGAATAAAAGACTAGCCTACTTTAGAGGTAGCCAAAACATTTGGCCCCAGGGCTTTTTTCGGCTACATCACACACCTATGATGTAGCCTACAGGGCTTTGTGGAAACAAGGTTTTTATGAGAATGTCAATGTATTACTTATGTACTGTAAAACCTGAAACTATGTGATGAAATACAACCTTAGGGCTGGACTGTAACACGCCCCACACAAGTCCATTTGTGACATCTTCACGTAAACTGGCCTCCGGATTGCACAACCGTCTTGTGATTGATAGCAGAACTGTGTGTTTGTGTGTGTGTCCAGCTGCAATGACGCTCATAACTCGATCTCATGTCATGCATTCTTTAGATAGAGGGTAATCCTAAATTGGAGATGGGGTTTACCTCCTTCAGACTGCTTCCCTCTCCTTCCCAGCAGGTTTGGGCATGTTTGAAGAGTACTTTGTGGGTGCATTATTAAATGGTCACAAGTTGATTCCTTGGACTGCTGTCTGAGTTTAGTTACAGTTTGCATCAGTCCTCATCTACTCTCAGATCTAGTAAGATCCTAGTATTACTGCAGGATGGCCTTGTGATCAATGACATGTTCTAAGTATGCAGTGTGCAAGTATGCATCTCACATCACTGCATTTCAGAGAATAGTTTTAATGTGTGAAAGAGTTAAATCAATGCTAAACTAGTAATTGTTTCTTTTATTGTTTGGTTTTGAATTTGTACAAAAGCACATCATGATCAATACAATAGATTTAAAAGATGGAAAGAGAAAGTAACATAGCAAACCTTTATATTTCATAGCCAAGATTATTTTTCTACCGTGGCCATGGCTGTCTTTAGCTACCCTTTTAATGTGTTGACATTGGCTAACTAGTGACTTTGAAATACATCTCTGCTGTAAATTTTTTACCATGTCACGCACTCATTCCCAGAATCATTGTAATGACCGAAAGTAGTCTAGTGGAAGAGGACGCAAACAGTTTAAAATAATAAACCTGGGACAGAAAACGAACGGTAAATAAGGTAATTTTATTGTGTAGGCGTCTACGGACACCGCTATACTGCCCTATGTTAAGTGCTGATCAGCCTCAACTGCGGGCCTGTCGTCAGCAGCACACAGCTGCAGAGAATACCACACTAGGAGGCAATACACACAATACAACATGGCACGTGACACCCCCTCCCATTAGAGGGAACCTCTTCCGTTCTTTGCACGCCCATGGAGCGTCATCACAAATCACAACTTACAAGTTCACCACTGGTTCATCGGCACCCTCACTGACCCTCATGTCCAAGCAGAAGCTCACTCATGTTGCCCAAAACAAGTCTCCCCCACGGGACAGCGCATCAGCAACAATGTTGTTGACTCCCTTCTTGTGTTAGATGCAGATGTTGTAACCCTGGACCAGGAGTGCCCAACGCATCAAGCGCTGACTGCTGTTGTACATCTGGGCTAAAAAGACAAGCGGGTCATGGTCACTGTATAGAGTGACTGTAAATGAACTGCATCCTACATACACGTCAAAGTTCTGTCACTAGCCCAGACTGTACATGATCCTCATACAGCGGTGCTGGCACAAGACCTATTTCAAGGCCCCTCACAACTGCACACACACTTGAGCTCGGTCCCAGCTGCAGAACGCCAGACTGTGACTGCGAACAAGCCGTGTCTCGCAGAATTCTCATAAAGAACAAATCTCTCGGCGGCAGTGACGTGTTCGTTTTCTCCATTTCTCAACAAGTTAGGTCTGAGCCATACCAATTCAGATGCCATAAGGGAGTAAGGGGGCGTATTTGTGTCTTTTCAGTGAGTTTTTTTCTTTTTTTTATATATATATACAGTCAGTTACATTCTGAGGCATGTTGCTCAGTTGGTGCCCAACCTCACATATCTTTGTCTCTACAGTTGTTGACCTCACTGGAGCTGGTCTGACTGAAGGGTTCGGGATTGACAAGATGTGTCCCAGTTCCAGTGTGGATGGACCGCCAAGCGCTATTTGTAGAGGAGGCACTGGCAGCAGCAGCAACAACAACAACAACAACAGCAGCAGCAACAGCACTGAAAATAGTGGAAATTCGGGTTCCCAGTATGCACTCTGTGCTCTGGGGGTCGGGCTCGTTGCCCTCGGCGTCGTGATGATCGTGTGGAGTGTGGTACCTGCAGACATGGCCGGTAATAGCAGCAGCAGTTCAGGAGGAGATGGTGATACCAGTGGCAGGAAACATAAAGCGTCTTCTGTGGCCTTTGTCTTGGTGGGGTCTGGGGTGGTCATGCTGCTGCTGTCCTTGTGTCTGGGAATGAGGAACAAACAGCGAGAGCAGCAGAGGCTCCAGCAGGCCCAGAACCACATGTTAGTGGCAGCGAGGGAGCAGGAGGAAAGAGAAACGTGAGTCCAATCGTAGGTTTCTAGCTTAACAACATCCACAATCCACACACAATACATGATGCTGAAAAGCAGCCTTTTTTATTTTTTTTCAATAAGCTAACAGATTGACATTACATATATACATTCATGTTTGCTTAGATTTTGATTTACTGACCTATCTAGTCAAGTCCATGCTGTTGGGTGGATATAAGCTTCCATGTCATGATTTTTTTCTTATCCCAGGAAGTGATTTGTAATTAAACCGGCAATGCACTATACATTTTACATAAAGCATTTGAGAATAATAATATATTGATTATATATTATTTCCTCTCATTAGTTAATACAGGAACTGACACACATAATGAGTACACATAATGATTTGTGTCATTCCTGTCTATATGTTTCTATAAATGTCTGCAGCGCTGAGGAACAAACCCACCGTTATGCTGTACCGAGCTATGAAGAGGTAGTAGGCAGTGGCCAGTACCCTGTCCGTCAAAGCAACCCTCGCCCAAGCACCTCCCAGCTACCTTCCTATGATGACCTTGTCCAAGTTGATGGTGTACAGTATGAATTTGAAGGGTCAGAGGCCACAACTACCGGATCCCAGCCTGCTCCAGCTTCTATTGCTTCCGCTGCTCCCGGTGCTGCTGCTTCTACATCAAATCGCAGAGCTGGGAAAAATAGCCGTAAACTCCTCCCTATCAAGATCCGACGGATAAAATCAGAGAAGCTGCCCATGAAAAACGTTGATAACTCTCAGCCAGCACCTGGATTCAATATAGAACCACTTACCCCTCCTCCGCAGTATGAAGATAAAGTGCCTCCGCTATAAGATCAAGCTGATCTTGTTTACAACAATCTACAGAAATTCCTTTGAATCCTCCATGATCCCGTTTTGTGGATCTGCGTTTTTAAACCAAGATTTGAAGATGGCTCTTCTTGAAGAGCATTCTCAGTGGCACCTTTTTATACAGTATCTGTTCTAATTCATCATTAGTGCCACATCGATCCAAAGCACGGACCACAGAAACATTAAAGAGCTCATATTATGCTCATTTTCAGGTTCATAATGGTGTTTTGAGTTGTACCAGAATAGGTTTACATGGTTTAATCTTCAAAAAACACCATCTTTTGTTGAACTGCACATTGTTGCAGCTCCTCTTTTCACCCTGTATGTTGAGCTCTCTGTTTTAGCTACCAAGTGAGGCATCTCACTTCTGTTGTTCTCCATCTTTGTTGGGAGTCTCACATGCGCAGTAGCTACGTAAGGACAACCAGCCAGTCAGTAGCAGAGTATGAGGGGCGTGCCACACTAGCAGCTAAGCAAGGATTATAACGTGTTACAAAATGATGCAGGTTTGTCACGGAAGTAAAGGCTGGACTACAACAGAGCTGTTTGGAGCAGTTTGTGAACAGTGTTTTCTGTTGGAGACAGTAAGTCCCTTTGGGATGGACTTTGGGCTTTTTCACTTTTGTAAACCTACAACATGCACAATAAAAAGATATAATACAATAAAGGAAAAGGGGAAATTCCAAAAGCATAATATGAGCACTTCAATATCTTTTTTTTTTAAATTTTGGACCACTGAAACAGATAGTGACGGACATAGGTGCTGGATCCTTGCTCACTGTGTCACTCTGTGGCACATTGCATTGAAAGCACACAACATGTCGTTCTCATTCATGTCAAAGTCATTTTCTGTTTATGCATTTTCCACTGCGCAAACTAAAGATGTGAGTTGACGATAAAAGAGATTATAGGACATCAATGAGCAGTTATGGTTCATTTGTGAACTAGCTGCTGCGGTTTGGGATTACTGCTCCCGCTAAATGCAGGCTTCATGGTGAGTGACTGAGCATTGTATGTGCTCAGCTGGGATGGCCTGATGTTGTATGCTATACAGTTACACTCCCTTTGTGTCAACAATATTGTCTCTCCTGGTCCTCTACTTCTCTATTAGCTTCTGTTGCACTAGCTTTGTTTCTGGCTCCTTGAAAAGCTGAAACATGGTCCTGGGGTTTCCTTTACGTATTCCAAGAAAGGGTTTCTACTGGACAGCACAAACTTCTATTTTTGACCAGCTTTGTTTTATTATGGTTAAAACAATGTGAACCTTTGCTAGCATTTATCAGCTACAGCTCCCATGACTCTTAGCCATAGGCACTCAACCAAAACCTAATGGCAATTGTAGTAGTTGAATGCAAACAAAATATCACTTGTGTTATCTTAGTAAGAAGTCAGTGATATGTTAGCATCAAGTACAGCAGCATGCTCAAAGGAAAACCCAAGTTTATGTTTTACCTTAGAAAGACAAACCCCTGGTCACTATTAGGTTACTTTTTAAGAGAAACTACTTTCTTGGAAGAAACTATTTCTAGGAAGTTTATAGCCTCGTCTTATGAAGTATTTGTTAGCTCATGCTAACTGACTGCAGAAAGTTTTGCCCTCCAGGTGTTCACTACACACTGAAGTACAAGTGCCTTTGTGTTCATAACAACACTGCTGCTCTCCCTAAAACATTTCAAAAGACACTGCTATAACCAGAGCATTATTATTTTGCTACTAATTCAGTGTTGCTCCTATTCTTGCAAACAGCAGGTAGAGAAGGAAGTCTGTGAGAGCATAATGGAAGGAGCTCGTGAATAGTTAAAAGCCTTTATCCTGTAGCCATGGTGAACACTGGCAGCAGTGTAGTCTGCCTCTTTCTGGGCTTGTTTCATAAACTGGAGATGACCAACAGAAAGACTCTTTGACTGTGCAGCTGTGCCATAACAAGAACAACCATTGCGCACTCGTTTGCTCATCACCATTCCTTCAGCCACAGCTTGACTTGCCTGTTTTCACTTAGAAGAATGCAAAAAATGAGCAGAACAGAGAAGAAAGACAGCTGTTCAGATAACTGGTTTGAATTGAATCACCATGCACTATGTTATCAATACCGTCAGCAAAGTCTCCTTTCTTCTTTAAGTTAGAGTTGTTTTGATATAAACAGTTGATTCCCCACTCATTCAATGGCACTTTTTTATTAGGGACTTCATTACCTAGTTCTGCACTAGTTTGTTTAAGTAAAATACAAATGAAGTTCATAAAACACAGCTACGCAATCATCGTCAGTTGGACAGATTATGTGTGTATTGCCAAGTTTTCTGTCAAACAAAAGGCAACAAGGTCCTTCAAGGTTGTCATTGAAATTCAACAGTTCAATGTCCCCATTTTTCTCACTTATTTTTAAAGTGGAAACTTGGTCTATTTATTTGTGGTAATGTTCAGTGCTGGAGACATAGCCATTGTACCTCATTTGCAAAGGACCAGTTAACTACATGAATGATTTTAATACTACGTAGTGAAAATGTTTTACATTGAAGAAATGAGTGTTTTGATTTAGCAGTCACTTTGTTTTACCCAGATGAGTGTCTGAAACACATGCTCTTTGTTTATTTGTAATTTCTTATTTTATTACTTAAATCTATATTTCTTTTTTATGTACTGTGAAAATGTGCTTTTCTATGACAATTCTAATTTGTTTGGATTTTTTCATCTCTGAAGAGTAAAAACAAATGTGTCTCATGAATATTTTATGAGAAATAAAAGGAAGTATTTGTTAATTAACACGGTATTTTAAGGTGTGTGTGTGTGTGTGTGTGTGTGTGTGTGTGTGTGTGTGTGTGTGTGTGTGTGTGTGTGTGTGTGTGTGTGTGTGTGTGTGTGTGTGTGTGTGTGTGTGTGTGTGTGTGTGTGTGTGTGTGTGTGTGTGTGTGTGTGTGTGAGAGAGAGAGATTCCATGTTGTCTCAAATGCCATAATCCCCTGAACATTTTGAAATCAATGTTTTGTAACTCTGGCACTGCAGCTGCTGGATTGACAGCTGAGAGATACATCTGGATGTTATATCGAGTTCAAGGCCCCACCCTGCATGGACATGTTTAAAAAGGGCTTCTTGGTTTTAAGTCTCGAGGGCACGAGCAGTACTTTAGCTTCACATTAATAAACCATGGCTCTGCACTCCATTTGTTTGCATTGATAAACATTGCCTTTAACTTGTAATTGTATTTTCACATACAACAGACACATAACTCACATCCCACCCACCCATATTGGACCCCTGCTATAAAGAAAAGAAGAGGTGAGGACAACAACATTCACATCCTACAATGTTATTAAAGTCCAACTGGTCAACCAATGTAAGAACAGGTTGCCAAATATTACTGAATTAAATATAATTACCTTGTAAATAACAAATTAGTTCAGAGTTAAATAACGCATAACATTGTTGATCCAGTGTTTAAATACAGGTGGAGACTTATCCTTCCATTTTAATAAAACAATGTGTCTGGCCAAGCGAGTTGCAAATGCTCTCACAGTTTTATCCCATTTGCCTATGCCAAGTTCTTGTGGTAACATTTCCTTTTACTTTGCAGTGAAAAACACATAAATCACAGTTCTCATTGCTGACAAAAGCACTTAAATAGTTTCTTCAGTAGTTGGTCATAGCCTGCAGAGTAAACAATAGAAACACAATTATAATACATTTCCTGTTTTTGAAAGCTGAGGCTTTTGTTGGCTTTGTATTATGTTGTTTATGCTGGCAAGGTAATCACAAAATGAAAATGTTCCTCACTGTGTTGATCCAGTTTGTGTAGGAGCTGACTTGTGTAAACACAGTGGGCTTCTGGAAGACGTTGCAGTCCTGACCTGAACCAAAGATCACCACGATGTGGACCTCCCAGGAGCCATCAGGGTGCTGGCAATTCAGGGTGCCACCAGAGTCTCCCCGCAGGCCGGCACACACACTGTTGACGAGAAACTTATGTACACAAACTAAGTAGGTATGGCTACCAGTGATTTCATTTGCATGCAGAATTTTCCATGTACACACTTTCAAAGTAAAAGCCCTTTCCTTGAATCTTACTTGCCTTAATACTTTAATTCTGTGCTAGATGAAAGCTTTACAGATGGCATAACTCATTGCTTTAATTGACCATTCAATAACTGTTGCAGCTTGAGATGTCCCTTTCTTGTATGAACTTAGACTACAACCAGCAGTAATGCCGTCACCAGATGCTCCACCAGTCGGCCAATGAACAGGTAGCGTGGCCAACCACTGGCAGGAGAGCCTGCTGCAGGATGTCAGCCGGAGGACCGCTGGCTGTGGGGAAGTCCCTGCTCTTCTATTCATTTCCATGACAAACAGCTCTTACAGTCACAGAAATGGTAAAGACCTTTGGTTTGGCATAGTAAATATAGACTGTGACTGTGAACTGGGCATATTAAATCACAGTACTGAGTATAAATAGATGATGAAAAGTAGGGAAAGTTCTTAATTTCATGAAACTACCATAGATCAACAATTGAACAAAATTAATTATCAAAACAAACCAGTGATGTGCACCCAGATAGCTCAGTTGGTAGAGCGGGTGCCCATGTATAGAGGTTTTCTCCTCTGCGCAGCCGTCCCGGGGTTCCAATCCCGCCTGCGGCCCTTTGCTGCATGTCACTCCCCCTCTCTCTCCCCTTTCATAACTTCAACTGTCCTGTCCATTAAAGGCCTAAAATGCCCCAAAAAAAAAAAAAAAGTGATATGTATGTATGTATAGATGTATCATAAAAAAAAACTGTCCCAGCCCAGATTGGGAAGCTTTTTAAAAAGAACATGCCGAAATGTCATTGTGATTATATTGACAACCTTCCCTTGCGTGGAGGTAAACATACTTGATGCAATGTGCAGCAGTGAGCCTCAGTCAGAAGAGAGCAGGGTGCCTCCACAGACGGGCCTCCAGCGCCCACTGCTGTCTCACTGGACCGAGATCTGAGCCGAGCAGAGAAAGCACAGCGTGCATTACTGCATGATACAATTTCACACCCACCTTGTTACAAATCCATGTAATCTCTCCTCCCTCTATTTTTGCACCAGAGGAAAAATCATCTGGAATTTAGCTTTACTAAAACAAAGAAGATTAAGAGTGCATATGTAGTTATTGCTGTTCTGTGGTTGTGAGGGATTTGAAAAACATTTTTTTTTTTTATGCAGCTAAAGACCAGAATGTACCTGCCATGGGCAGCTATGCGGCCTGATGTCCTCTACTGCCGCCACCCTGCTCAGCACAGGAGCGACGGTGGGAAGGCCACATCCGTTGGCGTGGACAGGGTCAGTAATGTGTATTGTGAGTTTTGCACCAGACTTAATGTTAAAAAGTAGGTGATTTGGATTTTTTTAAGTTTTTTATTAATTATAGACAAGAATGTACACATTCAGCTGGGATTGAACAATTCACATTTTTTTAAATAGAATATGCTTATAAGTAGTCTTTAGAAGACTATTAAGGGACTATTTATTCCACACCAAATGAGCTTTAAGTAAGTTATGTGAGAAGATTGAAACTCTGCTTACTGCTACCATAAAAACTAGAAACACCAGCCTCTTTATGACTGTAGAGTATGTATTGTGTGCCTAAATCTTGTGTTAACAACAGGCTTGCATTTATACAGCAACTTCTTTAATACCAGTGTACTGTATAGACAGACTGTCCTGGAAAACCTGGCTGTCACATGCCGAAAGTAAAAAAAGAAGCTTTTTTGATATACATCTTTTTGGGAAACTACTAACCCAATAATGAAGAAAAAGACGGTACAAAACATACAGTAAAAGAACACAAAAATATCAGATTTTGTCATTTACAGTTTCACATTTTATTCATGTATGTGCACATGGTGGCTTTGATCCCAAACGCCTGCCGCTCAATAGGCCACCATTTTCTGTGGAAGAAATGATAGAGACATGTTAGATTTATTGCAACGTCATGTTTTCAACAATAACACACGGGATCATTATTATTAATTGAACCAGATTCTTTTTTTTTTACTATTTTGACATTTTAATATTTTACTAACAGTAGACACCTGAATGAAAAAGCTCAAATAAAGCAGCAGTGATGTAGTGAGGAGTTCAGGAGCTTACAGAGCTGATCCAGTCGATGTAAGAGCTGACTTGGGTGAAGACAGTCGGCTTCTTGGGGAAATTGCAGCTGAGCCCAGAGCCAAAGCTGACAATGCCGTGAACCTCCCAGGCACCATCAGTCTTTTGGCAGTTCAGAGGGCCGCCAGAGTCACCCTGAGTCACGTGAAAGGAAATATATGATGCAAAATTCCACATTTAATAATAACTTCTTGTCACTGAAAGACACAAGTGTTTGTAGACCCTTTAACAGACCCTCTCTCTGAAATACTGAATTTTATTTACAAATAAAGGTATTTTAGGAGAGATAGTTTTCAGACATTTAGGGGAATAACATACAGTATTAGAGCAAGAATCTCAAACAAAAGACAAATGTAAATGGATAGAGCACATCCTGTTTGTAAGTGTAACAGTTATTGTCGTTATTGATCAATAGATCTTCTCTATTTATCACTGGTTCTATAATTTCTCGGAAGAATCCCATCACAATTTCCTGTCACCATCTAGCCCAAGTTGATAAACGGTATTCAAATTGCTAAAACCAAAAGCAATTTAGTTTAATATCAGAAAAGTCTAAAAACAGTCAAAAATCACATTGGAGAAGCTGGAACCAGTGAATAATTGTGAATACATAAATTACTTCAAATGCTAACTAATTGTAAAAAATAAGTTACTGATTTTCTGACTTGACTTTTCATTGCAGCTCTATTTTGTTTCACTTTGTGTGACATGTAAAATTACTATTGAAAGGAAAAATGTATGTGCTCTTTTCTTTCCAGTAAGTACAGAAAAAAAAGACAGGTTAACGAAGTTTACTGATGTCAGAAGCAAAGGTCCTACGATGGAATTTTGTGTCATTTTAGACTCACGTTGCAACCGGACACAACTCCATCTCCACCAGCACAGACCATGGTATCCTTCACCTGAGAACCCCACCAGTCAGGCTTGGTGCAGGTGGCGTGGTCCACCACCGGCAGGAGGGCCTGCTGCAGGATGTCAGCGATGGGACCTCCGGCTGTTTGGACAAGAGATGCCCACTAGCATTACTTCAGCTCAGGGTAAAAGACTTGTGAGAAACACAACTTGAAAGGGTAACTACCTATGTTTTTGTGTCTAAGTGACTGATGAGAACAACAATCTTTGACACTGGTCCGGTACTGCAGTCGGCAGCGGCTTAACAAGCTACAGTATAAGTCGTAATTTTCCAGCTTGTATTTACATTCACAAAAGTGCTTGATTTGCCATTGCCAGGCTCAGATTAATATTCTCAGTCTTTTCATACTTAATACTGGAACAATTTCAAAGATTGTTGTTCCAATCAGTCACTTACACCCAAAACCAAACGGTAGTTACAATTTAACAAGACAAATGTGTGAGGGAAACACTGATTAGAAAGGATTAGGCAAACACATGTTTTCCATCCACACAGTAAAACTTTTTTATTTTAGAATAGTAGACTACTCTGCATCAAAACAAATTGGTCATTCTCTAACTTAATTATACAAATACAAAAAAACAAAAAAGGGCTTCTTTACATTTGCTGTATACAGTCCATAAACATATACATTTAAATCTGAAATGCTAAGATAATACTGAATTACTAACCTAGATACGAAGAAACTGTTAGAACAATATTTTATTAAAACAGGAATTTAGGAAATAATGCTTTCTCAGCTTTTTCTTTTTGATCATTGCACACCACTGAAACTATTATCTGATGATGTTTTAAGTGATCAATTAGATTTTGTCCGAGCACTTACTCTTTGTGCGACCCCATCCGGTGACATAGCAGGACTCGTCATGGGGGAGGATGAAGCCGGCAGCAGGTAGACAAGCAGCCGTGATGCTGTCAGAGAAAGTAACAGGGGACTGCAGCTGGATCAGGGCGATGTCATTACTGGAGAGGAAACAAACATTTAGATTCATCAAACACCTGCTTTAAAATGCAATGTTTACAGAAAATCATCTTTTTGATTTAAGTCTTGCAATTCATAGCCACAACCTCAGTGAGAAGTCTCTTTTTTTTTTACCGGATGAACAAGGGGTTCCATTTCTCATGCACGACAATGTTAGCGGTGCCCATGAACACAACACCCTCCTCAGTCTCGATCAGGTTGTGCTTTCCCATGGCAACTCTGTACTCCTTGCCCCGGCTGCAAGTTGACAGAGAGAAGAATACGAAGCAGTGAAGTATTAGCTCAGAGATCCTCTTCAAAGATTACATTTCTTGATGCTTAAGTTAAAAGACAATCAATATCCAAATTACCAACCATGTTTTGTGTATTCAAAACATTTTAATTATAGAAAGCATTTTAATTGTCCTAAAAGTGAAAAGGAAAGCGGAGAAATGTGCTAGTGATCATTCCCTTTGGGCTCTGGATTCAAAGAATTTCAGGAATTAAGTAAAACTGTATTGGGTACATGAATCAATTTTTAATATACATATATAATTCCACAGAGTATGTTCCATGACAATGATTGCTAATATTGTGTCAGTGTTGCATTGAGTTGTGATAATCTTTCATCATGAACAGTTTTGGGCTCCACTGTTTCGTACCTGATACAGTGAGCAGCAGTGAGGACCCACTGGTCAGAGATCAGTGTCCCTCCGCAGGTGTGTCTCCACTCGCCCTCTCTGTTGTACTGCAGGGAAATCTAAAACATACATATATACACATACCCTATTTCAACAAACGGAGGCATATTCTTTAAAGCCAAAAATGTATTTAAAACTGTCCCGTTGTTCTGTGCCTTTGATTAATTATTTTTGTTAATAAATTTGGGGCAATCTATTGCACTGTAACCACTATATTATTGATCCAGTATAATTTTTTTGCTTTTTGTATATTATCTTATTTTATTTATCTACATTTATTCTATTTTAATTAATTAATTTGAATATTTATTGTCTTTTAAACAATGTTTTATTGCATTTCTTTGCCTTATGTAAAACACTTCAAACTTGCTCTATTATTGTGATAGATTTAGTGCCCTTGTCACATACTTTACTGTATCTTAACAGCCTAAAATTTACTCCTATGAAGTCTGCAGTCTTAAATAAGTATTTTTACGATGATGCTTTGTTTTTGGAGCATGTTTTACCTGCCATGGCCAGCTGTGAGGCCTGGCATCCTCTCCTCCAACCACCCTGGTCACAGTAGGGGGGAAGGTGGGCACGCCGCACCCGTAGGCTGAAGAGACAGACAGAGACGGACTCTTAATTATTAATCTGCATTCAGTTTGTAGAGAAAGCTGAAATACTGCAGTTGCATGGCTCAATACAGATGTAACAGTGCTGTGTATGTAAGATCCTTACCACCAGCAACAAAGAGAGCAAAAACCACTAACTTCATCATGTCTGTAACTCCACAGTTTGCAGTAACACATCTGCCATATTTATACCGTTGATGATGTTATGCAACCTACAAAAACTGTATCAAATTCCTGGAAATGTTCCCTTTGACTATTTGTCATGCTGGGGTGGAGCTAAATGGACAGCTAAACAGCCAGGATAACGAGGCCAAGGGCAAAGTGTCTTGCAGTTATGTATAATCTTTGGACTAGTTTGTTTAAAAACTCAGGGGAATGAAAGGTTTTTAGCTTTATCATTGAGAGACAGATTTGACGCAAAGAGCCTTATTTCAGACAAAATGTTACCCTCCATATTCTGATTTCCTTTACAAAGAAACACAGTACCCCGTCCAGCAGTTAAAGTTTCCATTTCTCATGAAAGGACTGCATGTTTTCTGTGATCGTGTAGTACTTATTAGTACCGTCTAATACTTGCATATATCTACATAACAACAGGTCTTTTCATTAGGTTTGATTGTAATATCCGCTCATTACACATAAGGGGTAAAACAGCAAACAGTCTTATTCCTCTGCATTGATCCACTACATTTTGTATCAAAGCAAAAATATTGCAACAGTTATATCTGATTTTACATAAATATTAGCATTTGATCTATTATTTTTTGGAAAAACAAGTTGGAAGGGTGCAAAGAATGACTGCTTTTGGGCTAAAATATTGAGTGTTTTATGTGTATAAAACACATTAAAATACTGATGTGGGATTTAAAGTGCACACTTTATTAATGATCTTCGAGATTGTTTATATCTATTCGCAAACATGTACAGAAAGATAATTTCGAGAGAGAGAGAGAGACCAAGAGAGCAGCAAAGGGTCGTAGTTTGGACTCTGTTGTTCAGACCAGAAACTAACTTCTGTAGTCTGGCAACTTTAGTTTCAATTTCATATTGTGAAATATAAAAAAGTAGTTGGATTTTTTTTTAAATTAATTATAGACAAGAATGTACGATCAGCTGGGCTGAAATTATAATAATTAAAATTATATACATACTTCATATTTCATATTTATTCAAGTATAAAATAAGACAGCATTTTTCTTTGATAGTACAAAACAGACAGACGGACCATTTTTAAATAAGGGTATAACCATAGTGTGAACGGCATCTGTTTATTGTTTAGTTTAACTATTTCCACAATAAAATATATAAAATACATACAATACAAAAAAGCGATGTCAATGCAGTTTACATGTATTTATTAAAAAAGCAAACTTAAAATAAGACAGTAAATTAAATCAGAAGAGGCAAACCTGCAAATTCAATGTATTCCAAAGCATTGGCCCTCTACACTAAATTGTATAATAATAAATTGATTTCTTTATGTACAATGTACTTTATGTCAATACAGCAAATGGAAAGTATTTTTTGCCTAGTTTAATGTGAGAAAATGTCTGAAGAAAAATTAAAAAAATATTTTGAAATGGATCTGAATCCAAAAAAATTGACTGCTATTTATGTATTTAAACAATATACGTGCATATGGATCTCATCCATTAGAATGTGAAATCATTCTCCAAAACTCTTTGGAATTACAAGTAGTTTGGTAAGAAATTAAGGATTTGTAGCAGCCCAAATAATAGTGTCAGTTAAAAGTTGAAAGACCTGACCAGCTGAAGTCCCAATGAGACATCTGTGAGGTTCTCACAGATGTAGAGTTGGAGAGATAAGGTCTATTTTGGGATATTTGTGGTTACTTATCTCCAAGGTTGATTACTTTTCCCCACCAACTTGTCCTGGCTGCTCTGAGGCAAACGTTAAGCAACACATCTGAGGTCTTTACACAGGTCGGTTCAAGCGTTATATAAGAAGGAGCACGTTCCCCTCAACTTCTACTGAAGACAGTCACAATGAAGTTCGTGATCTTGGCTTTGTTTGTTGCTGGTGGTAAGCTCTGAAACTATTCTGACCAGACAATTAAATGTTGCTACATACAACTGTAGACATTGTTATACATTAAATCGTCTGTACATTTGATATGAAGCATTGAGTTTGTCCAAATCACATGTTATCACTATGCTAAAAAACGTTTTTAAACATTTCTTACAGTTAAAGAATAAGATTTTCAAATGGTAAGACACCGTCTTAAATTACCATAATCTGAACTGTTGTTTCTTAGCCTACGGGTGCGGCCTGCCCACTTACCCTCCCGTCATTACCAGGGTGGTTGGTGGAGATGATGTCCGTGTGAACAGCTGGCCCTGGCAGGTATGGCCCCTTTAAGACTTGTCCTTTAAATTCTGTGTCTTCTGTCCAATTCCGAAAGTTATAAGAATAACGTTGCGTGATGTCGGTGTTTGTCCTCCTCAGGTGTCTCTGCAGTACCAGAGTGGCAGCAACTTCTACCATACTTGTGGTGGCACCCTGATCTCAAACCAGTGGGTCCTCACTGCTGCTCACTGCATCAGGTGTGGCTAAAACGTAAAAAAAAAGAAAAAAGGAATAATTCTGTAATAAAAAAGGTATGCGAGGCACAAAGGACAAAGAGAACCAGGCTAACAGGGTAATAGAGGCAGTACAGAAGCAAATACATGTTTGCATACTTTACTCTGGGGTTGCCTAAGCACAAATCTAAATATATATTCAAAATTGGTCAAACCGTTTGACTATATTTTATCTTTAGACACATGGGACTAGTGTTTTCTCCATAAACTCATATATTTTTGGGGAAAAAGCAGTTCCCAAAGAAAAACTAGAGTCAGATAAAATAAATGGCTGAAATGTTTCTCAGAAACATAAGGAGCACAAGCAATTATGAGCACTCATAACAAGATATATAGAACATATATATTTCCTATGGAAAACATTTCATTAACACAATGTCAGTTTTTTCCCACCCTCATTCCCTTTAAATCCTGACTTTGACTACTAATACAATAGTGATTTTTCATGGGATCTAAAAAAGTCAAAGTTGTACTTTTGATGAGCTGTGGTCACTGATTGTTAGTATTCTTACTTTTATTCTATTAGATCATTTATTATAATTTTCATTGAAATCAGAATATGAAAGCTTTAGTGCGTAACTTTTTTATTTTAATGAATGTCTGTTACAATCAAGCCATTGCCAAATGAGTTGCTGCAAAGCTAATTAAGACAGCTCCACAAAACTCTCTGTATTTCTCAGTATGGCTGTGTTCAGAAGATTGGGGTGTCCTGTTAGAAGATTGGGGTGTCCTGTTACTTTCCCACGCAGAAACTCGATTGCAGATAATTACCGCTTCTGATAAATCGGGAAAGCCTTGTATCATGTGGACGCACCAACAGCTTTGTTGTCATTACTTAGAATTCATCATGGGGTTGGGTAGAAACGACACACTATAGCTTTAATTACATGAATAAAAAATATAAATTGGTAATCCCACTTTTATTTACACTGGCAGTATTAATTTAAACACTTTCAGAGTACTTTGATTTGGTACTTTGGGTGTTCTATTCAAGTGCCCCCAGATCAAAGCAACACTGACCCTTGTTTCTGTGTGTCTTTTTTTGTGGCCAAGCAGCAGTCGTACCTACAGAGTCTACCTGGGAAAACACAATCTGAAGACCAACAATGAGGCTGGTTCCATCGCCATCAGCCCCGCTAAGATTGTCGTCCACGAGAACTGGGACTCTTACAGAATCCGGTGGGTCATTTCCCCTCCCTCTTGTAGACTACTCATTCTGCTGCTGAGACTATTATGTTAAGTGTTCTGTTGATGCTACTAATGCTAATTAACATACTGTTTCTAAATGTGGTGTCTCTAGTAATGACATCGCCCTGATCAAGCTGTCAACTCCTGTCACTTTCTCTGACTCCGTCATGGCCGCCTGCCTTCCCAACTCTGGCGACATCCTTCCTAACAAAGCTCCCTGCTATGTCACCGGCTGGGGTCGTCTCTGGAGTAAGTCCTTTTAAGTAAAAAATAAATAAAAAGAAAGAAAGAAAGGCTGGCAACGTTAATATCCTCTTATTGATTTAATGTTGTTTCAATTTTACTGTCAAAGTTGGGTGAGCAGTGAGCATGGCAACCTATTCCACCTTCTCCTCTCAATTTAAAGACACAGTTGGAGTTACCCAGGACTTGAAAGCTCAGACAAATAAATATTATCTATATTCTCTGTTTATTCTTACAAAACTTTCTGATCTTTAAAAAACTTAACCCACTTTAAACTAGACCTAGTAAAGTTCTGGAACAGACTTAGTCTTGACTGCTGACCTGAATCTGAATGCCTTGTTCTCTCCTGAAGCCGGAGGTCCTCTTGCTGACATCCTGCAGCAGGCTCTTCTTCCTGTGGTCGACCACTCCACCTGCACCCGGTCTGACTGGTGGGGCAGCCTGGTCACCAACAACATGGTCTGTGCTGGAGGAGACGGAGTGCTGGCTAGCTGCAATGTGAGTCCTTTCATTTAAAAAACTAATAGTGATAATTTTATCTGTTTAAATTTATTTAAATCTATATTATAGATTATAATTATTATTATCTAAACCTATATTTGAAACTGTTGATATTTTTCTATTACACTAATTCTGTCATGGTGCTCCCTTTCTTTATATTGTAGGCCTAAAACTTGTAATTAGTTTTAAACGTTTTTTATCATCGTTGGTTGATCCTGCACTTTGTAACTTTGTTTACTAAAGTGCTATATAAATAAAGTTACGATAATTTTTACTATTTGTGTCTGTTCCCCTACAGGGAGACTCTGGCGGTCCCCTGAACTGCCAGAACCCTGATGGCTCCTGGGACGTCCATGGTGTGGTGAGCTTCGGCTCTAGCATGGGCTGCAACTACCCCAAGAAGCCCTCCGTCTTCACCAGGGTCAGCGCCTACATCTCCTGGATCAACAAGGTGATTGAAAAAGCACTGAATAGTAAATCATATTTCCAAAAGAAGTCATTTTGTTTCTTTTTGGATCGAGCAAACAGCAGTGATGTTTTCCTCCCTCTTTGAGTAGAGACACTCACTTATAGACAGATCTTTGTGCTTATTACATGGCTCTTGATATTGGACACAAATCTGAGAAATATGTTTAATTAAAAGGAGCAGAAACTCAGAGGAGTGGAAATGAAGCCCTCTAGTGGACTATTTTAAATGTGTTCTCTTTATGCTTTTCCCTCCAGGTGATGACCACAAACTAAGATGTTGGCTGTTGCACTTCCTATAAAGTCATCAAATAAAGAATGTATTGGCTAATACAGTGTCTTCTGTGTTTTCTTAATTGGACATCAAAGTGCAATTTATGTGTTGGTTTGACAACTGTCACAAAATAACCTGAACTTAAGTTGTTGTCTATCATTTACTGAAAAAAATGACAGGACAATATGTGCCAATATCTTAAGTTTATTGTTTCACATGATTTGAGCTCTCTGGAAGACTCCCAGCTATAGTCATATGTTTAGTTATGGACCATCTACTTCGTCAAAGGCCGGTTATGCAAAAGCTCTCACTTTGGCAAATGATAAGGTTCCCTGATTGCTGTATACATTACACACATTTTTAGATTCCCCAAATAGAAATTTGGATAAAAGTAAAAGCAGAGCCTGATGCCATTTTCCATGCATTTTACTGTGATGACCAGCACCCTTGATCAGTAATAAACACGTTTTAAAATACTAATGACACCTGGTGTTAATAAATCCAAAAAGTAATCCAATTATTTTCATTTGACAGAAACACTGGTGATTAAAAGCAAACAAACAGATTGGGCCTAATTGTATTTTCCATAGAACCATTTCATGTAGCATAAGTGTCAGTACAGCCAGCAAAAAACTCAACCAATTACAAGTTTGAGTAGGAAAATTACAAAAAAGTAAAGACCAAAATTGCCTACATGACGTGAAATGACGATGCACATAAACATAGCCCTACTGCTCATTACATACCTAGATGGAATTTAAAATGTCACCATGAAATACTGAAGGCATGAGTTCCATTCACCCAACGCAATGTCTCTCTTCCTAAAGAAAAGTAGTAGATTTGTCTATATTTATGTATGAATGTGAATATTTGTTTATTATTTCACATATTATATGGCCCATTCACTTAACCTATGTGTTAACGTTATATTTTCTGTAAATGTATGGTGTATCGTAAATTGTGTTTCAATTCCTCATTTGCAAAGCCAGAAAATAATTCTGCTTTGGTTTGGGCCTAAAAACGTTAAACAAAATTTGAGAATAGATACTATCACAGTCCTCTAATCAAATAAAAGCAAACACAATCAGAGAGTAGGCTACAATAACAAGTAAACGAAATCCAATTTCGACGACGTCCACTATATTGAAACTACTGCAGAGCCTGTCGCTGTTCCAAGAATAACTCTTCTGTCGGAAATATAGCGAGGAAGAAATTGGTCGCCATCTTGTATTATGCACGTTGATTTGTTTCTTTAAACATTGGTTGAAGGTGTTTGTTGTAGCTTTACACACGGCCTTCAGGCAACATTTCCTAAACTGCCACTGAGAAGTTTACCTTCCCTGCGGTATGTTCGTTTATGTGATGTCCGCCCATTAAGCGACTCAACGTTATTAATATATGTTTGTAAGAAATGCTTCTTTTGGAACTTGAATGCTAACAAAATAACAGTTGTATTTAGCTAGCTAGCTAACTTTAGCCTGTGAAGGGTGTTGTATTTATCTTTTCAAGGATATTATCGTACATGAGATTTAATTAATCATTGCAATATTCTTTTTTAAATTATAGAACTTTTAGGTCTTTCGTTTCGCTCAAAAACAACGTTAGCTATACCGTTAGCTAGCTAGCGGACATTCATATAATTTTTTTATTTACAGATTTCGCCTATGTGTGTGTCAAACAAGACGTTCTTGTTGTTGAAATACTAATAACTTACCGTTAAAATAACGGTTATTTGAAAGTTAAGATTAACCGTAACTTTAGATGTCTAAAATGCAACATTACCAAATTTAGTCCAGTTGAACAAAAAGATATAAGAAGTAACGCTACAGTTTGATAAACACGATTCCTACGCATGCAAGCTAACATTAGAGGATTTCCTTCTTTTGAGTTTTTTGCAACAAGTCTGATTAAATATGACGCTGGTCTAAATTGGATTTCAGCGCCAGCTGTGCTCCTGCTGCAGTATTCAGGTCCCAAAAACGCAACGCTATTTTGATCCGTAAGTAAAATAAACATCATAATTCATAAACGTTAACATTCGGTCTTGTTTTACCATACCTGACTTGCTGAGGCTGACTACATGGCCTGTAGCTGAGTACCAGCTACAGGCCATGGGCAGGTACAGCTTGTGGTCACGATGTCCCATGAGTAAATAGAAAGACAATTAATATAAAGTTGCGTTTAAGGTGTTAGCATAGAATAAAAAAAATTTCATGTCAGTAAATTATCAATTGTTTCAAATGAGCACTTAATCACCTTTTGACAGGCTGGTGGAAATAGTTTTTTTCATATTGATATGGTAGTTCATGCAGAGCAGCCCTTGTGTTTAATGATGTAATGAGGTTTGGGAAGAGGCCGTTAGACAGTCCTTGTTTCAGAGGTTTTTGTATAATAAGAACAAATTACTCACTGAGTGAGCATTGCAGTTCAGAAACAAGAACATTTGTGCAGTCTGCTTTTCTGTGTCCTTTTAAAACAATGTAACTTATACAACAAGTCCATCAAAAGATGATTTTCTTTTTTTTTTTAACCAGTTCCGTTCAAACTGGTTTAGCTTGTTGATCAGTATACAACTTTAAAGGTTAACATATCATTTGCTTTTAATTTCACCTTTGCTCCTTTTTAAGTGCTGAAGCCCACCTATTGCTAATGGGCAAAATATAACAAAAGAAATAGTTTTCAAACTGTACCGTACTTCATCCGACCAAAACATATTTTGTAATTATGAGAGTTTTTTAAACCTACTATGGACCACTCTCCCCTGGGAACTGTGTTAATTATTTTTTAACCATTATTATAGCCACTTTCCCATACATTTGTTTTATATGACAGGTTTCTTAGTCATAACCCCAATTACTGTCCTGTCTTGTACCTGGAAAGATCTCATTTATAGCCATGATGTTCCACAGTAATTATTAACATAATTATTTTGCTTCCAGGCCTCATTTGCATGTTAATTATCATTAGCCACACAGAAAAACAAGTAATGGCAGTTAAGTAAGAAAGCTTATCTTTCATTATTCCTCCACCAGTCCTCTGTTTTGAGATGATGTCAAACATATTTTTTGCTTGAGATCACAAGCTTTCACCTTGGTTGTTAACACGTAACGTTTCCAAGCTCTATTTTAATAGAAATATTTTGTAATGTATCAAGTGACTTGATAGTTTGGGGCAAAATCAACAGTTTTCTAGTTTGTAAATGACCTACAGTTGCGCAGTGAGATGTTTTTTACTTATAGGGATTGCCATAAACTTTGACTAAAGGTCATCTTTTTTTGCTTTTCTTTTTTTGCATTTCCAGGTAACGCTGAGTGGAATTTCATGAAGAAACACTTCCCTCTGCTGGGTGGATGCCAGTGGAACTTTGCAAGACAGGTAGAACTTTGATTGGCTTGTTGTTTACATTTTATAGAGGATTGTACAAAATCTATTTTATATAGGACATTCCTCAGTAAATATTTGCATGTCTCTTTCCATAAGATGACAAAAATCTATACTGACACCTTGGCACCTGTAATGAGCCTTTTTACTGAAAAAAGGCAGGGGTTGAATGTTATATTAAACTCGGTGTCTGGAAATTATTTTCTTTTCCACAAGATGGCGACAGATTACTGTTTAGGCGCCGACAATGGCACACAGCGATTAATCATTTGTACTTAATAATGTAAACCCCTGCGTATTACTTAAAATTATAATGCCACACCATGTTTGGTTTAAACAATGATCCCCGCCAGTTCAACCAACGATAATCATGTTATTAAAACAGAAATTCCTCTTGGGCCTCTTGGTAATAAGGCTTTCGTAACATTTTATAAAGTGGGGTAAAGCTGAAACACAGACAATAAACCACACACATGGTGTATTAAAGTAGGTCTTTAGCTATGTATCGGGTTGATTATTCTAAAATCAAATTATTTTAAACTGTGGATTCATTTTGGGTTATATTTTCTAGAAAATGCCTCTGATTGTTAGATTTTAGAAGTTTTTAAAATGTTACCACTTTTTAAATGACAGTTTATATACATAAAGCCAGTTGTTTGTTATGAATGAAAATATTCTATCTATTGGTACACTAATATCTAGGGGAAATTTAATCTTCTGTTTTTCTCGGCCTGGAGTGAGTCAATGATTAATAACATTGATTTTTTGCGTTTTTATTTTTTTGTAGTGTCAAAACAAAACAAACTCTTGATACAGAGACAGAAAATTCAAAAACTGCCATTACATGATTATATATTATTATTTTTCAACTTTCACTGACTTAAATCTTTAAACCCACATCAGTCCTGTTTATAACTAACAAATAATCATTTTTTTAGATTTTTACCCATTTAAATGCCACTTTTTGACATGATGCCACTGTTAAAGAACATTAAAAATGTATTTTCAGTATACTAAATGCTAGAGGGAAATGTCTTTTTCTGTTTTTCATAGTCTTGGGTAAGTCAATGATTAGCGGGAGCATTGATTTCAATACATATTTATTTTTGGTGCGGTATTATATTAAATTATAATCATCTGTTAACTTCAATTGACTTGCATCTAAGAGGCCCATTATTGATTTATTTTACCATTATTCAAGGTTTTTCACCTTCTAATTATTTTGATTCTTTTTATACCTTTTTTTATAGCCTATAACCCTGTACCAAAATGCTTACGCGCACACACACTCACACACACACACACACACACACACACACACACACACATTCAAAGCTCATAAGCCTATACTTCAACTTATTTACTGCATGGAGGAGGTATGATATATTATAATTTGAGTTTGAAGGCTGTGCATGCATGTGTTTATCAGTTGATGGGTTGCTGAAAGTGTGTGTGTGTGTGTGCATGGAGCAAAACAGACAGACAGACAGACAGGGAGGGAGGGAGGGAATTGGGACCTGCAGTACAATATAATTTCTATCTCTCAAGCCACACACACACACACACACACACACACACACACACACACACACACACACACCACTCTGACATCCTTATCAACATTCACACATAATTTTTTAGTAAGATACATAAGCTGCAGTGTTCTATAATACAGCAGCAACACCCCAAGTGGAAACCAGAAAAATAGCATACTTGCCCCAAAGGGCAAACATTGGAAAATTGCTAAATATAGAGGAAAACGACTGATATAATAGAATGCATTATTTTATGCTGTAATGGCTCACGTTTATCTCTGTATGTCAAACACACATGAATCAGAGTGAATGCATGCCAAGATAACATAGCTTTCAGCTCTTGTGCTCATGCAATCACATACACTAGCATGTAGTAGATATGCAAGTGCACCCCTACAAAGATACACACACACATTTACACTTCAATAATGTATACTGTAACTTGTTTACAGAAATGTACATCGCCATTGAGGTATAAAATATTATATTACATTGAGTTTGAAATCATAGTCAGGGTCATGACCGAAAGAACGAGATCCAGGGTACAAGCGGCCGAAATGGGTTTCCTCAGGAGGGCGGCTGGCGTCTCCCTCAGAGATAGGGTTAGAAGCTCAGTCATCCGAGAGGAGCTCGGAGTAGAACCACTTCTCCTTCGCGTTGAAAGGAACCAGTTGAGGTGGTTTGGGCATCTGGTAAGGATGCCCCCTGGGCGCCTCCCTAGGGTGGTGTGTCAGGCACGTCCAGCTGGGAGGAGGCCTTGGGGAAGACCCGGGACTAGGTGGAGAGATTTTATCTCCAACCTGGCCTGGGAACGCCTCTGGATCCCCCAGTCGGAGCTGGTTATTGTATCACATTTCTATGACGTCACTTTGGTATACTTTCATATATTTATTGCTGGATAAGCATATAGGGTCACCAAAAAAGCTACACAGTTCCATTTTCTTGACATTAATTTCGGATTTACCTGCAACGGATGCAATGTGTGTGGGCATTTGATGCAGTTAGTGCGCACATGAAAATAGGTTTGACAGAAAATGGCTTTATTCTACAGTAACACAAAAATCTGCATTGCTGTTGGACAGATTTACTTTGACATGAACCAGCCTGTGTCAACCTGAGCCTCGGACACCAGCAGGTGTGAGGTTTCCAGCCCATGCACTGAACCAGACAAGCAGTAATGTTGAACAAATGTAACCTTTCAGCCTCTCCTCTGCCGCGATGAGATGTTTTTGGCAGGAGAATTCCTGGATGGCTCTCTCTGACTTGGCTTTGACCATCGTCCATCTGTTACCATGTCCAGGGTTAGAAGGCTAGCAAATGCTACACATGTTGTTGGCCTCAGGGTGTGAGCAACAAGTTTACGGTGCAAGATGGATTCTGTGATGAACTGTGAGGGTAGACATTTGGCCTATGTGTGGACTTTTCAAGTTAAAGCACAATTGAACCATCTGCATATGAAATGTATGCAGTCATTTCATCTTTCATAGGTTGTACTCGGCCTCTAGTTTCAAAGATCCTTGTATATTTGAATTAATCTCAGTTCCTGATGTAATAACAGTTTCTATATTAAGTGGCAGTTGACATCTAGAAAAAACCAATGCAGTTAATTAAGTGTTTTTTATGCCAACTTAGTATCAGTCAGGGCTTGCTGGTCACAAAGGGGTTAGCTGCTGGGAAATGGAGTTTAAATATAGCTCAAGGCAGAAGCTGTTAAGTAGCCCCGCAGCACCAGCTCTGTCAATGCATATGACCAGTGTTTAGCACCACTTTGGTTCTGAAGAACCTGATTTTAAGTGTGCCAAATGACAACCGCAGTGACTTCATGCCAGACATCCTCCAACTCGCCCATATCCTTTCACTTTGCACTCCTGGGTGTGCTAATCACCTACTTCAAATAGGGCCATGAGATCACAATCACATTTTCTTGTTGTAAAAGACCAGTGTGAATGAAAAGAGCTGCAAGTGTGATGTTGTGTTAGTGACATTTAATGTGTTCACTTTACTCCTTGACTTTGTACACTTTTCCAAAAAGGATTATTGGTGGATGAGCAGAGTAGGAAGTTAGGCGGGTGACTTTGCCTTGTACACCAGCCACGGTGGCGGGTGGAGTGGTTTTCAGCGCTAGTCCGTGACATAGGTTTAAAAAATGTGGCAACATATCCCCGGTGTTAAGAGGCCTGCCGCCGAGCAGTAGCAACTGTTGAGGGTGAAGTACCATCATTACTGAGATTAAACTACATTCTCAGTTAAATTTTAACTGAATAGCGCATTCAATAAACAGAAACATAACCCTTGCAACGCACATGAACAGATGCACAATATTGGCTCACACATAAAAAAGTACCCTTGTGTATTAGCCTACTTTTGCTAACGTGCATTCATAAATCCTACATAGCATCGTCATCAGACTTACTGTACTTACTGATGCATGCACACAGTAGTATCCACAAAGTTAGTCCAATAAGGGGATAAAGCAGTGTGATAGCAACCCACGTCTATGCCTTTTCTCTCTCACTGGAGACCGCTGTGTCCAAGTCGAGGTGCAGAGCATGACCTTACCGCATGCTGATGTGTTACTTGGGGGGGGGGGGGGGGGGGGGGGGGGGGGGGGATAGTCTCATATCAAGTACACTGCCATACAGCTGGCAAAGATGGGACCCCAGAGGTAGAGTGTGGCAATAAAGGCTTTAATTTTTATCACTTTAATCACTTTTAATTGCTTATATTAATACAATATGTATTAATAATACAAAATAATGTATTGAAGCAATTCAAAATATGCTAGTGCACTTTCTTTCATAAATTTGAATTCTGGAAAAAGTGGCTGGTAAAATTTTTTACAGTAAGTGGCTGATAAAATTGGGCAAAAAAGTAATATATAATTAATATAATGTTAAAATTTCACTTGCTTTCATGTGCCCATGTGCAGTTTCTCTTTTTCAGAGTTCTTATTTCATTGTTATTTTTTATTAAATGCATTCAGTATGTCTGATCTTTATTAGTTTCTGCACTGTGCACATGGCATGGTGGCATGTCCGTTATTGCTTTTACAGTGATCCGTCTGTTACAAGCCTGGGATTTGGTAGTGTCAGGTGCTATCGTAGCATACACTGGTGCTGCAGTGGATGGCAGACAGACATACAGGCAGGCAGAAAATCAAACTTTAATATCAGCTGAAAATGGATAGGACTGTAAATATTAGTTTTGAATTTTTGAACAGTGGGCAATGCTCTATTAAAGTGTGACCGTCTAGGGGAAAATACTACATTTATCGATGCTGGGCTCAGTGGCCTTGCTGATGTCATCATCGCCCTGTGTGCGTGTGTGTACAATGAGGCAGACTCTTCCCGTGTGGGCATCAGGGGACAAAGTAGTCTTTATGCAGTTTGCTGAGCTCCAAGGCAGAAACATGGTTGAGCAGTAAAACATTCTGTAACTAAAACCACATGTTCCAGAGTGGAGGACAGACAAACACATACAGCCTGTGCAGCTCAACATCAGGAGTTGGTGCCCTATCATCTGGGGCCCAGGGGCTCCTTAAACCAATTCAACATCCTCGTTCAACATTCTGCATCTTATGTGTATGTATGCATTTCTATGTGGATGAATCGGGGAACTCAACTCAAAAACAGATTGTCACTGACAAAATGGCTGTGGGATGATGCAGATAGGTGTTTGATGGAAGAGAACAAAGGAAAATGTTTTGTTTTTACAAAAGATGAACTTTCTTGAATTATTCTTTCTTAGATTTCTTCATAATGTTTGAGGACACGTAGACCTTACTTACCTCTGATTATCCACCAGTATACAATTGCACATGTAGATGTTAAAGTGTGTCTTAGAACATGCCAAACATAACTGCCAATCAACCATGAATAACGTCATCAAGGACTCCCATTATTGAGCCACTATGTGACAGAGGTTTAGCAAAATTGCATCAGTTTGTGGGAAAACACTTGACTTGACCTTATCAAGTTTCTTAAAGTAAATTTATATTTTAAGATTAACCATTTAAACTATTTTAAGCATGGATGAAAACACCAAGTGACTGGGACAAAATCAATTGAATAAGGTAGAGAGCTAGTATTGTATCATTCCTCTGCAACTACAAGTTGTTGGTATTAATTTTATGCAAATTGGAAATCATAGCAAAGGCAATTTCTTTTTTACGCCTACAAGTTTTTTCATTGCTATCAATGTACATACCCAGAAATAGACATCCTGCTAAAAACAAACAAAGCCAAACAAGGTGAACATAAAGATTTGACAATGTACAGATATAAATATATTTTAAAAAGTATCTACGTATTCAAATTATAATGCTGTTTTTTTATAAACAGTAAGATACTATTGCAACGGTGCAAAGTGCACAGCGTGCTGGAATTAATATATAATTAATGTAACAAGTTTCTGTATAGATTTGAGGTTGTGAATATGATAGCATATAGCTGCAGTATTCAGCATGCTTAGATGTATACCGTAACTCCTCAAATAAAGACCGGTAGTCAATTAAAAGCTGTACATTTCTACCAATTTAATTAAACAGATTCAACAATATATTCATGCTGTGTTTTTCTGGGTTACGTTAAAGTAAAGTATTACTGTCCGACCGGTATTTTAGTCAGTGCGGCTGTATGTGTTACTCAGCCAAGTGTAGTGTGTAGTAGCGTACAGGTGCCAACTGATGGCAGTCGCTACATTGGATGTAAGACAGGTTTCATTTAGTGACAGCAGAGAATGACGGGCTCTGGTGCTATTGACAGACTTTTCATCAACAAAAGAAAAGGAGTTTGAAATCATGCGGAGGAAAACTTGGGTGAAAAAGCTGCCCTGACCCCAGGAGAATCTGAGACTAGAAGAAACTGAAGGATGAGCAGACAGGAGGTGGGGGGAAAAGAGTTAGCCTGGAGCTAGGAACCAAGCTAGCAAGCTACTGTTGGTGGGCTGCAAAACAGCAACCTAACTACTGTATGCACTTATCGTAATCTACCAGCAGAACTGTAGTAGCTGTATTTGAAATAATTACCCGGTACATTTACAGGTGTCAAACTGACACAATGGTGGCGTTTGATTATTTCTGACCCAAATTGCTTTGTTGCCCTTCCGGCTGTTGTTGTATATGGAGATATTTTTGCAAATGTTTCTAAAAAATGAATGATCTCTGCCCACCGGAACGCCATGGCTTTTCATTCAAAACAGTTTATTTAAAACAATTATACTTATCAAACAGATGGAATTAGAAATAAAGGCCTGCCTCTAATAGAAACCTGCTTTAAATAAAAGCCGGGTACCTTGTGCTGTTCAGGTAAAGAAAAGCCCAGGCTTTTATTTGAAGAATTACGGTATTTGAGAGGGATGATATTTTCATTTGATAGAAGAGAATCCTTTTGGCCGTTTTGCGTCTTTTGGCTTTTATTCTCAATAACCTCAGTGGATAACTGTTAACTGTTACCAGAGCTACTGTGATTGCTTAATGGGGTCTGCTTAATTAACTGAAAACCTTGCCAGTTGTGGTGTGTTCCTTCATAAAACTGGTGTGCAGGCTGGAGCTGCTGATTCACTACTGGTTTTCAGTGTTGTATTTCCGTTCTTCTCCCAGTCCAATAAAGTTTTACAATTAGCTCACAAAGCCCTCACCAAATGTGCACTGTGGTAATTAGCAGGCGTTTGGTAGGAGTTTATTTTCAATTGATTCCCCACCCTTCTCAGGTCATTAGGTGCTCTATCTTCAAATGCTTTAAACTACTGCTGCCTCCCTAGGAGGTCAGCCCTAATTAAAAGGACAGTGTGCCACATTAGCCATGCATGGAGTCAAACCGGTAACAGAATTTAGATCAGTCATCCCCCAAGGTTAAGACTGAACCCTTGACCCAGACCCAGTGCCCCCACCCATTTTCTTCTTCCTTCTAATGGTTGCTCATACCTTCTTTACTTGGCTTAGCAGAATGCCTTGCCCACTTATACCTGAACAAGGACCAAACAATTTAGTCGCTCTCTCTCTCTACTTGTTTCTCTGCCGCTGTCTCTCAAATCTAAAATGCTTCTCAGCTCCGATTAGCAATCTAGATGGCTATAATCAGATCAATGCACATACTTCACAATGTTTTCCTGTGTATTTTTAACACTTTTAGTATGGATTGGGTGGCTGTGTCAGTGTCTCATGTTTTAGATGGAGCCCATGAGCTGGAGAGAAATTGAAAGACAGATGTTACCTGTACAACTGTGTGTGCAGTTTAATGGTTAATAACCAACCACTGATTATTAATTCAGTTCTCGTCTATAAAACTTGCTCCTAAATGGACAACAAACAATTCCTGGAGTCACACAACGGCCTTGAACTTTTGCAGGTACGGGGCCAGTCTAATGAATTTGTGATTGTTAATATGTGTCTTTTAACTGCTTCAGCTAAGACCGGTAATGGCTTCCTCTGAAGTGCTGGAACTGTGTGTCAGGGGCCATGTTTGTGTTATTGCCGACCCTCTGAGAGCCCATTGTTTGGAGACCTCACAAGTTCCTCCTAATCTAATTGGCCATGGATGTCCTGGCTCAGGACCTTTCTCCATGCTCTGGGGTTTGACAGAGCTGTTCATGGCTAGAAAAGTCACTTGTCCAAATACAGCCTTGTTTAATTACAGGAGAGGGATGCATGCGTATCTCCGCACATAACCCCCAAAGCCCATTAAATGCCCAGTCTAACTCTTTTCAGACTAGATATTCAACCCCACCTCCAAAGGAATCTCTATCCAAATAGGAACTGGATTTGGGTCTCCTCTCCTCCTTATCCCAAAGCCTTTAAGCACCCTTCACCTCTCTTAGGTTCACCTTCACCTTGCCAGTGACATACCTCCCAGTGGCTATTCATCCAGTATAAACACATGGAGATCCTCCTATGCTTTACTTACACCGCGCTTCCCTGATCCTCACCCCAAATGCCGCCCCCACACCCTCCAATCCTCAGCCAATCCCTGACATCCTCAGCCTCCACCTCTATGTTCAGAATTTCCAATCCCAATCTAATTTATGGAATATTTTGGAGGTAACTGTATACAGCGGCAGGGGAGATAACATCTCCAGGCCCCTGTGAAGGACAGGAACTCGGCAGTGTGTGCTTAATGACATAAACTGCTGAAAAAGGGCCCGGGCCGGTACATTGGCAGAGGAGCAGGCCGGTGAGATGGATAGAGAGAGAGCAGAGAGAGGGGACCCAGTGTTCTGGGGTGGGGTGGGGTAATTGAGACCATGTGAGCCTCCCCCAGTGGAGGGATTAGAGAAGAAACGGAACTCTCTCAGCCCCGAGATCGCTTTCAATTAGATGCGCCCAGAGCAAAGGTACTGGGGACACAGGGAGGGTGAGAGAGAGAGAGTGAGAGAGCAGCATGTCCAAAAACGTCTGGGCGAAAGAGGGAGGAAAGGTGAAAGAGAACTTAGGGTCATGGCCCCACCTCTTCCTCTTGTGGCATGTCAGTGCTAAAATGTATGCTGTCCAGGTCATGTCTCTGTGTTGCAGTACAGCAGGTCCATGTCACAAGGGCTAACACATAATGACAGCATCACTAGCAGCTTAGCGGTTTTTATCCTGCATTTACCAAGGAGAAGTAGAATAAGCTTGCTTTCTCTGTCTTCAGTGACACTCTGCCCTCAAATGCACATTCTGAGTTTGGACTTCACCATGACAACCACTGTCTGTTTTATTTTGCTGTGGCCACTAAGCACAGATCCACTGGATATATTGTTGGTTAAGTGTTTTGCTCGAGGGTATATCAGCAGCCTTTTGGTCACAAACCCACGTCTCTAACCTCCTGGGCACTTTGGCTATAGGGGGCGGATAAGGAAAACATGCATTTGTTTAAATTTATAAACACACAAAACAGTGTTATTTTCGGTGTTATTCTTCTTATTGTTATTGCATTGTTTATAACATTGTGGCCACCCCCTCGTCATCTTCTTATCCAAAAAGCGTGCGTGTACTATTCCTGTTTCATGTGATGGTTTCATGTTAAATGATCATACTGAGTGAGTGCATTTAGTTTTTTTTTTTTTTTGTACAACAGAAATGGCTACTAACAGTGTTATTGAAATCTATTAGATGAGACTTGTGTAAACCATAAAGAACTGTCAGGCTAAATCACAGCTTTCAATATCCTTTGGAGGTGTCCGTGTCATCAGCCATAATCAGTGATGGCACATTAACCCTGGCCTAGGTTTTCCATGCCAGTCTTATGTCCCTTCCAACCTGACCACCTAAGACAGCACGGATGTGTCTTGTGTCGGTAGGTGAAACTTTTCAGCCACACACTTGGGTATGTGACATCCATTGGGCCTGGTGCCCACTGCACAGAAGGTTCAACCCCAGTGTGTTCTGCAGCCATCATACGTCTGCCTGATGACCATGAGCTGGCCTTGACATCATGGCTGTGATACATCAGTTTCAATGGGTTGTCGACTGTTCAAATGTTCATACCTTGTCTGTCTGAGGTTTGCCCAGTTCCCCCACTGGCTCTCTTACAAACAGAACACATCCCATTACTGTATTTAGGTAGTTTTACAACGTATTACCAAACCGAGGAGGTCAAATTAAAATGGTCACACATGGAAAATGTGAAAGAAATCAGTCACGAAAACTTTGATTTAATACATTGCATGCAACATTTCAGCAGGTCACAACATACTGTAAGATAATTCAAGTAGAGAACTTGTAAGACTACGTGCTGTGATGCAGAAAACCCCCTCACAGTATAAATTAAGTTATACCTCAAAGAAAAAAATAAGTGAGACTTGCAGAAATACATCAGGTGTTTTTGTGATTAGTTATTTATCTGAGATATATATGATGAGGGAGATTGGTTTTGATTTTCTTTAGGTTTTATTTGACTAGCTTCCCCTGCTGAAATCTTCTCAGAGACTTGGCTGATACAGTTAAATAGCTAAATGTTGCAAAAATGTTGTCACCAAATATAATGACGTATATAACAGAAATGCATTTGAAATCTTAAATTTTAGCTGAAACCACATATCCAAATCCACAGATGTTGTAAATGGAGTCTCACAAAGCATCACTTCATTCCCCGTCTTGCCGATCCAGAGTGCTGGCCTTTTGTATTAAATGCCACATCAGCCCCTCCTGTGTTTAGGTTTTGTTGGAACAGCCATCCAAAAGGCCTGATTGTTTAGAATTTGCTGTTTATTTTCACAGTTTCTAAATGTTTTAGAGAAAGCCCCTCACTGTAAAAGACTGACAGTTTGAAATCTCTGTTATGCTTTCAGCATCATTTAACTCAAACTGAAGGGTTTATATGCTTGCAGTTTCATTCCTGCTCCTGCTACTTTAAAAGCAGACTCCTATGGGCATTTGTATATCACTTTTCAAAGGTCATAAACTGTCACTATGCGTGACGAAGTGTTGCTATATTAAGGGGCTAAGATATTTAATATTAAATTCCATATTTAATATACAATTGAGTCAAAGCTTTAAATGTTAGTGTCCGTGCATTTTTTTGCTATTAAATATAGAGCCGAGTGTTTTTTCTTAAAGTGAGTATATGTAACTTTTGAATGTTTTGTATTCAAATTGAATTTTTCACCTGATGATCATAAATTACCTGTAACAGGAAACGAGACTTAATGTGAAAAGAACACTACTTTTTTTAAAATAGTTTTTATTAAGTCCTCTGCCCGGATCAGATCTTTCCTGCAGACTCACAAAATAATTTACAGCCGGTAGACGGCGTGACAGAGCACGCATTCTGACGGGTCACAGATTTTGGTATAACACCAGAAAAGCCTGTATTAGGGATTATCCAGCCAGGGAAAGGTAGCAGGAGATTTCTTTATCTAAGCTTAATTGTATTTAGATTTTATTTTAGAAGTTATCTGCTGTAGTTATGGCTGATACTGGGGCAGGGCTAAAAAGTTACGGGATTGTAAATGATTAAAAAACGTCCCAGAATTGTCTCTCAGGTATGTAACATGTCTATTTCATTCATAACAATAACTTTACAATGCATAATATGGTTGTATGCTAGTAGCATAGATCAAATTACATCCCACTTCCAATAAGCACAGACATCTTACATCCAGTACTTGTGTAAAGCGTCTGTGGGTTTCATGAAATGTACTACATAAATCTAAGTTAATACATTTGTTGCTACAACAAACTCTTAATGCTTTGGCTCATGTTACAGTGACAGTGATACCGGTTTACCTCACGATAAATCAGGCTAAGTTTTCAACACTTGCAATGCAACAATGCATCTGTAATGTATTATCTTACTGTAAATGAATGATTTTCTGTCTGAGCAAAATATTAATTGCGATTATATGACCTCCTGGTAATGCTAACTGTGTAATATACAGGGGGCAATACAGCACCTTAAAGAAAAGACCTTTACGATAGCAAGTGCGGTAATCCAAAGTGTCCAAAGCATCCGCATACAGCTAATTTTTATGACTTTTAAAATGTGATAAATCACGAAAGGGCTATTTCTAAAATGTCCTCTTATCATTCTTCACAGTATTAAAACCTGAATCTTAATGTTTTAAAAATCTGGTCTTTTCTAAAAACACACACCCCTGGCATAAAAAACACATTAGTCCTTGACGTGTTACTTATTAAAGCTAATTACTCATTATACAGCTGGTCCGAAACACAATGGATGAAAAGAATCTGTTAAGTAAACATTCTGCCAGTCATTACTCCGACATGGCCAAGTACGTGACTTTGACCAACAAATGCAACTTTTATTCCAAGCATTGAGACTTAGACATAGAACTCTCTTTATTGATCCTTTTGGGATGACTCCCGCAAGGAAATTGAAATTCATCAGTTTTCAGCAGCTTACTAAAAAGTTATAAAAATACAGTGCAGAGAAAAAAATAGTACAACAATAACGATAACAATAAAACCGTTGGCTATAAAAAAGAGCATAAAGCATAAATTATCAGTTAAGAGCAGTCCATGGTGCCTATTGTGTGTACCTGTGTAGAAGACTTGCAGTGAGACAACAGCTTACATGATTCAACCAAAATAGCTGAATGTAGGCAAACTATTTTGCAATTTAGCCACATCAACAGTTGCAGCATTTACACCTACAGGCATGGCAGGTTATTTTAGAGAGAGAGAGAGAGAGAGAGAGAGAGAGAGAGAGAGAGAGAGAGAGAGAGAGAGAGAGAGAGAGAGAGAGAGAGAGAGAGAGAGAGAGAGAGAGAGAGAGAGAGAGAGAGAGAGAGAGAGAGAGAGATTCCTTCCACTGCACTTGTTGCAATAGTGAGTTTATGCAGTTTGCTCTTTCACCAGAAACTACAGATCTCCATCCCTTCTAGCTAAATAGTTTACAAAAGCACAGCAGCTAATCATTAGTAATACTTGTAAACTAGCTTAAGTGTATTGTTATTTAATTTGAATAATGTTAATCATTTACTTAATTGTTTTGTCACAGGGCCAGAGTGTTGCTGGCTTCCACTCCTAATTTGGTCTAGAGTCCTTGGCCATTCACAGTATCACAGTGGCAACATCTCTTTTATTTTTTTGGAGTGTTTTGTTCAAAGGATGACAGCATTGCTTCTACAGTTGGTAGTTGGAGTTTAATAGAGAAACAATCCAGAGAGGTGCTGTTTTCAAAATGCAACTATTGCTTGACAAAGAAATCTTTGATTTAATTTTTTTGTTAAGATAATTATACTTTGAATAATACGTGTTCCATGAACTCCCTTGAACTCTGGGTGAAATACTCACTCTATTTGAGGGCATGCAGGCTTGTTTTCACAGGGTATCTGGCTCCTGCAATATTTCTGCCTTTAAAGGAGAATTCCGATCAATTTTCAGCATGTAGCTCTGTTGTTTGTAAATGTGGAGGGCTGTAGGTTGAGAGAAAAACAAAAACAATCTATGCTGCCTACACTGTGTTATCCTCCTGCTAAAGTTAGCACCCAAAAGCTTCAACAGGGTTAACTTACCTCAATTATAACTTGTTTTCTGCTAGTCGTACTACTTATAAAAAAATAAGCATTTGCTGATTTTTGAAATATGTTTGTATCTCTTTTCTGTGTTGCAGTTTGTAGTCGGTCCCTAAGCTCTCATTGCAACACAGGAGCTAAACACAGCTGAATTAACACAAGTTTCATGCATTTCTTTCACATCTACAACAGTCAGATTCACCGTTTTCACTCGGAAGGAATTACTGCACATGGGTAGGCACTTTTAACAATATTTTGAACACGTTAAGAGGCTAAAAACACGTTTAAAACTTGCCCCGTTCAAGCCTGTTGGGTGCTAACTCTAGCACTGATTCTTTTCGTTTTTCTCTCTACTGACTGCGCTCCAAATTTAAAAAAATCAGAGCTATGTGTTGGAATCGACAAATTCTCCTTTCAGGCCTTGATTTCTATATATGTTAAGACAGTCTAATAAAAATGTAGACATCTTCTTGCTTTTGTGTGTGGCACTGCAGTTGAGAACAGAGATGTGAATGGTTCTTGTTGTTTCATTCAGTACAGAAAAGTAGGGGGAAATCATTCATCAGTTTAAATGCCTGTCTTGTGTAAAAGAAAGAGAAATCCAGTCAATGTTAGCCATCCACCCCCACCCACTCGGTACACAAAGGGATTATAGTTGAATCATTGTCAAGAATCATTTGAAAGTTCTGAGTTTTTTACAGCCACACCTAAATCCTTTTGTCTTGTTCTGTAAATATTAAACTGCCAGTAGAGGCAACGGGGGGGGGAAAAAGATCCAAATTCTCACACCATCCAAACGTATATGGTCTGTTTTCATTTAAACATTATGTGCAGAGTGTACACGGAGTTTACATTTCTCTTCCTGAGCTAAAAGGACAAACTGCAGAGCTCTAATTGTACTGGGTTAAAGGCCAGAGTCATTGTCAGACCCTATGAAGTAATTATGTGTTTGTGTTTATAGCATGTTGACTTCCCACTCTGTCTCTCTTCCGCACTCCATCTTTCTGCCTACATCCCCCACCTCCTCCTCCCTCCTCTCCCTTTCTCCCTCTCTGTTCTTTGCACAAGTCGTCTCCCTCTGGGAAGAGGTGCCTGAGATGTTGGTTTGGCCATACATCTCTGTCAAAATCTCTATGAATAAATTAACCTTTTAAAGATTAGTCCACCCTAATACCTCAGGGTTTTTTAAACAGAAGAGCGGACTCCCTCCAGCCCCCACCCATTCTACGCCAAGCCTCACCAACTTGGTGTTAATAGTGGAACGAGTACTTTTTAAAGGCACAGACGCAGTTTTTTCACAGACTATAAACATAAATTGTTATTCTTTTTTCTTATGATGTTTATTTAGATTCTTTGATTTTTAATGATATTAAGATTGTGGTGTCCTGTCAACCCAGTGGCAGCTGAATTGATTTTCTCAGTTTGAGTCCTAATGTTTGAACTCAGAGCCGTATGTTGTACTGCATGTCATACCCATTGTTTTGTTTGTTTTAAATAAACATACTCATATTTTCACATCTTAATCCAATGTTATTATCTCTTAAGATAACTAATATATAATCGCCACCTTAAATACCACGCATCATGGGACCACAGTCACACCTTATTGAAGACTTTGTCTACATAAGCATATTACAAAAACATCTGTAATTTATCCAGTTATTACAACTTAAATTATGTTGAAATGAAAATGAAAGCTCAGCTGATAGATGTTCACCAAAGAAAGTTTGGGTAACATTATTAATATTCATATTTGATTTAATTTCCTAACATGTTGTTTAGATAATGATACAACTGGAGATATTGCCTAATCTCATGGATGACTTGCACATTTTGGACAAGTTAAGGGGATGTTTAAAGTTTAACTTCCTTTACCTTGTGTTGGGTGAAATGGCCAAACACAATTAGTAAAAAGATACAGACACTTCATGTTCTCCTGAACCTGTGAACCTAAGCCACACACTGAATAACATAATGTACGTAATTATATGGATGCTATTATAGTGTAAGATTATTTTCTGTCTTGCAGTCATATAGGCATGCATTTTAATGACACTCTGCCAATGTGTGGTAAGTTTATCGCTGAAAGAATTTGATACGGACAAAGCAGGCAAACCTTCCTACTGGTTATAGGGGCTAGATGTTGACATTATTGTACTTATACATTCTATTTACACCATAGGAAGTAAATATTTGTAGCATGACAAAGCAGCAGTTCCTTGGCAGCTCGGAATACTTGTGCTTGATATTAAAAATGAGAAGAATCCAATTTGATAGACAATTTAAACCCTTCAGCTGCACAAGTTTAAATATGTTTCCTACAATCTGTTTCAACATAGCTCTGGGAGAATGTCCATTAACTCTTGTTGTTGCATTACATAAAAACGTCTCCTTGAGTCCTGTAGTGAGAGTTTGCCAAAACCAGGGAGCAGTTGGATCGGACTCTCCCCGGCCTTTTTCAATGATTTGGGTTGTTTGGATGGAGAACAGCCGCTGGAGTAGCTCCAAGCACCCGTAGGCACACACACTAAATGTATGTGACTCCAGTTGCCTTTGAAACATGCATATTGATTCCCCAATATTCTGTCTTTTTGAACAGACTCGCTGAACTCAGTAAAGACAACTGCTGTGAAGATATTTTCTGTTTCCACTGCAGAACAAGACATTTTGTCTTTCTTTTGGAAATGTGAAAAATTATATCTTGCTGAAAAGCAGGTATTTTTTTAGCAAGCAAACATAACAGTGGTCTCTTGTTGGCAATTGGGCCAGACCTATCCACCTTCGTTTTTCCAAACAAATCAGGATAATTATCAAGAACAGGTTTTAAGTTGAAATTCCTTGAAAAATAAACCATTCTTGACTGAAAGAATATGACATGTATTGGCTATGTCACTGGTTTTAGGTTTCACTCTCAGGGAAGGCAGAGGCGTCTCCTGGACTTCCTGAGCTCTAACTCGTGCCAACTCATGTACAGGGAAATTGGAGGTCCCCTTCTCCTTTATTTTGGGTGGGGAGGGGTGAATCAGTGAGGGAGGGGTGAAGGACAAGAGTTACTCCATTCCGCCAGTCCCCCTGGTCCTCAGTCTACCCTGTTCGACCTCATCACTCAATCTTCGTTTAATCTCTGACATGTTTTAGCCAAGCACTCCTGGCCTAATTTATGTCTGTAAAGACAAGCTTGGCAAAGGGGATCTTCCAGTGAAAGGCCACTGCCTAAGCCACTGACCCACACTGCGGCAAAGTGGCTAATTTAATTTCTTTTAGATGGGAGGAGGAAGCGGTAATGTCTCTGTTACCACAAAAAAAAAGAAAAACAAATCTGCCATCTTGGAAAATGTCGGGCTACACAGATGTTCTCCTGGATGTGTTTTTTCCCTGCCACATGCAGACAACTTGTGATGAGAGTCAAGAGGGTCATGCTGACCTTTGCTACAAATCTGCAAAGGTTGACAACATGCGGCTCCCTAACACACAAAACACATCCCCTATAGTAGAAAGGCCAGCACTGCAGAACACCGCCCAATTATCTTAGCTGGCCTCCAGACAAGTCTAGAGTGCCCTTGAGATTTATGGCCTGAATTCCCCTGTCTAATGGTAAAGTAGAAGTTATTAACTTTTCAAAGTAAGTCTGTCTCTCATACCCATGCACCCATGTCCCCCTTCATTTTTGTGTCTGCACAGGCTTGGCATAACTTCTTGATTAACAATGGCTACAGCTGCTCTACAGGATAGGATTTGGGCAAAAAGTAATTATATGTACAGTATATGTATGTAGCATGTATTTTCCTGTAGCTAATGATGTTCTACAATACAGTGTTTAAGTATTAGTTAATACTCCTCAAGTCTTGTGCCTGTAAACTAGAGTACCAGAAATGGTTTGTTGCCTTAGTTCTGTCACACTAGTCAAGGGACAGCCCATCATGTGAAAAGAGGCAGTTTCTGTTGTTCCTCAGTAGGGGGCTCTAGAGATCACAGAATGGCCCTGACTCTCAGTAAGCCGAAGAGAACACCCCATCTTCCCTGTTGCCCTGCCCCCACTCTGCCAGAACCACAACAGCAGCAACAGTCCACATATGGAAATGCTTGATTTGATATAGTGTCATCTTACTTTGCAGAAATTATGTTGTCCCCCTTTTTGCAGCCCGCCACCACCACCACCAGTGATGTGGAATATGATCCAGGGCTACTACCAGTGCTGTTAAGAAAAGAACACACTTCTTATTAAATGATTATGTACTGCCACTAAAAAATGATGGATTGGCGCATGAACATATTTTTTCACACTGAGAATCAGTCACTGTATACCTGATAATATGATGATGATCTTATAAAGCCTGCATGAAGGGAGCGTATTACCCTCTTAATTTTTTCCCAGGACACTGTTCATAGACACCTCAGCACAACACATAAGTGTTCAACAAAACTGGAAAAGAAATCTCACAAGCATTTAAGATTGACCATAAGTTTTTTTTTAAATGCCTGCTACAATGCTGTTAGTTCTGAAGTTTAAAGAATTTAAGGCAGCTGAGGTATTAAATATGTGGGTCTATGGTAATTAATTTAAAAAAAACTATCGAGGAGGATTCAATAATATAAATCAGTCATTTATCTTTTTATCATTCTAACATAAATCCTCCACACAAATCCTACAGTATTTTTAGGAGCAGTAAGAGTTTTATTCTCTACATTATTTTTTGTCTGACGTCATTAAGACTTAGGGCTTGGGCGCCGTTCTTGTGAGTCTTTTTTTTATTAAAATCCAACCTTTCAAATTAGATTTACTGCACTATTCATTCGCAGCATGTAAGCAGTGCAGCTGTGGTTCCCTATTACCAAGCCTTTATGTTTCAGAAATTGTTAGCCTTCTCCATGCAGTATTTTTGGAGAAGAAATGCTGCAAACTACAAGGCTATGACAGACTGTGAAAGGACTGATGTGCATTAGTGTTCTCAGCCTGTAAGCAGAAGGCTGCAAGTAAAATGTGTGTTTGGGACGGATCCAGGACCCATAGAGTACAGTACAGCTAAGCCACCAGCCAAGTATGCTAGGTCCAGAGGAGAAATCAAGAAGTACAATGTTATGATGTAAGCCATCAAACCTTCAAAATAACAGTGCCGGTTGTGATTTCCTGAGATTTCCCAGAATGTTCTTTTCAAGCTGCTGGTAGTAAACGGCATTGCATCGTCAAGAAAATTTTGTTTTCCCCCTTTTGGGGCTGTTAGCTGTTGTGAATGGAAAAAAGGTCCCTGCTCCAAGTGGTCAAATAACTGCAGCTCTTTGAGCTTCTGTGTTCAGCCCGCCCGCTGAGATGTAAGCACTGGGCCAGACAAAACCAAACAAAACAACATCAAGCATGCTTAACGGGCTGCATTGTCTATGCAGAGACTGAGTAAACACAATATTGTTTTCAAAAAGTGATATTACCAGAGGGCCCAGGAGGGATTAGAGTTTGAGAAATCCTCCCCATAATGTCAGTAGAATATAAATTGTCAGTATTTATTGGACATTCTATTCATCATAATGTAACACATTTTCCAAATATGTACAGTATAGTCTAAAATATTCTGAGGATAAACGTGATGATTAGGAATTTGTGGTAATATCATTCACTGTACTGTGATCCACGTTTTATCATAGAAGCATTTTTCTCTTGAAGAATGTGTCCGGATTAATCCTGTGTGACCCCCACAGAAAGGATTTTCACTCCTGAGATGTCATGGGGAAAGCGAACAGAACACCTATCTGTTACCATGTACAAAGAGAACCAGAGTTCCTCCTAACTGAACAAATGGAGCTGTCTTGTGCGAGTGCGGGACAAAGGCATTCTCACTTTCAACACCCACGCCACTGCAGCCCCAGTGCCGACTGCTACCTAAAGACCAGTAAAACTGTTCAAATGTTTCCTCCGCCCAAGAGTCTGGGCTAGTTTCCCTTAATCTCGCACTAGTTGAGACCTCAAGAGTCTGTCACCTTTCCTGTCACGCTCGGCTGCCTGCAGCCCATTGGCCGGCAGCAGATTTATTTCTCCCTGTCAGGGCCAATAGCGTGGCGATGTGGCTCAGCCCACTGTTTAGTTACTGTGACAAACATGCTGATTAGAGAGGCCCGGATGATGGATGGCTCCTCGCTGGAGAGCGGCCCGAGTTTTTAGCGGGTCATAATGGGCCTGACACTGCACAGCCCCTCTCGCTCTCTTTCTCCTTTTCTTTCTGTCCTCTTCTGGCGAATAGGCCCCTCCCCCACAGGTCACACTCAAAAGGTCAGGAGTTAACGGGCCAGCCTCTGCGTATTGCCGCCAAATCAAAATGACCCTGTTTGGAGTCATATTTGTAGACACTCCATCATCATCATGACCACTGCGACATCTCTATTCCCTTCTTCCCCATGGCCTTTTCTCCCTGTGACCACAAGCTCCCACACGGGTAAATAGGAGGGTACACAACCCTGTTAGCTTATTTAAACTGCCGAGCCTTCTTACTCACTTTTGTGCTGCAGGGACACTCCTGTGCAC
>NC_048413.1:18475138-18514739 GCF_013103735.1 Etheostoma cragini
GGTGTGTGTGTGTGTGTGAGAGAGAGAGAGAGAGAGAGAGAGAGAGAGAGAGAGAGAGAGAGAAGCTGGGAAAGTGCAGAGCAAGACAGCACCTCATTTGTATTCTTTTCGAAACAGATGCTTGGCTGCATTAACGACTTCTAACTAAAACATTCATAAAGTATTATTGGATTTTTAGCAGTGGGGTTAAGAAGTGTGACCTTGGAGGTCTGAAGGTTGCCAGCTCTTCTCTCTTGTTCCCTCCCTCCCCGCCATCCTCCCCTTTCCTCTTTCTCTCTGTTTGGACGCTCCGGTGACATCACAGCAGCTCCACTTCAAATTGGATGCAGAGAGTGAGAAGTTCAGCAGTAGCCCAGGGCAGTGAATATTTTTCCATTTATTTAGGGGGGGGGATGGAGGAGAGCAATGGGGGGTGGAGCAGGACATGCAGACATAAAGGTGCAGAATACATTACAGGTTAAGTAATAAGTAATCAAAATAGTACCTTCTGTGTGTATGCATAGTCTACTCAATCTCATGGTTAAGTGAGCTACAGCTCTGCTCGGGTAGAAACCCCTTTAGACACCTGGTGTTTTTGATGAATAAGTCAGAAAAAAGGTAGAGAGAATTTAATTGTGCAGACAAAGTTAAAGGGGCGTCAGTGGTTGATACCTTGCTTGTTTCATAATGGTATGTTGTGTAGGCTAATATTTTCCCAGCTGTAGCCACTGTTGCATAGACTGCCATGGCAATTCTTAAAGTTTCCGTATTAAAATGTGGCTAGCCTCCTCATCTTTACTTTTTCTTTTGAATTTTCTTTCTAAGTTGCCTATTTGATAATACATCTTAACGAATGTAACTCTTCTGATGAACGTTTTAGGACAGAAATGACAATCTTCATTTTAATTTTTTTAACCAACAAACCAATATAGAATTGTGCAACTACTTGATCTCTTGATCTCAATACTTTGATCTCTTGTTGTCTCACTGAGATCAGCACAAAGAGACAAAATACGTGTACATTTACATATACAAATTCTGTAAAATGCATCATCTGAGATAATGTTATTATGCTAATTTTCATCCCTGCTCATCAAAACAGACTCTGCACAATATTTAGTTTACTGGAGATATGTGAGAGTTTTATACACTTAGAATTGTGGAAGATGTACAGTGTTATACTGTATATTACAGTGAAGGTTTTTTATTTGAAGGTCAGTGGTCTTGTTTCTCCAGTTTTGTGTTTGATTTCTCAATCTTGTTTTTTTCTATGAAATTCTTTTACTGTTGGTGAAATATTTGTCTTATGTGGTGCTTAAATATGCAGATGCTGCCTCTAGAAAAGAGAAACATTTAAACTGGGAAGAAGTAATCGGACTAAAAAATATATTGTGACGACACAATGACATTGACAGTAATGATGTCATTCAACTGTAGCCAAAATGGCAACCAGGCCTAATCCTTCATTGCGTCACATGTCAATATAAAGTAATCATGCTCAACTTTTTGAGGAAATTCTCCTCTGTCCTCCTGTGGTTAGGGTTAGGTAACCTTAGTTTTTTTCTCTTAAAAATTTGTCTTCAATGGCTTCATAGAGAGGTGGTCACTCCCATGCTATCAAGTATAGTTTTTAAAATACTAACGATGCTTATTAGTCTCATTTTTACCCTCCACTGTTAGTTTGTGGTTAGTATGAAACTGAGGCACCATCACATTTCTCCCACTACAGTTAATAGACTAGTATGAGTCACCTCATTCCTCGGCCTGTCCCTCTGCTGATTGAATCTGTCTATGTGCGCGTGTGTGCACATGTGGTTTGTGAGGCTGCTCATCCATGTGTATATGTGGTGAAGAAAGAAGCCTGCAGCCAAATCCAGGAAATCCTAGGCTCTGGTCCCGTTTCTTAAAAAGATGTGTGTTGTCTGCATGTCTGTACCTTGTACATTACAGTATGTGTTAGTGGCTTTTAGCCTGGGCCTGGAGGAAAGGCCATGTAGAGAGAAGCTCATACTCAAACAATTATTCACACAACGTATATCACATTACACAGCTCACGCTCTCTGAGTCGAGTTCACACTCGTCTAGCAGTTGTGGATCTAATCAACAGATCATTCTTGACATTAACACCACACCTTTAAAATAAATTGGCAGTTGCATCAAATAGAGAAAGTTGTGGTTTAACTTGGACTGTTGCTTCTATGATCTGTTCTTATTTGCTCCCCTTTCATACGCTCTCCACAATAATACCTAGCAAAATGGATTGGTCATTGGATTGGTAAATCAGTCTGAAGGGCTGGACGCTCGTAACACTGCAAGTGCAATCTTGTGAGAGAGAAAGTGCTAAGCCACCATGAAATAGAGGTTAGGCTTTTATGCCAGGGCCAGTTTGTCTTGTCACCATGCCAAACCATCTGTATAGACCAAAGCGAAAATCAGAACAGTATTTGCTCTACTTGTATCCATCTTTAACTAACCCAACCAACCAGCAGGAGCAACCTACCAGTGGGACCCCACAGCCTGAAGTGAATGTTGAAATCCTTAACAATGAAAAAGCCAATTTCAGTAAACATTTCACCACAGATATGAATGCTGTGGAGTTACTATGGAGACAAAATATTTTTGACATTACGCGGTTGTTGTGCTCTATTTACCTAGTGGATTCTTGCTGGAACGGATCTCTATTATATTGCTGAAGAGATGTAGCCCAGAGACTGCTCATTAAACTGGCCACCCATGCAATAAACATATTAAATAAACCACAGATTAGAAAAGGCTGTCTTTTTGTTTTACCGGCCTCTCGGCAAAGAAGTCATGCTGCCCAGTTTGAGATGGATTTGATAGCTCTTAATAGTGTCTGCCTCTTTTTAATAATGCCCAGTCTACAACGCTAGACCATGCTTTATTGGTCTGTTTGAGTCCGAGCACAAAGCCATTAGCAAGGGCTAAAATGGCCCATAAAAGTGTGGCCAAGTCTAATTATGTGCCAGTCTTATGATATTAAGGAATTTACAATGCGTCAACATTGCTCTATAGTTGATATCCAGCCTACGTCTTTATGGTAATTAACATTAAACAGTCAATAACTGGTCAGTCACTTGAATTTCCTCCTTCAAAGACCTACACTGATGACTGACCATACCCTTATTTCAGTTCTAAATGGTCCAAGTTTCAACATAGGCGGGCATTCTTCACTGGGCTTTCCTACTCAAGGTGGTGAACTTTATTTCACTTTAGAATTACACGCTCGGATGTGGAATGATTAGCATAATTGTCCCATGTTCACATATGGCTCATATCGACAGTGGAGCAGAACTGCATATCAAAGAGGACTGCATAATCGCCATAATTACAATTGAGGATGCAATTACTGATATTATTGCCTTATTATTGTGTTGATTTTGTTTTGCACACTTCCCAAAGCTGAACAAAGAGAAGAGAAAAGGAAGAGGTTTTGCTGTACGTGAGCAGTATACTTTAACTGCTTACGCTGGTGGCGTTAATTCTTAACCTCCGTTGACACAGCCTCCCTGGCCTCTTCCTCAAGGTTAATATATTTAATAAAAGTTAATATGTGGAAAAGCTAACACTTTCCTGGTCTGTCCCATCAGACTAAATTAGACTTCTCACTGGACCCGGCCTCTCACTGTGTAATTTTTTGGGTGACGTGTGAAAATCAGTAAATTACTTTCTTATGCTGAATGTTCGTTCTGCAGATGGCCTTGTGTTGTTCGTCCGACCTGCTTTGATTCAAATATCATAGCTGTGGCCTGGGGTTTGATTGAAACTGCAGTTAGATAATTTGCGTGCACACCCCCTCATCACCTTACCTTACCCATCACCTCCCCACCTGACTTCTTGTCAGCCTCCTGTGTCAGCCAAATTTCTCTACAGACTTCTTTGTGGGCTGTTTTATTTCTTCTAAATGCCTTTTCATCAGAGCTTTTGTTTTGCACTTCAGCAGAGATTTTGAGCTTTCTCAGGTCTGTTTTACTGTAAATGCTCATGAAAATGGCAAATGTTTTTTCCCCTTGCCTTCAAATCACTCTTCTCCTTTTATTTGACGACTTTGAGGTGAGATGGTAGTTTACCATCTCTCGTGGTTTACTTAGATGCCCTGAGGAGGAGGATGATTCAGAGTGTGTTATGCATGCCTGTGTGCAAAATATATACATAATATGAAACGCTTTCTTTGTGTATGATAAAATGACACATTTGTATGTTTAGGTACACCAAGCTTATTAAATTGTGTGTGTTGGTGTGCGTGTATGTGCGCGCGCAAACATGTGCATGGAAGCGTAAAGGGAGCATACCTTGCACGCAGCCACAGTTAAGGCCTCGGGCCGTGTTTGCACTGGGTGACAATAACCCCTTTTTATTCTGCTTCTGCCTTCACCAATGTTTTGATTTCTACTTAAAGTTTTATGTCAGTGCCCTCCCTCAAGGGTGCCATTACCTTGTATGCTAATAGAGCTATGCATATTCTATTACTGCTGTCAGGGCAAAATAAGGGACACATTCAGCAAAGGAGCACTTAGGGGCCAATGAACCCAGCGAGGGGTCCTGCTGCTCCTACATTATCAGTCATCTTCACATCTGAATGGAGCTGGCTTATGGGCCCTCTCTCTCTCTCTCTCTCTCTCTCTCTCTCTCTCTCTCTCTCTCTCTCTCTCTCTCTCTCTCTCTCTCTCTCTCTCTCTCTCTCTCTCTCTCTCTCCAGTAATGACAAAGGACTCTCTTCCGTAATAATCAGTCACTGGGAAACCGCCCGATCCCTATCTTACACACACCCAGGCACAGGCGGCCACGTGCGTGCACTCATACACACACATTGAAACCATGCACAGCTGCAGGCTCAATCTAAACCGACCACAAAGAATGCAAGAGCAGGGCAATAACACTAACACTGTCACACGGAGACAAACATGTCTCATTTGGGGTCAGTTTGGATGGGGCTAAGTAGGTCTTTATTTTCAGACTGACTGAAGTCTTCTCTCCCGCATAATGGTAATGAAGCCATATGGTATGTGGAATTGGATTACTAACAAATGTTCCATACCACCGTCTTTCCCCTGGCCTTCTTTTTTTCTCCATCCCCCCCTCCTCTCTCTTTCTCTCTCTCTCTCTCTCTATCCCGCTTCCCCCCCTCTCTCCCCTGTGTCGCTGTCCCCCAATAAAGCAGCCATTTCAAATTGGAACAGCATGTTGTCTAGGAGTGCACACCTCATTTATAAGATTAAATTAAAAGCCAGCCATGCTCGGATGGCATTTGTGATGATGAGGCGAAGGAGGGAGGTTATGGGAGCGGGGAACCGTTTCAGCTGCACACAATCATCTTCCTGTCATGTGATTTGCTAGTTCCTGGTGGTGACACCTTCTTCCTGTCACCTGCTATGATGTGTCAAATGCCACACCTTAGACCCTAAAGCTAATGCATTCAGGGTTACGAGCTCTTGCAGTTTCTTTTTAGTTTATACATATTTTTGCAATGTTATGGAAGCCTTTTTAACACGTGTTATAAAGTAGCTAAACATGAGTACAGGTCTGTGCCTTGTCACAGACACAATGAAATGATATATCACACTCTGTGCTTAAAGGGCCTTGCACATTATGCTCTATAAATGGAAGAAAATCTCATTCTGTTAAAACCTAAAAACAGATGAACTTTTATTGAAAACGTGGAAGTGATTAGTTTAAGGGGCGTCTTTTAGTGTAATTCCCAAATGAAACGAGCAAACCTTGTATTTATGAAGCCCGTAGCACAAAGAAGGGAGCTCTTAATGAGGCAATTAAGCTGAGGGGTCGAGAGACTTTGATCTAGAGCGCAGTGATTTTTACAAAAACATCGCACAGTGATAGATTCTCATAACTCAGGGGCCTTAATTGTGCTTAATTTGTTTGGAATAGGAATGTGCTTTCAATTAGAGTGTGGATTTGGGCCTTGTGTTTAAAAGAGGCTGTCCGGGAAAATTAAGAAGCAGTTTGGTTCCCCTCCCGTGTTACTGTTTTTTATCAGGGCCGAGAGAGAGAGAGAGAGAGAGAGAGTCAGCAGATAGACAGATGAAGAGACCAAACAGAAGGTAGAGAGAGGTAATTAGGCAACAAAAACAGACCCCTTAGAAGAAGCCATGGATGGATGGTTGAACAGGACAAATGAGGGAACTATTGCCATAATGTCTCCCCCCTCTATTATGTGGGTGTCTGGCTCAGCAATAAACAACAACTGTTCTTACAGCAACACTATAAGTAGCATCACCAGTACGGCTGTCTCTATGTTTAGTTATGTGTTGTTAGGCTAGTATTGATGATGCTTCAGTCAAATATATATTGTTATATTAGGTCTGGCAAAATTGTTAGTCTGATCCCACTCCTTGACATAAAGTAGACCGCTAACTAAGACTGTAGGGGTGGCACGGTTAAAAAATAAATAAAAATACACCGTTCGATTTGTATCATGGTTTTAGGGTCACTGTTTTCGGTTCTGTACTGTTCTTGTTTTTTCTTTTAATCTTTAACACTCCGGAAATATACTTCTGCATATGATCTATAGCTTAATTATCCACAATGTAGGATACAGTATTAAAAATAGTAATAATGCCCAAACTGAATTTGACTCAACTTTAAGCACATTGTTGGGACCATCTCTGAGGAAAGGTAAATGTAAAAGGTGAGATTTTGATACAGCAAGAGGGAAGACATTGATGATTTCAACATGCTTTTCATTGATTTGGCAAAAAAAAGGAGAATGTTTATTGCCTTCTACAGGAACTCATGTGCCTTTTTCGCACGCAAAGATTGAAATATTACAGATAATCAATTGAAATAACTTGCATTTATCAAACTGCCAACTTCAGTCTATCTCTTAAATTTTTATCTTTTTATAGAAAAAGAGAGAAACTCTTAAAGCTCTGTCTTTTGAAAAAGTCAGAATATGTGAAAGATAAAAAAGTTAGAATTGTTTTTGTATATTTCTCTAAAATAAAAAGGAAACTTGTTTTGGGGAGCATAAAATTACTCTAGGCTTCCCTAAGGTTTTCCTAGTACTCTTACCAAAAAGGCTCAGGATGCTGCACATGTTGGTATAATATGAAAATGTCTGATGGATTTAAGACAAGTAATAACACTTCATTGAATGAATCAAATTTGAACATGTGTCAGTGGCTTGTTGATGTTTACATTGTACACTGAGCAACTCAGAAATTACTTCACGGAATACTTAAGAAAGTCAGATATGCCAACAAGTGTGGATGAGGAAAGGCTGACCAGCTATTCCCATATTGTAATACTGGAAGCCGTTTCCAGATATCACCGACACACTAATAATTCCTTTTAATGGATGAAGTGAATAACAGTTTGATCTTATAATAATGAATCTTGTAATATACTGTATATTTGATGATATTTATAATTATCTTATTTACTTAAGATTAGTCCTATCCAAATTCTAGCTGGCCCTGAGGCCTAGTTTCCAACAGAGGATTTTTTTTTCTAATTCCTCCTGCCACTTATCTTGTTAAGTATTCTCTTAACTACTGTTCAGGTGTTACAATTTAGTGCTCCATTTCAACAAATGTCAGCTAGTTAAAGAGATAAATGGGGATTCCCTTGTTGATATATCTCTCTTGATCTGATGTGTGTGTGCGTGACTGAATGAGACAGTAAAAGAGAGAGAGAGAGAGAGAGAGGAGAAGGCGAGGCTGTGCTGACAGGCAGATGGTCTCTCTCGTTGTCTCCTGAGGTCTTCCACTTCACACCCCATTACACCTGCCTCTTCCCATCAGCGTGTTGTCGGTCATGCTAACATCCACCCTCTCTCTTTGCCCTTCTCCTTCTCCTGCTCTCTCTCATCCCTCCATGCTTGTCTGCTTTGTTGGCTGCATGTCACGTGTCAGGTGCAATCTCAACTGACTGATCCGCTGTTGCGTGGGTGTAAAACCAGTAAAGTGATGTCCCACGCTCGCTCCCTCTTTTTTCCCCTGCATCCCTCCTCTGTCCCTAGAGATGTCTGCATTGGTAAAGCTCCTGCTTGCTGAGAGGCTAGCTGGCCCTCAGCGGTCTCCAAGGAGCCGTTAGGCTAAAATCCCCCCAGCAAAGATACTTGGCAGCCATTTACAGCCACTGGGGACAGAACCTCTCCTGATCCACTGTTGTACAGCCACTGTTGGTGAGTGGCAGGCTGTGTCTCACAGGCCGTTCGAGGGTTGCAGTCTCCTTTACGTTTTCACCAGATTGACCTTCTGAGTTTATAGTGTCTTGTGGATATTATTGTTCAATGTCAGAATGATTAGCTTTAAAACCAAATTTGTTATAAGATATTGATTGTACTGTGTACTGTAACAGTGCATTACATTCAGAGTTGTATTAATAACAGCTGAAATACCTACATTTAAAAAAGACATCTCAATTTTTGTACACTTTAACAGCACTTGCGATTTAGTATTGCACTTCTATGAAGTTAGGAGACTTGACAGACGGTTAAAAAAAAATAAGGAAGAATGATCATTATAGAAGCTGTAGAGGTCAAGGTATCATGACATTAAGCAGTAATGTGAGTCAATCTCCACCAATCCTGACCCCTCAATTTCCCATAATGCATCTCAGTTAAATGCCATGTCCAGTTTGTTTCACAGGCTTTCTGTTATAAATTTGGAGGCTAGATAAGATAACCGTGATGAATGACCTCTGTTCTTTGAGACTTGACAGAGCTCCTGCAGATCCAGAGAAGACATTATACAACCGTTTTCACAGAGTAGTACAAGCAAATAAACGTGTCGAAACGATAAAATAATGCTCCTTTAGTTAATAAGACATCATTACTCCACATCCAATGGCTGTCTAAACACAATTTCCCTGTAATATAAAGTGGAAACATACACTGTGACTCTCACACCCCCCCTCTCCACACACAAACACTCAGGCTTCATTCACTCCCTCTATGTTACACTTGGCAACTGTCTATTCATACTCTATCCTATCTATTTTCCTGCATCCCTCTATCAGTTTAAAATGCAAAGGGCAAATCTTTCCTGGATCACACTATCCAGTCAAGCCTAAAACTTCTTCTGCTTTAACCACACAAAAAGGCCAGTTACTCATTATCATGAGTTTATTAACTCAATTAGCCGCACTTGTAGCATTCTGCCTCCAGGTCCTTGTGCTGATGCCAGCAACATAAGAGTCTGCAGGCATTACCAAATTAAGAGTTGGCTCTGATTATAGGCTTTCATGGGACACAGTAGGGTTTAATATTTTTCCCAAAAATTAGATGAATCCGAGCAGACTAGCCATTTCCCAGGAATCCCGGGAAATAGCTGTTTTTATTCTAATTATTTAGCCCAAGTAATGTATCAATATCATTCAAATATGCGTTCCCAATTCCCAAACTGACATTTTTTATATATTTTGTATTATTATTATTATTTGGGCAAAAGAACACATTTTATGTCCATCAACACAGTTTGCAGTGATCAATTCAGCTGCATGATCGAGTAAGCTGTGTGCCTGCGTGACAGCTGCTGCAGCGCTGATTATGAAATGCCAGGTGGATTGTCTGTGACTTGTCTTCTAAAATCTAGGCAATCGGTAAAATACCAAAAATTCACCGAACTCCATTATAAAAACTAATGAAATGTGCTAAAGTAAACCACTGAATGATTCCTAAACCATTCTATTAAAACAATTCTGTTTTGTGTCTGTTGAGATTTGTGTGCGGATGCAAATGGGAATAATCACTCAAAGAGACAATCACTCATATTTCTCTTTTAGCTGTTCCTGATTATAAGTTAACTATGTGACAGCAATTTGCTCGTGACAGCAATCGTTAGCCTATTTTTACAAAAACGGCAGCCACGGGGCCATAACGCAAGGTATAAGGTAATGGAGCCTTTTATACATTGTTGTGTTTCATTACAAATAAACAAAGGACGAACAGAGTCTTTAAACGCTTCAGATGTAAGTTATTCGCTGTCAAAGTGACGCCAAAATGAATGGCACGGTGATGGGTTCATAGCATCAAAATGGCTCCTTAGAGGTACTCTTTGTCAAGGCTACTTTGTGAAGCTAGCTCAAACACATCTGTCATTTCTGTAATATAGTTACTTGTTACTCATTGGTTGACATCTAATCAGATATACTGTATCGGCCTGGGCGATTTATTGGTCAGGTTTTAGTAAAAGTGTCTGTTTACGTTGAATTCCTGGATTTAAAAATAATCTTAACAAGATTTTGTGTATTGTCTGCTTCCTGCAATATGTTTATGCACTGTACTGTAGAATTTATTCAAGTAAACAATTACCACTATATAGTATAATGTTATCCACCATAGTGCTATTTGGTACTTGTTACATGTGGGTTGGCCTAATATGTTGACACTGAGCAGACCGTTGATCATCACATCACTATGCCGTGTTGCGTGAAAGCTGTTACTTATTTTTTATTTAGTTTAAACCCTCCAGCAGAGCAAGAGAGGTGTTACAGTTGATTACCTTCCCTTTGATGGAGTGAGGTAAGAAAATGTCAGTATTCTCTCAACAAATTGTATGAGAATGGATTGAATGGAAGAGAAAAAGATCAGTTCTTTGGAGCGAGCCTTTAAACCTCCTACTCAATTATTGGGTTTCTGCCATAGCACAGACAAGCTTCTCCAAATTCTTCAAATCATTGTCCCCCTGGAACAACGTATGCTAAAGATTGGCCAGCAAAATCGCCTGAGCTGTTTCCTGCTCCTTTCTGTGCTGGCTTTGTTGTGGTGGTAAACCTGGCCTCCCAAAAAAAAAAGAACCTTTAATTAGCTTGAATAATAGCCATGCATGTGTGGACTTAATCCCTTTGGTCAGTGCTACTGCGTTAATGGTTTCCTTGTCACTCACCGGGCACTGCATAAAAGCACGCTCTGCTTTTCACTCCCAACACCTTTCTTTCTCTCTGCACCGTCCCTCCTACCCTAGCCCACCACTCCTGGATCCAAGCATCCTTCATCATAGACCTCTTCTTCTATTCCTTTCCCTCGTCCCTTGTCTTTTGAGTGAGCCCTTGAATTACGTTGAATCTGCCCCTTGTCTGGTTTAGGAGGTTCTCCCACTCCTCCCTAATGAGAGAAGCAAGTTACACACCTCCTACATTCGTGTTAACTATAATACTGTTTTTTGTCGCTTCTGTGCTTCTGTTCAAAATTGTATACCTAAACATAGGATGTTTTCCCCTCAAAAGTTGCAGTGATAAAAGTAATTTGACGTCCAAACAAATTAAATAAATTAATAAATTCAAAACACGGTATCCTCATGTCAAATGATGATCAAATATATGTGACAAACTGGTTTTGTTACTATCAGAGATATTATTTAAACTTTCATCTTAAGGATTTAGACTCAACGTGACAACTAACATTTGACAAGCCTTTACTAGCATTCTCTTCTGATCTTTAGATGAAATTTGCCAAATGCCAGTGGGTTGTCTCACAAGGCGTGTGCACTGTTCCCATTGCACTAGGTCTATATTTTGGTCCACTGACACCAGAGGTGAAACTCTTTTGGAAGATCACTTTACATCCAATAAGGTTTAAGATGTAAATCAATAAGAGATGGAGCAGAGCAATACATTTTCATTGTGGAGGCTCTGTCTGGACTGCTAGTGTGTGACCTGCTCCAGACGGAGACGGAGCATAGCTCACAAACCTCTAACCTGGATCATTATTGAGCCAGATTTTGTCTCAGTCTCTGTTTTCTCCCTGTGTCTTACTCTTTTTGAGTTTATTTTGTTTCTGTTTCTGAATGCCAATAGGCAATCAGGCATGGGTTTAACATTAAAAGGCAAAAAATGGCCGTGGATGTCTACCTCTTATAGGGTAAAGACACTCTCCCCTGCAGTTCTCGGAGCCAAGTATACATCTTTTAAATTATATATCAATAAATAGTTAATGCAATAATAGGAATCTTTATAAATATTTGAGTAAGAGGATAGAGAGGTAAGGGGCAAAAAATCCGAGGACCAGTGTGTACTACTGAGTGCACAAAGTAACACTGGTGCATATGCACACTCATGCAGATTAACAGTGAAAAAACTGGCAGATGAGGTCCACATTTTGTATAGTCTGTTTGTGTCATTAACTTTTGAATGTTTGTTTATGCACCTATAAGAGGAGGTCTGTGTGTATGTGCCCATGACGGCTAATCCATAATAGATGTGAACATGTGCGTTTTAAAAATGACAGCGAATGGCGAACTTTACCTGTAACTGATTTAATTGTTTTAACGTTTGCACATAGTGTATCTCAAATCTCAGGCCATTAAATTTGAAGTTACACTGCTTTCTGTAAACAAAGCAAGACTGGCTTTGACATGAATATAAACAGGGGCCGTGTTTTAGCTGCACGCAGGGTGCTAACATAAACCAAATGCATCTGCTGACAAAATGTGTTTTAACACCATAACTAAGCAAAAGCATACAGGGTTGGATGCCTTTTCAAAACATACTGGCACTTTTTTTTCCTCTCCTTCTCTCTGCCTGTTTATCCTCCCATCCTTCTATCTCTCTGACAGCCCTAACATCGTTCCCCCTCTCCGTTGGGAGTTAATTTGCCGGAACATTCCCGCTGCACACTGTGATCACCTAGTGAATACCCCCATAACTCTCTCTGTCACTGCCTCTCCCTCTCATCCAGCCATGGAAATGACACCGAGGGGCTGACAGTTCAATTTACCCGTAACGGATGGCAGCTTTTACGGCAGCACCCGTGCGCCAGTCCTTTCCTGTTGACTTTTATTTTTACCTGCCAAAAGAGAGATGCTGCTGGAGCGCGTCCCGCCGTTCACCCCTCTAGACTCCAGCAGCACCTCCTCTCCTCATCATCACTGCTAGTCCTCTGGGGAGAGATGCTGCCACTTGTTTATGTGACCCTGTCAGTACCCCGCTACACATACATGCTCTTGTCCCCTGTGTATTTATCAAACAAATTATTCCTGCATTGCCACCCCCCTCATCTCCCTGTTCTTCATAACATAATGGGGGAGTTATTGATCTATATCTTTGGTCATGATGCCTCTCAGCTTGTTGTTGGTAGCCCTTCAGCATGCTATTGATATACTCCCCCTCCTCCCCTCTTCTTCTAAATGATTTTCTCCTTCCTCTCGCCTCTTTCCCATTATCCAGGTGCGCTTTACATAAATCCACCCGGTCATTAGATCCATCAAAAGCTAATGATCATCATCTTTTTTCCTCCACTCCTGTCTGTTTTTTTCAGTTTCTCCCTATGGCTCACTTTCTTTTGCCTCGACATACACATACATTCTGATACACATGCAGTATATTATTACCATGCTTGTCGAGACAATACATACTCATTTGCCTACCTTAAACCCCCACCCCCCCAGGCCCAGAATTATAATAATATTGGCTAGATATACACATGTGCATTAACACACAAACAGACAGGCACACACTCCTTTGCTGTCTGTCCCAAGGAGACGCGCTTTCATCCTGGCATAGCTGTCACTGTAGAGGACGTCCATTTGTGTCATTCATTACCCTCCTGTCTGCTTTTGCTAGTAATGAGCTGCACTAAATTTAAAAAAAAGACAATTATAATGCCCCCCCCAATTCTCTATCTTTCTTTCCATCCTCTCTGATAGACATTAACATTTCTGGTCTATGAACGCAGCTCAAACTGTGTCAAATCCAGCGCTTACATCCCGAGTGTGTGCCTGAAAGATAAATGATGAGACAGAGATACATGTCTCTCATTTGTAATGTTAGCCAAGCAGTCAGGTGGCTGCAGGAATTGTCTGTCCTTTTGATGATGTACGAATGTCATAATGGGGAATCTGCAGCCACTGCTTTGTCATTGAGCAAAGGATCAGGGCCTAGAGAAAGACTAAGAAGTAAATTTGCAGTATTTTGCATTTCTGGTCTGTGGCTGCTGAGTATCCCTCCATACTCCATATGTTGCCAGCGGGGGTTAAATTGATAGGGAGTCAGAAGGAATCGTGCTCTCACACCTGAAGTCTGAGCTCCTCTCTTCGTGACGGGCAGATACAAAACCCCATGGATTTCAATATCCTATATGACAATATATAATCACAGATGGGGCTTTCCTACCTCCAAAATCCAATTGACTGCTGACACTAAGGGGATACACACAGGGGATGGGCACACAGGGGTACACAGGTTTCTCTGCAATTTGATCTAATCATAGTTTGAGTCCGTTTCAGTCAGGATACCATGTGAGAGAGGCTTTGAGCAGCTTGCCAATTAGCCGACTAACAGCAAGAGAGGACATCCAGCACTTCTGGAGGAGATCCATGGCTTCTTTAATAACTGAAACAGAATAGGAACTTTTGGGATAACAAGGCTCTTTTCTTCCACCTGTAGGGCAGTCTTTACACTTTCAAGGTCTTTCTCAGTCAAGGGATTTAGGAAATAACATATTTTTGGCATTCAAATTCTGAATTTTCTGACGCCATATTGTGTTTTATGTCCTGAAATCACTCTTTGCACATACAGTATCAAAAGCCTTTCCCAAAAACATTTGTTAGTTATTTTAAGTCATTTCAAACTAAGCTTTCACTCAAGTCCATCCTGCATGGACATCTATGAAAGCAAAGAAAACTCTGCAATGTGTTAGACATTTTGAATATAAAACCAAGATCACCACACAGTCACAGTGTAAGGGATTCTTTTACTTTTGCTCAGAAATATGCCAGTAAGTCACTTGGTCTCTATTGGTTCTCTCAAATGTCTTTCAAATAAATAAATATTTAGCAGTGGAAGGCTCATTCATCCCTTTTGATACTATGTTCTTGTGGATTAAGTGTAGCAATTAAAAAAAAAAGATCTTTTAAAATGTCCTTCATTCAAGCTGTTTCCAAATATTTAGCCAAACCAATTTAAAGGATGTTTAATCAAGCATTGAATGAGTTCTGGATTCAATAAAGGATCAAACCGTAAAAGAAAACTACCGTATTCAATTCCATTTTAAAAGTTTAAAGAACCAGTTCACTTATTAGTGTGTATGTCATTGCAGGGAGGAATAAACCATTTTTATTCTGTGCCCCAATTACAGTGATTTATTTCATGTTGTGTGATTGCAACATTTCTTACTAATTTTAAACTCAGAGGAACTTAAGCAACATAGAATTCTTTTAAGTAGTCACTTACACACATCCATAGACAACCTATTATTTTCTGTATTAGATCAAGTCCAGTATGTGGCTTAAATTTGTCTTTCAAAGCAAATATATTGCTCACCTAATATTAGCTTTTTATAAATATACTATATCCAGACTTCTGAGAAGACACAATAGTTTAGAAAGAGCAATAACTATCATGTTTAATCAATCTTAGTGGTCAATTACAAGCCAGCATAGTCAAATTGTCTGTTTAGGAGCAAACTTTAATGTTAAGTTATTGTCTCCCGCTTGTAAATACAGTATTTTGTGTGCATGCGTGCTTGTGGTGTGTGAGCGTGCGTGCAATGCAAGGTTATTGTCAGCCTGAGAGGGGAAGAAGTCCCCACTCAGCACCTAGCAAGCCTTAAACTGCAGTCGTAGCAATGTACTGTAATGGGAGAGAGAGAGAGTCCTGGAAAAAGTGAATCTTCAGCAGATTTTAGGCAAAACATTCCTTCTTCTGCTTCCTCTGTCAGCTTTGTTTAAATATGGCCTGCCTGTCCTGACAAGAAGGCCATTTGAATCTTTAAGCAGAAGCAAGAAGAAGATGAAATGCATCCGCAACAAAGCCATGGTTAATGTTTAAAGAGAAAATAATGGAAATACAATGTCGGGATCACACTAGAGAGAGTCAAAAATGTGTTTTATTTCTGGGGAATATGACTAAATAATATATTAGATGTGCATGTTTAACATCATTGTGAATATTGAAACAGCGCTGAATGGGTGGACCGTATACAAGGTGGTGACAACCCGTGGGAGACAAGTAAACAAACAAGCAAAAAAGATGGTGGTGGATGTTTGGTAATGGATTCGAGACTACCTGCACATGCTTTTCTAGACAAAAGGACTGTGACAGTTTTGCTTGCCTGTGTTTTTTTTTTTTTTTGTGATGTTTCACTAATCTTAATGTATTTTTGAAACCCGCTCTCCAGTGCTCACACAGGTAGGCCTGCTCATCTGTGAACATTGCATGAGAAATTAATGTGTTTTCCTACATTCCAAGGCACAAATGATGCAAAAAACATATTCTTATGAATAATAACCACTTTAAAGAAAATGCCTCACATTCATTTATATTTCAAGTTTCCCTCCCAACCAATGGTGACCTTTAGTCTTATATTCTACCATTGTGTTGTGTCCATTCCTACCCAAGCAGAGCCAAACTTTAGTAAACATGCCCACAAAGTATTCAGCAGCACTGTCTGTAAAGTGTTCAGGAAGGTCAGAGCACTCAGGCTGCCCCGAGGACGGCACTAAAGTCATTCAAGCCTGTTTAAGTGTCTGGACACCCTGACACTCACACACTGCTAGTATGACCTGTGGCAGTAAAACTTGAGTACAATCTGTGGCTTCTGATCACTCACATGGTGCCTTTGGCTTTATGTATCAATGCTTTTAAATACATTTGACACTGCACAGTCATGGTGTAATGCTCTAAAGTTCCAATTTAAGTAAGTAGAAAGACCTGCCAAATGACCAGGGCAAAAAAGTCAGGAGAGTTGCTTAAAATCTGTATATTAATCATTATGGTTTGAACGATGACCTGTGACAAGCACGCATGTTTGAAAGAATCCGGCTTGGGACACAAAAGCAAGTTAAGGAACAGCAAATCAAATTTAGAACAGCAGAGTGAAGTCAAAGCCCCTGGCACTAGGGGGTGCAAGTCTATTAGAAGTACTCAGAAGACTGCTGTGTCCTACAGCTGTGGTTATGGTTATGAGAGGACTGGGATGGAAGACAATGTGGTGAATTTCTGGTAGTTACTGTGGTGAATTTATTTTAAAAATGATGTTTTGTGCCTATTAAATGTATTGTCATTTAACTATCAAAACAACAGTTGATTATTGTTCTTCTAAAATGTACGAGACAATGCCACAATAGACATGCAGGTGTTATTTTATTACAAATATGCTCCATCTACTTTGCTGTCAAAGCAGCCGCAGTGTCTTACAACTCGAAGCAATACCCTGCAGGATGTTAAATGCTGACCCAAGGAGAAAACGGACACTAGCTTTGGCTATGAGTGACTCTCTCCAGTCGGGGCTAAAAATAATCTGTGTTGTCCAAGAACATGTAAAGAAAGGGAGGTGCAAGAAAACCAAGGCAACAAAATGGTGTCATTAGTTTTTATAGTTTGCTAAGGAAACGCTAATAAGCCGTAGATGGTAAGCCATACCTGTAATTAGATGAGAGTTGAGGAAGGGCATGCCATTTATTTGTCAGGTTGTGGTTTGGGTTCCCACACCATCACTAGGACAGTAAGGGTTCCTTTTGGTGAGGCCTTTTTTATGCCTAAAAGACATACTTCTCTTTTTTAGTAATTTTAACCTGCCTGGGACACCACGTACTCAAAGGCATTTATTTCCCATACAATCATTAGGAATACCATTTCCCTGTTCTGAATTCTGTCATGTATTAGTCATGGTTAATGTAGATTTGGAAAGTAGATGTCAGCCTCAACTACAGCTAGAACTTGTGCACATACACTGAGTAACTTAATTATACAAACATGTTTTTAGGAAATCCCAAACCCTTCAAAACCTAGTAAGTTAGGTGAATGACAAAGAACTTGTATTTTTTTGGAAGAACCTGCCTCTCATCAGCATGTAGTAGTGTTCAGACAAGGAAGTGAAGGCGAGCCTCAGGTGAACTCTGTTTGTCTATTATTCTCTTTCTCTATTACTCTCTTTTTTTCTCGCCCAATTGTTAACCCTTTCAAATCCCATCCAGGCTCATTATGTGGAATTATCCCCATGTTGTGAAGTTGGGCTGCACGCTCTGGAGCGCTTCACCTGTGGCATTGGATCAAATTTTCTTAATTGATGAGCACCAAAAACAGGGATATGGTGCCTGGCCGAACATCATATTTTCCTTAGGATGCATTGGCAATTTGTCTCGCTCTCTCTGTTTGCTCTTGCTTTACTTCCCCTATTTGGATGACTCCCCCACTCCCTGGCCCAAACATGAGCCGGTTTTAACATGAACTTTGTTGAAGTACCCAGAAGATACTGACCTTCTGTGAAATTTCTCATGGTGTGTCTCTCCCATGTATTGTTATTGTTACGGTTGCTTCCCTCTCCTTGTCCCTCGCTTTGGTTGTACATTTATTTACTCAGTGACTGATCAAGTTCAATAGAGCGTCCAAAGGACATGTCAGGAGCTTGAACAGAAGCCAATATCAGCGGCACTTCAAAGCCAAAGGCTACCTATACCCCCTGAGGTGACAGTAGCTTCAGGGGGACTGTGTTACTGGCTTCAGTAGTTCCACTGTCATTCAGTCTGTGTTTTTTTTAGTTCAACCTCTCCCTTAGATATTTCACTGATAAAGTAAGATAAGACTGTTGCAAGATCTGGTTAAGAGCTATATGTCTTGTACGCATGGTTGATTTTCTGTTCTGCTGTTCCTGTGTGCTGTTTAAATGCTAACATAGGGTAATTCAGTTGCACATCTTTGTCCTTAACAGTGTTTCAGATGACTGGTTAAAAGGCTGTTCCTTTATGGGAAAATTCATGATTCCGAGGAACTGTTTTTAAGGGAATTATTACACACCCAGATAAGTTAATCGTTTTTAATCAAAGATAAAGATACACATCAGATCATTTAGGGAGGAAAAATCCCCTAAAAATTATGTTGGGGTAAACTCGAGGCCCAGTCCAAAAGAAGCCGACAGATGACATATCTCCCCCCAAGTGAGGTTTGTGTTAATGGGAGACCCCTTGCAGGTGGAGGTCCCCTCTTACACAAACACCAGCCGGTGATTGCTTCCACTTAGGACCAGTAAATGTAATAAATGATGACCGATCAGGTCACACTGTAAATTCTGTCCAGTCAGTCTGATGGATGGCCAGGTCTAGGTGTGGTCTGAGCCAGGTCTGGTAGGTTTAACGAGTGCTCGATTTCCTCCCTTGAGTTTGTCTGTCTGAAAATCATTCCAATAGTAAGTCACAGTGGAACCTTTTTTTCCTTGGAGAAAAATCATTTTTCATGATACATCGTATATTTCCCTGACTCAATCTTCCTCGTCCGGGGCTCCCTACCGAAATGTAAATAAGTTTTGCTGAGCTGTGGTCTATCTGGTTTTTCCTGGAGAGGATGGGTAAGCAAAGTCAACAAGAGCATTAGTCAAACCTCAGATCATGTTTAGTTGCATGCTAAAAAATTGAAACAGCAACTTGTAAGTCCTATTTATTTTTGTTTTTAAACGAGGTCCAGCCAATTTGAATGACTTTACATGCGATTTGGGGTTTGGGCTAAAGATAATGCAATGTAAAGAAAATAGTGCACAGTTCTACCGTACTGTAGGTAAGTGGTCAAAATCGATAAGATTAATTCAAACTAGGACAACAAACTTTTTTTAATAACATAGGATGGTGTTTCCCCTCTCTGTATTTTATCTTTTCAAATTGCTGTGTTTGGGACGTTTCCGGGTGTCAGTGGGTGTTAAGCCCCCAGCCACAGCATGCAGGGTGTGTGGGCTAAACTTGATAAAAACGAAGCGACTAGGTTCCAGATCGTAAGTACACATCCAAAAGGAAGGCACGAAAAAGGCAGATAAAGCAACAACAAAACGTAAACACAGCGAGGCAAAGTGCCCAGCAGACCAAAGCAGACCTGTTGATTATTCTTTGTTAAACTTTAATGCTTTACAAACACCTAAGCTGAAGTGGTTTTGGAAAGGGAAATTAGGTAGAAATACGCTGATTGACTAGCATGACACCATTGTCTTTATATCGTAATCAATCCAGGCTAACGTGAACGACAGTGACGGCATGTCTCGCGCACTAGCAAAAATCTATGTGTATCCAAGAACAATTAAATCAGTGGAAATTACGTTAGATCAGACGCAGACTTCTGTAGTAGATTAGTGTTACGTTTCCAGCGTCGCGGCTCCGAACCGTAACGTTAGTGGGGACGGACGAACCCCTTGTTTCTTTAGGCTAACCATGTTAGCTTTAGCCTGGCTGGTAGCAGCTTTCTGCTTGTTTCTTTAGGCTACTTGTCTTAAAGGGGAAGGGTCGGACGGTAATAATCATTTAAAAGTCATTTAAAATCATTTAATTTTCTGGGCGACAATACAGAATAGCGCTGCCTGCTGTTATGGAGACGTATTACATCTTTGCACGCGCAGAACGTACGCTCCTGTCTGCATCTCTTTGGTGTGTTTCCTCTGCACTTTTTTTCAGGTAGGAAGTCAGTCCAACTGCCTTTTCTGCCACCGGTCAGCCATCGGGGTTGGCGTGTCAGGTCCTTTAAACATTATGCATCACAGGACATATTTTATATTTACAGAAAGGGGGGGAAAAAATGTATTTATCATCCGTTAGTCTTGTGTGTATCTCCATATCAGTGTCCACAGTTTCCAGAACATATTGGTAAATATCTGCACTCTTGTTTGACTTGGCCGCTACACATCCTGTGGGGATTGTGCTGAATCCCTTACCCTGTGGCTGTGTGGTAATCTTGGTTTTACATTCAAAACCTCTAACACGTTGCAGACCTTTCTGTTCTTTCATAGACGTCCATGCAGGATGGACTTAACGCTTGAGAGAGCGATAGCTTAGTCTGAAATGATAGAGCTCAGGCGTGAATATGGCTTTGTGATGTGTGAAATTGGTCAGTGCCAAAATATAACCTTGTATAAGTGGGATGGCTTTAATTATTACTCCAAATCTATCTTTCTGAATGAAACGGATTTAGGTCTAAAGTAAAGAACATTGTTTTAGACTTTCCACAACTTCTTATCCAAGAGTGGGAAATAAATTGGGCATTTAGGACTATTATTATTATTGAACTGCAGTTTTACTCAACACAATGTAAATCATTTTTGTGGCCACAATTAAAAAAAATCCCCCTTCTGCTGTAAAACCCTGGCAATATTAGGTTCGTTTCTGCAGGGTTGAGATATAAATCCATGCTGTCTACCACAATTCACTACGCCACATTAAATTCTTTTAGATCAATTAAACTTCCCAGCTCACTTTACAAGCCACCAGTCTTAATGTTGGCTCCCCCTCACCCTTTTGAGCAGGGGAATACTCTTACAGGGTAGTCAGCATAGGTTGCTCTGCAGAATTTATTGAGCCATTGCCAAATGAACTCTGCAGGTTAAGTCATATTTATCATTTTATGCATAGGAATTGGGAAAGTTGCATGGGATTGACCCTCATAAGTCTATTTCTTTCTATCTCAAGACTTGCAGAGTCTCACACAATGTAACGGACCACATGTTAGATGCTGCTGATTATATATACTAATATATAATAGTGTTTTAATGAACATTTAAATAGTGGAAAACACAGATTAACCAAATTCTGTAATGGATGACCTAATCAAAGCATAGTTCTGGCACTTGCACAGTCATGCCTGCTTAACGCAAGTGTGAAGGCACATTATGTACGGGTCTCCCTCGGTTGCTGTTTACGACTGAGACTTGTCTGGATTCCTCTCTTTGTATTTTTAGTGGAGGGATGATCTGAGAGCGAACAGGTGGACTAGGCACTCTGTCACCAGCAAGCACACAGATTTGCAGCTTGGTTGTCCGTGAATGTTTAAAATGCTATTAGACTGAAGTAAAGTGTTCTAACTCGTGGATTTGATAGTCATACAATTTTACCATAGCACATCAACACAACAGTCTATTGCATATCCTAGTCTTGGATCCTGTTCCTGAATTGTACTCCATGTGTGTGTTTGTGTGTATACACGTTGCACTTTTACTGGGCTATTTGTGTGCATTGTAAAGGTCATTCTTGCTCTCATAGTTATCATTGAAATTCAAAGACTATTATACCATTTACAAGCTCTAAGCTAAGCCTGAATATCAATTATTCTTTAACATGCAGTACCAAAGAAATATAATGATGGCAGGCTGTTGTTAGTAGGTCCAAGTGTGCACCCTGGACACATCATCCTATAGTGGATGTTTTGGGAGCCATTTTTTAATGAATAGCTGTAATTTTGGCCACCATCCCCACCCCCAACCGCCCCCTACAGAGACTTACAGAGTTAAGGTGCGTGCTGAAGTCGAGCTAAGTAAATTCACTTTATGACACTGCTGTGACATGTGCATCTGTGATTTCACACGCTTAATGTAAAATTTACAGTTGCAGTATTGAATGTCACACGGGCTGTGGGGAGAGCAAAGGGTAACCCGAGCCCCCAGAGAACAAAGCGGGCGTTTTGGCCTGGTCCCCCCTATGCGCATGCCTCCCCGGCTGCAACCCCCCACCCCGCCCCCCCGCCGCCGCGCTTTACAGCTGTGGAGGTGTGATCCGAGCACGACGGCTGGCCTTATAACCGTTAAGCAAGCACCACGGCGCTTCTAATGGCCAAAGGCCCTAATGACCAAAACACCTGGAACTATGGGAGCACAAGGGAAGTTTGCTTTTCTCAGGGAGCTGGTAGACGTTTGTGAATTGGGTGAACGGAGGCTGGTCCATCTCAAACATAGGCACTGGCTCTTGATCACTGAGTAACCATGTCTTCTAGCTAGCTTTGGTTGGGTCGGTTGGAATAGAGTGGTCACGTTAAGAAGAGAGAGGCCCACGCTCTCTTAAAGTTCAAACATGGATTAGGCACGCTCGTCCCTTGGTGTCGTGTTCAATGGCAAACCTCCCCCTCAGGGAATTGATCCCCCACACTACCCTCCAGTATTGATTTAGTTCTATATAGATTATCAGCCTCAATCGTGTGATTAAGCCGCAAGTCCTGCCTTGTATAGATGTAAAAAGGCTTTTAACAGGTATTGTTTTCCAAGTCACTCAGGTTATTTGAGATCTATTGCCATTAGAGAGATTAATGTGATTGCTTACTGTATGACCAGTAAAATTCAGTCCTGAGCGGAACACGGGGTCCATTTTCCCATGTCTAAGTCACATTAGAATCTGTCTGTCTGGCATTTACCATTATTCTGGTAAGATGTCAATATTAATTATGCGTCCACACACCAATGCATCCTTTACTATCCTCAGAAATGCTCAAAAACTATAACAGAATGAAAATACTTTGTCTACTTGACTATCAGATGTCCCTCTCTCCTGAAAAGTTGCTAATCCTTGCCAAAGTGCATTAAAATAACTTCCTTTTCTATTCTTAGCGAAAACATCCCCTACACAGAGGAGTAAAGCAGCAGGTCATTTTTCTGATGTTAAAAGAAGAGTTTCACACACACAGAACACACAAACACATCCATTTTAATACCAATTTCCTCAAAACTTGTCTTTTTAGTGTTTTTTTCCTGTAAAAATTCTGATGCAATTTGTGACTAAAGGTGTGATGATAGCAAAACATCTGACTAAGCAAAGTAGGATGCCTCATGTTATGTAGTATGCATGAATTTACTGATTTGGATTTGTCGGAGTTCCTAAGAGCATTAGCGAATATTGCAGGATTGACACTCTCCAAGACATGTTTGCATCATCCTCCTGTCTAATGATGGACTGAATGACTTTAAGACTGTTACTTTTAGCTACCTGGTATTCTGGTAGGCCCCTGCAGTACACCTGGTCCTAATAGGCACACACACATGCTACACTTCTTTCTTTACCCTTCTTCCACCTAAGGAAACAAGCTGCTGTTATTCCAGCGAGCAGTAAACCTGCAATAAAAATGTGCATGGCCCCTATGTGCAGTATGGGTAATGCTCCATATACTTTAATGGTACACTGGACCAGGTCATATATTTCTCTTCTTATGTGAGAGTCAAAAAGCTAAGGTAGGGAATGGGGTTTTGGTACAGCTAGTGAATTTGATGTACTGTATGTACAGTATATTAATGAGTACCATCTCCAGTAATGGAGAAAAGAGCATGGCATTTTCTGTCTGTTGTCTTCATATAGATTTACATGCTGAGACTGTGTAATTGCTCTGTTCGCTAAAGTACTAAAATGATGTCCATTATTGCCAAACGCTACTGCCATATTTTCAGAAAACTGTCCTAAAACATGCAATCACACTTAAACAGATTTCCTCTACTGGAACTCATATCGAATTCTTGTACAGTTCTTTCAGGGCTGGATAACTGCAGTGTATCTTATCATTTGTAGCACCCTAATTCTGTAACACTGCACCACATGCATGCTCCGATGCAAACCATCTCTTACAAATTTCATAAAAGCAAGAGAGGACAAGTCTTTCACCACCACAACCGCGAAGCACTCCTTAGAATTAGATCCAAATGTGGTAATAGACAACATGTATTTGGGAGTGCGGATGTAACTCCAGACTACCGCTACATGATACTGATGATCAGTGTGAAGTTGCGGTTGAAACAGATGTCTAAACACACAACGGCATGTTTAGACAGCGTTGGCCCGATATTTGCAGTTGCCTGAGGGAAGGATCACAGACACATTAAATAGACACTGAGTGGGGACTTTTCCTCCACTTTGTTAATAAGTGTTCAGTTAATTAGTGAGCCAACTCAAGATCAAATGGGGTCTGATTGTGGGTCAATCAGGTAATATACCTCTAGTTTTACTTTCTAGTAGGGATCTAAATGATACGAATTGTTTTGCCTTTCTTAGCGAATTATCTATATAGTAATACGCAAAGTACAATTTAAGATATCATTTTTTGTTTTTGTTTTTTTCTTCCCCACCCCCTTCTTCTAGGGTGTTCATTAAAAGTGACAGTTGCATTTTAGGCAGACACAGTAGCTCAGTCTGTGGGGACTTGAGTTGGGAACCGGAGGGTTGCAGATTCAAGTCTACATGTGGACTAAAGTATGGTGGTGGACTGGTCGCTGGAGAGGTATCAGTTCACCTCCCGGGCACTGCCAAGGTGTTTTTGAGCAAGGCACTAAAAGCCCAACTGCTCGGGGCGCCTTTCCATGGGCAGCCCCCTCACTTTGACATCTGTCCATTTAGTGCATGTATAGGTACTGAGCATGTCTGTGTAATTCAGGCCATGTGTAATAACAACAGAGTGTAAATTGTAATTTCCACTTGTGGGACTAATACACTATTATTATTATTATTATTATTATTATTATTATCTTGCAGCAGAATTTATAACTGGCCTCACCACAACCTCATCTTACATCAGCTGGTAATATTTAAATTAATATTGTTTCAAATTTTGGATGAGGTAGGAAGTTGCTTTCCATCAGGCATCTGTTGATCCAACCACTGACCTTTTGTCTTGCTAGTTTGAGGTCAACCAGGTTTAAAGTGCTAATATTATGCTTTTGGGCTTTTCCCCTTTCCTTTATTCTTTTTTGTGCATGTTATAAAAGCCCAAAGTCCACCCCAAAGGGAGTTAACATCTCCCAGAAAACACCAACCAGCTCTATTGTTGTTCAGCCTTCACTTCCGTGACAAATGTGCGTAACTTTGTAACACGCGTTATAATGCTCGCCTAGCTGCTAATATGGCACACCGTCATAATCTGCTTCTGACTGGCTGGTTGTCCTTACCTAGCTACTGTGCATGTGCGACTCCCAACAGGGAGACAAACAGAAGTGAGATACCTCAGCTAAAACAGAGAGCTCAACACACAGGGTGAAAAGAGGAGCAACAACAATGTGTAGTACAACAAAAATATGGTGGATTTTGAAAATTAAACCATTTTAAACCTATTCTGGTACAACCTCAAAATACAAAGATAGAAATCATATCACATCCATTCAGGGATTGTAGTATGCAGTTGTTAAAATATATGACACACTGGTATAGAATCAGTACTCGGTATCAGTCAGCATGTCACGTATCAGAATCGGTATCGGGAAGCAAAAAGTGGTATAGGACCACTTCTACTTTAAAGCCTGATCATTTCACCTGTTTAGCTTTGGCTACCCACAGGAAGGAAGTTGCATGTGTAAAACAATTGTAAAATAAAAATGCTAAGGAAATATATTATATTGTTTTTTCAAACAAAAAGTTGTCAGCTCTGCTTTTCCCCTCTGGCTTGAGAGAGTAGCCAACCTAAAGTCCTGCCTGTTCATCCACTCTATCTTTATTTTTAAGATTATTCTTAGGCCTTTATTTGAGAGGACAGCATGGACGTAAAAGGGGAGACATGGGTTGCACACTCTACCAGGTGAGCTAACCAGGCATCCCATCCACTAGGTTTAGCAATGTGTTTACATTTACACATGCTGTCTTACAGACCCATCCATGTGCATACTCCAGTCCCTCTTTCTAGTAATTCATTAAACAGAGATTTTGTTCCACAGTCAATATTAAGGTATGTGTGGTGTGTTTGTTCATCATTAGAGCTCACCCAATGTCACACATGAGTCAGTGAGAAAGGGAAGAGTATTCAGCACTGGAATTCCTTTCCTTCATGTGTTTAAAACTGAATGATACAACTCAATTTTATTTGGGCCTTGAATATGGCACGGTGTTCCACACTGACTATGTCGGTTGCAATATTCATGATCAGGCAGACTCTTCTCCCCAAAGCAAAACGTGACATGTTCCCTTTCCCTTGTGCCACATCTGAACAAAATGCGGTTTTTAATAACAAAAACTATAAGTTAACATAACGATTGAATAGTTTGTATTGACTGTTAAATGAAAAAGCATGTAAAGTTTACAATGTGGAATACAGATGGTTTCAGAGCATGAATTCCTTTATTTTCAGTGAATTATGTATTGAAGCAAACCCGCATCAACTGTGCCCCAAATGGATTGTTTCTTACTTTTTCGCTGTCTGACTCAAGATCATGTTTAATGTAACAAGAAGGAGGATTGTCACTACCCGATGTGAGTTGAGGGCAGACGTGAGTTGCGCATGCTCCTGGTTTTAAATGCTGCATTACAGTAAAGTGATGTCATTTGTCTTACCAAACTGTTCTAGTTACCCTACTCTAGTTACCCACGTAGTCATTATATCCACATTATTGTTGATTATTCATCAAAAAATCTTATTGTGTAAATATTTTGTGAAAGGACCAATAGTCAACACTACAATACTGTTGCGGTATCGATATCAAGGTATTTGGTTAAAAAACACTAGATTTTCTCCATGTCGGCCAGCCCTAGCGCATGCTCAGATTTAAACGGTTTACGGCAAAACGTCATACGGAAATATGTGAAATTCATAAAATAATCAACTTTTCTCATTGCAAACAATAAAAGAAGATGGAAGTCATTGCAAAAAGGTTTTAGCTATCTACGATTGTTTGATTGCTAACGTTATCTCAAAACGCCGTTCAAGTGACAGCCTTAGTTGTTTGATTGCCAGCTTGTAGCCAGCAGTGAACAAACTTCGTTAAATAGGTCAATTTTTACTGCATGGACATTACAGAAGACTCTCGTTAGAGTCTTGTGTGCTTCTTGTCGCAAAGTGACGCACACACAACTCGCATCTTCACTTGACTCACATTGGGTAGTGACAGGATAATCAAAACAGCAGTCAGCAGGTGTCGAGGCTTTGGCTAGACAGGAAATTGATGTGGAGAGAAATGGCACAGTGGCAAACCTTTACTATTAACTCAGTCATGTATGGTAGAGAGATAGAGGCATTCAGCAAAAATTGGGCTCCACACAAGCAGTTTTTGGTTCTGTCAGACTATGCTCCCATCAGTTGGTGCCTGTTCACACCTCCTTATCTCCATCCACCTCCACTCACTGATAATCACGAAGCAGGTCTCTCCTTTTTACACTCCTTCCCTTTTCTCCCACTACAGCTTTGGCCAGGAAGGAGCTTTCACAACTCAACTTGTGTGGCCACCCAAAAAGTGAGGCTGATTCCAAAGTTTTGGTGCAGCGCTGCACAGCTAGTCCTTGGGTTTCCAGAGGCTTGAGGAAATGAGAAGAAGAGGGAGAGAGAGAGCGTTTGTAATACATAGAGAAACATAGACGAGAGAGAGTGAGAGCTGTGTGGAAGCACACCAGCGGAGAAAGAAACCTGATTTATTATCACCAAAAATCAATTGCAGATGGCGGCTCACAGATTCTCCCTCTGCCGCCAATTATAGAAACTCACGCAAAGATTCAGTCAGCCCCAGAGGTTGCCTGCTTATGCGCACACACACATACACACTGAGATTTACACTAAGTGACAATATGTATATACATGTGCATGAATTTACTCATAAAAGCATGCATTCCTTCCTACACACTCAATTAACCCTCCTGTTGTCCTCAGGTCAAATTTAACCCCTTTAAAAAAATGTCTACATCTGAAATATGGGTTTCTTTTTAACCAAATTTCCACAACAAAAATGGATTGGATTCCTTACAACGCTCTTTGCAAATACAATTGATGACTTTCATCCCTGACTAAACTTGTCTTTACATTCCTCTGATCCTAACTATTAGTCAAAATAATTCATAATTTCTTTTTTAACTCAAATGTTAGGCATAATTCTATATAAAAAAGCGGTGTAAACTAGTGGTAGTAAGGTGGAGTTTGGAAAAGGGACAAAAATTTTAAATGTTTCTACTCCTTACATTTAAAAAAATTGGCTCGTTACTTTAGTTTTTTTACTAGAGGTCATCTATCAGGTGTGATTGCGAGCGCACGTCGGAGAACAGCACCTGGCTGTTGATTCGATATAATGGCGATTGTTGAACTCCCTTGCTCATGTTTGTATTTTAGGTGCATTATTTACATGCTACAGTTACACTGCATTAAGATAATATAATTAATAGTGGGTTTTTTGTTATTATTTACTAGCATATATATGATTCCTGTGCATTGTGTATGGTAGCCTTTACAATATTATTTATTTTATTACCACACACACAGCCATAGCAAAGCTCCCCATGCCCATGTTTGTACTGTTGCTTGATTGTAATAAAGCATCAAAAGAGAGACGTTGTCTCTGTCTGTTTTAACAGACACAACTGGGGTGAAGTTGGAAACCAGAATCAGCTTTAAATCCAGTCCTAATCTAGTCCTCACTAGCTTTGTCATTTACAAGGCTACTTTTAATTTTATACTTTAAGTACATTTCCAAGCCTGTACATTGTTACTTTTACATTCAATTTATTTATAGTATCAATTCATAACAAGAGTTTTACATGAGTAAAGAAGTTAAATCAGTACTTTTACCAGAGTATTTCTTAACAAAAGCATCTGTACTTCTACTTGAGCACGGGAAGTGAGTACTCTTGCCATCTCTGGTTACTGTGTTTTGACACTGTACATCTTGTACATTTATCACATCCCATTTATTGACAAGAGACACACATTTCAACAGAAAATATTTTGTAATGGTTTCAGTTTTTGTTTCAATACTTGGGTTCAGTAGTGTAACGTTTCCACAATAGCAACAACGTATCCAAGGTGTCACCAGGGTAACGCATAGAGGAAGTGATATCTACATTGGTGACGTTGAAGGGTGTCCTGAACAAGGGGGTAGGCCTCTCCTCTCTAAGCAAAGCTCCCTATGGCCCCACTTTGATGCTACCAAGCCATCACCCGCCTTTAGCATCCCATTGACTGCCATTCATTTTGGCGCCACTTTGACAGCAAATAACTTTACATCTGAAGCGTTTAAAGACTCTATTTGTCTGTTGTTTATTTCTAAAAAAACACGACAATGTACAAAAGATCCATTACCTTGTAGCTCATGTTATGGCTCTGTAGCAGACGTTTTTGTAAAAATAGGCCAACAATTGTGTCATACCCATGCAACTTACTGTTGCACAGTAGAGGAATTACCGTGTAATACAGGGTAAGCCCGCAAACAGTTTGGATTTACATAAGTTGTTTTAATTACTAATGTTAACTAGCATTTTAGTTAGCAATAATTAGCCTGTGCCTATGTTATCTCCTTACATATACCTACGCTCTCCGTCTCTGCAAGATTGGGAGTGATTGAGATTTCTCTTGGCACAGCTACCAGAAGATTTAAAACTTTCAGTCACGTTGCTCACGTAACATCTACATCGTCAAGCTTAGTTTGAAGCTGCGCAGTAACGGCATCACCGGAAAAGTGCTTTTAATATCATTCACTGGTCTCCGTCCAGAACAACGGGATCTGTTGGTCCATTTCTTTAACTGGTTATGGTCCTGAATAGAAGTTCCCCTTACCGACATTTCCTGAACAGGGAGTAGGGAGTGCTGTTTATGTACGTTGTGGAACGGAACGCAACTGTCGAAGATGAAACTGAAGGCCTTTTACCACCGATTATTTTCAGTTGATCACTCTAAATTAATACCATTGATGGATAATGAAGATGTTCATAAAAAGCATTAGTGGTGTGATGTCAGCAATAATTCTCCCCAGAAAGATTTCTACCCTCAAGCTTTTTTCCTGCTGCATGTTCTTCCACTACAGCTGCCATTATGTGCTATTTCAAGTCATTACTGTAATCACCAAACCATCCTCTGGATTAAGAATAATCTCTCTATAGATTTTTTGGATTTCATTGTTTAGAAGAAGGAAGATGTGAACTTGATAATGGCTCACGTAAATCATGAGAACACGGTTGAAATGTGATTTTTATCCAGCATTGTGCGGTATTTACACATAAACACAGACTCAGAGAAAATTGTCTTGGATGTAAATTCTGATTGTTCAGATCCTGGAACTGATCAAGCAGACCTCAACCACTAACTAAAGCGCTTGTGGATTTAAAGGATGAAACAAAGAACAGGGTTTAGTTTGTACAAGAACCCTCCACATAAAGACTAGCAACTATTGTGTGGGATCCAGCACTTCCTCTGGCACCATTAATATCTGCTACTTAGATAAATACTTAATGGTTTCAGTTTGTCAGCACTTTATCACTCAGCAACTATTCTTTGATATTGCCAGTCAGTGGGACATTAATCAGGAATAGGATTAGTCCAGCGTCAGTTAACGTTAGCAGCAATGCTAGCACACTGACACCTGTCATCAGACATGGCCAGCATAAGGAACTAACCGAGAACTTGGAATCACACGAGGCTTAATGGATATTTTGCTGTAAGTAGGAGTGGAGCAGGTGTAGATGTTAGCAGTTCATTGTTCACCTGTAGTCTAGGCTGGTCACATCAGATGTAGTCTATATCTTTGACGTTACACTGCCAGGATTGCTTTTTTTTTCACCGATTTCCTTGTCCTTCCGCTTTATTTTTGTTGAAATTTTAAACTCCAACACAAGCTGCAGGATAAATTCCAGACAGCTAGCTAGACTATCTGTCCAAGCTGAATTTTCTCTCGCACAACTATTTTGCAGCGGCTCCATGCTGACTTTAGCGCCGCCCAAGACGATTGTGATTAGTTTAACAAAATGCCAATCAACCAGTGCATGTTTTTCTCTAATCCCAGAATGTTGTATGGACTAGCCAGACCCTCCTTTGCTCAGCAGCGTGTGGATGGTCTGGCAAAGCGAGACTACAACAGATGCAACAATACTCTGGATGTAAACCTGGTGTGCTCAAACCAGGTTTATCAGGGCTGTCTTGTCTAATTTTAGAATCTAGGTGTTCAGTCTGCTTTAGGCACTATATTTGATTTGTTCTGTGAATCATTTTGCCCAACTAAGCCCAACTAAACCCAATTAAACACTGGACAGCAAAATTACTAATTTGGGTTTAATTTATCAGGCATGCATGTACAAAGTGAAACACAGTTTACAGTGGTGATTCCTTCCTCACACATAGTGGACATGATAATCCCTGAGCCAAGTTGATGTCAATTCCAAATCTTGAAGCAACGTCTGAGTAGTCATGCTTGTGGTCTGAGACGGGGTGGAAAACAAAAGAACAAATGAATACAACACGCTCTGCCTGTTTGTGTTGTTGGTGTTGTGTTGCGGCAGCAACACTGCATTCACAAACTCTAACATCAGAAATTGGAGACAAACTGTAAGCAAATCAAATTTTGTAAAAAGATAATGTGAATGTGGGAACTACTTGCATCAAAGGTGTTGCTGTAACATTGTTGTAAGAATATGTGTGAGTGAAAAAGTGAAAACAACTTCACTGTCCTGTAACCAAAGTCATTAGCAACACAGAGAGTAGGACGTTTATAAGGAAGTAGACAGACAATGAGCTGCTGCATATAGGTAGCACATTAACACAGTATTTGCCACTAACAATAATAAATTATACAGTATTTATTCTAGCAAAATGGGCTGTTCAATTGAATTTGATTTTACAGAATAAAAATGAAATACTGCCTTAATGTTCCATAGGACTGGCTTTTCTGATTCCAAAGCGTAGGTCAGGGGCATTCCTTCTATATGCAAAAATAATAATGCTTGAAATGACTAAAAAAAAAAAAATGGTTGTGTTGGTTGTGTTTTCAACAGTGGCAGTAATGAGCCATATCTCATGTGGCGGTATATTCATTTTATTGACTTTTGAATCCTGGATCAAAGGCATGTAAATTTCAGGTTTTATTTTTTTTTCGTTTTCTACAAAAAGGTTGTCAAAAAAGCCCAATGGGAAGTTTTCTTATAGCTGATGTAGACAACACAGTTGTGTGCTACCCACAGTTGTTCACAATTAGCCTATGGCATTAAGAACGACCGATAATTAAAAAGTATGCACCCTGTGAGCTTGTTGATGATGTTTTCAGAAAATGTCAGAAAGACAGCTTACTCCAAAATATTTGCAAATTACAGATTTCAAGTTTTCTGTAGTTTAATGTCTAACAGCATGTGGCTCTCTCCATATCAATTCAATGTCATTAGACACTCAGTCAACTTCGTTCCATATTGCCGGCATAGATTGTGTGCAAATTGAGGAGACAATATTATTATTTCCCCCCAAAAAAGGGTTGATCGCCTGATTTAAGTCTCCTAAATGCAGTCATGGTAGCACTGTATCTTATTTCTCACCCAGTTTCACTGTTTGTAGTTAAAATAGAATTTTCAAAGTCTCTGTGTGTTATATTAAATCCAGACTTCTCTGTTCACACAGCCTTTCATTTCAGGACAATGTCCAAAACAGCATATTTCCCCTTAGAATATTTCCCAAGTCAGGCAGACACTATATCTCCTTTTGTTTATCAATAATCAATCCACTAATAATCTATCCATTAGGCATCCTTTGCTGTGAAGACACAGACATATTACATTAGTATGCATTACTTTCTCTGATATATACTGTAGTGTGTATAATGTGTACGTAAACACATCCAGTGTCTTCAAAGGTAAAATAGACACATTTCTGTGGTTTAGTTTTTATTTAACTCTCTTTTTCATGCTGAGTGAGTCCAGCATTTGGAGATAGAGATATACATGGTCTAAAAGATCTTATCCTGTAATACTTTACTGATTTAGTAGTTCTCTATAAACCCATGTATGTCAGCTCCCAGGATTCAGGACTGCTTGTCATGCCTCCTGTTGTAAGGAAATCAGCTGGAGTCTTATAGTACCAACATACTTCACATGTATTGTCTCATTTCCTTTAGTCCAGTTTTATAAAGAATAGTATCTACCCGATATTTTTTTCTTCCTTATTCTTTCTTGCTGCTTCAGTTTCCACTACAGTGTGCATGTCTGCTGTTTTTGCATTATTTTAAATTTGAACTAATGCCCTGACACAAATACTGCTAGGCAAAAACACACTTATTGATAGGTATGATGATTTGTCCCAGTTCATTGGGACAAAACACTCCGTGACCTGTGCATGTGCACTATAAATACTGTACAGTACGGATGTGTACATTTCAGTTTCGTTACATTTGGAGTTAGGTTTTATTTTGCTCCTAAAAACAGCAAAGAGTAATTGTTAATGTTATGTCTACCTCTAGGGTTCTTTTGATCAATATGCTGTTGTCTTGTTTAAATTTGGTGAAGTAAAGGCCGTTTTATGGTTGTGCGTAGAATCGATGGCCTACCTCCGACGACCCCTCTGCGTCTATGTCGGACCCTACGCTGTAGCCTGAAGCGCACCTCTCAAAAAATGTAAGAACACATTGCAGCGACACACGTCTTTCGGCCATGGCTTGGTAGCGTTGCATTTCCCCCGACTTCCTGGTTCTCCTTCTCCATAAACAACATTAAATCAAGGAGAGGGCAACCTTCTCCTGCTGAAGATGTCAAGCCGCTCCGAAGCTAATCGCCTCCACTCTCTCACTTCCCACACAGACACACACACACACACACACACACACACACACACACACACACACACACACACACACACACACACGCACACATATGCCGGCTCGACACACACACCACAAGTATAAACATCAGGCCACTTACGTAGGCTACGGCAAAATCTCTGCGTGGAGCCTACGCACAACCATAAAGCGGCCTGAAGATGGCTGTCACAACTGGCTTCATGTAACACACGTGTACACACACACATGCATTAAAAACATTCTTGTTTTTTCAATGAAGAAAAGGACAAATTCAAAATTCAGAGCTGCTTTGCATCCAAACAGTAATTTGGGATACTGACATGATTAATGAGCAGTTCATTACTGCGACAAGGGACTGAGCCTATGACAAATGTTATGTCCAGTGCTATGATAAATGTGGCGCAGTGATGACACAGTACATAGCACAGCCAACCTAATCAGAGGTTAATATGTTGGTTTACACTAACTTAACGATCTGTGGACTAAATAAAAATAAAGCACAGCCTAATTAGTATGTTTATGAGAGCACATTCATTATGATAGACGACCAATGCAGCTTTCAGTGCCGCTAGCGGGTATGGCTAGCCTAATGTAAACACCTTAATGTCCAGTGCTCTCAGTGACAGACCAAGTTGTAAAAACATTTACAGGATTAAGAGGATGGTGGGGGGTCAAGAATGAATTGTGTGTGCGTGTGTGTCTGTGTTTGCAAGTGTTTGATAGAGGTTAGCTGATATGTACTACCAAGGCAGTTTTTCTGCTGAGTAGAGAGCCTTGGAAATGATGTTAAGACTTTTTTTTCTCATTTTCTTTCATTATTGGAGAGAAGTTGTCCATGAATAAATGCTAGCACTGTTTCTCTGTCATTCCTCCAGGGCGCCAGGCTAATAGTGTACACTCCCTACATGCTCACACACACATTCAGTCCCCAGTAAAGTCCCTGATTTTCCCATGGGGTGTCTTCAGGTAGGGAATGAGTCCTTACCCCAAGTGAAGGAGTTTAAATACCTTGGGGTCTTGTTCCCAAGTGAGGGGACAATGGAGCGGGAGAATCAGAGAATCGGAGCAGAGGGTGCGGTATTACATTCAATTCATCGCACCGTTGTGACAAAAAGAGAGCTGAGCCAGAAGGCAAAGCTCTCGAGCTACTTGTCAGTTTTCGTTCCTACCCTCACGTCTGGTCATGAAGGCTGGGTCGTGACCGATAGAACGAGATCCAGGGTACAAGCGTCCAAATTGGGTTTCTTAAGGAGGGTGGCTGGCGTCTCCCTTAGAGATAAGGTGAGAAGCACAGTCATCTGTGAGGAGCTCGGTGTAGAGCCGCTGCTCCTTTGCGTCAAAAGGAACCAGTTGAGGTGGTCTGGGCATCTGGTAAGGATGCCTCCTGGGCGCCTCCCTAGGGAGGTGTTCCAAGCACATCTAGCTGGGAGGAGGCCTCGGGGAAGACCCAGGACTAGGTGGGCAAATTATATCTCCAACCTGGCCTGGGAACGCCTCGGGATCCCCCAGTCGGAGCTGGTTAATGTGGCTCGGGAAAGGGAAGTTTGGGGTCCCCTGCTGGAGCTGCTGCCCCAGCGACCCAACACCGGATAAGCGGATGAAGATGGATGGAGTTAGAGATCTATGGGGAATCTGTCATGCCATCGTGAAAGAGGAGTCAAAGACCAAAAGTAAAATATAGAAATGTTGTGTGTGAAGTAGATTTTATTTCTTAGTATCTGACGTCACTGCCCTGTCTATTTCATCAGCAGACACACACTCTTTGAGACACTCCAGTCAAATTTCAGAATTGACTCTGCAGCATTTTAAGTGAACGGTTATCTTTCAGCCTGACCTAAGAGCAGTGCCATGAAAGATTGGTTCCATATTTTGATAATATGAGACGCAAATAATACCACTTTACAGTAAGAAATCCCTGGGACATAAAGCGGTGTGTAAACACCTCAACTTTGACACAATATTTTATTAGCTGGATAGATTCTATCCACACACTAGTCTATGTCCTTCACGTTCCCCTTCCGGGATTGCTTCAGTGCTGCAGGAAGTTCCGCCGGATGCATGTCATTTCATTCCGCTGTCTTTGGATTCAGTGGATTTATGAGAACTATTGTTGACTGTATTAGATTTGTATGAGCATTTTCTTGAAGGACCTATGGTTTATTACTTGAGTATTTAATTTTTTTTTAAACATGTTAAATTTCTATTTGTTGCTGTGCGGCAGAGCTAATGCTCAAATCAATTTTATAAATGTAATGCCACGTTTTCTTTTAAATTTCTACAGGAAAATGGCTGGCTAAAATTGTCCCTCTGATGTGTTTCTTTAGATAAGCCTTTATTTAACTTCCGTCACGTTTATCCACAATACAGAAACAATCTTGTAAGAAAACCCCGTCCTACCCCTCTAATGGCCAATATTTCACAGTAAGCTACACAGCGCTCATGTTTAGCCATAAAATACATATACAAAATCTATGAGTAGTAGTATCTTTAGGTTATTATTTAGCATGGATGCTCCCACTTTGTGCACCATTAACTCGTGTTTAGTCACAAATGAGTGAACATGATTGTTCTGCACAGTGTTTCAGCTCTGACCTCCCTAATTAGTTTAACATTAGCAACCACAATCAACCATATGCTGTTTCTCGAGTACAGGAAGTCGTAAACCTCAGTATTTACTTTGTGCGCCCCTGTTTGCACCATTAAAACAGCTAATAGGTAATAATGCCTTTCCCCCTATTGATAACAAGTTCATTTAGTGCTTTGAGACTGTGTGTGGGGTTGCAATTTGTTTAAATGCGAACTTTGAGAAAGTGAACTAATAGTACAATTATGGTTATCCAAGAGATCTCAGTTCGTTTTGGACAAATGTGGTCTGCATTTTTATGTTAAATGGGCTGTGCTGCTAATATTGTAAATAAAAGGCTGACAGATGCACCATAATGATCGCGTTAATAACTTCAAATCACCTCTGCATGATGTGGTGTTTTTACCGTGATCAGCATATCTATCATTACTGAGACACAATTCCTACCTCCTAGCCTCGTCCAATCTTACACCCTGACACCTACTGAAATCTCATCCAGTATCACCAGCTAATAGCTCAAGAGTGACTTACCCCCTTGGATGTTTTATGACTGGCATTTTTTATGAGACCACAGTGGGGCCTTCCAGCCCTGAGAGGTCAGTCGGCTTGACAGCAGCGCTCAGAATAAATGGCTCATTTCCTAGCCGTGGCACGATGGAGAGGATACAGTTCCTCTAGCCTTTCCTCAAGGCTGTCAGTCACGAGACACACGGACAGAGAAAATCTCAGTGTGACAAACCACTGTCTGCTTGCCCTGCTTCATGATCTAAACACCACATGGGTCATCAGTGCGAACAAATCCTCACAGAAGACAAAGTCGCACATCACTCAAAGGAAACGGTAGGAAAGGAAACTGGAAACAGTAGCTGGTGTATAGCCACCCCCAGAAGATGTGGTTGATTTCATTTTATATGGAGTGAAACAATGAGTCAGGACGGGCTACTGCTGAGCTCTGTGTAAAAGGCAGCCATCCCATCTGGAGGTGACTGAGTGGGATTTGTATCGGCCAGCACTGGATATCCTCGCTGTCGTCTTTTATACGTTCATAAGAAGAAAGAGGAGAAGGAGGAGGCGTGCAAAGGGGAGCGGTGTGGCAACAAAAAAGAAAAGGAATTCTGGCTTTTGCCTTGTGCATTTTATGAGAACTCGGAGCTAACGTCATTGGACAGCCCACTCGCAGATCAGGCCCCCACGGCTATAGGATACCTCTGGTTTCCATCACGAGGAGAGGCGCGTGTGTGAACATGCAAGAGCATGTATAAAAAGACAATTATACACACATGCCAACGAATCCTTGCACACACACACAAACACACACACAACTCTCAAACATAAGTACAACTGAAAACGCACTCACTTTGCACTCATTTCCAGTTTAACTCTCATATCAAACGGACACTTCTTTCTCTCTTTCCCTTAAACACACACACACACACACACACAAACACACACACACACACACACACACACACACACACACACACACACACACACACACACAGTGCAGTGAAGGTCTAGGAACAATCAAATAGCTGCACTATATAGCCCGTCTGAATCCTGTTTTCCTGTGCGCCTGCACCCGTGTACCAGCAGTTCCTTCCCGGTGCTCCAATAAAACCTCACTAATGATCCCCCTCACCCTCCTCGCCCACACCCCGGCTCTGGCACCCGCCCTGTAGATTCACAAACCAACCAAGGGGCAGTTTACGAGTTAAGTGGCCGTCCGTACCCGTGATGTCATCCGCAGCTCTCACCTAATCCCAGCAATCCCCTGTGAGCTGCCAGCCAGACACACCAGAAGAATACAGCTGCTGCTTCTACCTCCTTTCTCCACTGCTCTCCTTCTCTTTTCTGTTTGTTTGTTTATTTTTTACGCTGTAAAGAGTGCTGTCTCTCTCTCTCTCTCTCTCTCTCTCTCTCTCTCTCTCTCTTTCTCTCTCTCTCTCTCTCTCTCTCTCTCTCTCTCTCTCTCTGAGTCTTTGAGTTGGTATTTTTATAAAGGGTTTTTCCCAAAATACACTGCTCATTCAATTACTGACACATTAACTGCTTCTCATCTGACGCACCAAGCGGTGAGCGGACACTGACTTACTGTTTTCAGAAGGACTACACTCAAGCAGCATAGAGGGATTATAGGTTTCTTTCTGCCCTCTACATGGCTGCCTCCATCCAAATAGGAAGTACTCTGACATGCACTCCCACTCGTTAAATCTACCATCTTGTGTTTTTGGGGGGAAAAATGAAAAGGAATATATGATCTACTGTAGGTGTTACTACAGTTTCTTTTTCTTCAATCAGCCACAGTATTTCATATTCAAAGAAATAGACAAAAATGATAAAGAAACTTATGAAGCACAAATCCTTTGTAAAGCAAAACGTATTTTCTGTGACGTCATCCCTCTGTCTGCAAATGCAAAAAGGGAATACTAATAGTTCCAATAGTTTAGAACTGTGATGCACGACTTAAATAGATTATTTTTAAATCAAAGCAAGGGTTTTGTTGCTTTAGTCCATGAGTTGTAATTGTGTAAGTATTTGTTCCAGATTCAGCACCACAGGTCACAGTGTGATGTATGGCCGCTGTCACCTAATCAGCTTTGGGAAATGAGCACACATGCACAGGAACACATTTGGACACACACACTTGTTCTTGTAATGTTTTAATAAATTCAAACAAACTTTTAAGTTAGTTTATTGAATTCTGTGGTCAGTAAACATGAACAAAGATTTTTTTTTTGTCACACGTGTTTAAAAAAAAAAAGCGGCAAGCTTTCTAGAAGCTAGCGATTGTGTAGCCACAAACATTAAGCTGTCAGCATTCATGTGCATTTGCTGGCAGAGTTGAAGAATGGCTTAACTTAGCCTACCACTCTGTTTCACATACATTGTTTCCAAATATA
>NC_048413.1:18514839-18517123 GCF_013103735.1 Etheostoma cragini
TACATACATACAACCTTTAACACCCCTCTACTCACCCCTGTGTGCGTGAACATGCAGGAGCATGTACAAAAAGACAACTATACACGTCCCAACGAATCCTCGCACACACACACACTGTACAAAATCCAACATAGGTAGCTAATTACGGGGGAAATGACCCTTTACTCATTTGAAAGGTATCCAGACAAGCTCTTACAACACCTACTCAATTAGCTGCCATTTGTCCGTTTGAAACGAATGACTCGCTCTCTCCTCAGTCACCCAAAACATGTACACTTAGTCTTTGATCTGCTGTTGAGTTAGATCAGATCTTCCACAAGTGAAGTACTGAAACACCTAACAGCTAGTGGGGAGAAGGGTGCACGTGTAATTTGGATGGCTTAAGTGTACAATCCGTGTTATATACATAAACAAATATTTTTAAGATTTTTTAAAAGACTTACGGTAATTAGAATAGTTACATGCCACATTGGTAATGGACTCATTTTCTAAAGTATGGGTGAGTTGCAAATGCTTCACATCACTACAAATGCCCTAGACCAGTGGTTCAGTATTGTTTCATTAGCAATACGTAGGGAATTTGTATTGGAGCAGCAACAAAAGTAAGTTATTGAAAGTTTTTGAAAGTTGATAAAAAAAAAGCCTGCTTGTAAAGTTTTTAGAGGCACGCTACTAAGAAATCTCACTGCTGCTGAGGCAGACTGTAGGACAACTTGCAGCCCCTAGTCCACATGGTCCTTAATATACAGTACAAGCATGCAAATCCCTGTAGGGAAATAATTGGATTTCAGAATCAATTCGGAATCTATATAATAGGTCAATCAAGCAAAGATCAATGTACTGTAGTAAGCAGTTACAGTATGTATCAGGAAGATTTTCATTAAGTACCTGCAAGATTTTTCATGAGGTTAATAGGCCATATTTTATCAGCTAAATGTAACTCCTGCTACCTGCCACTGTCTGAAAAATAGAGCAGCGTACCCAAAGAATGATTCATTGCAGCGGTCTCCATGGTTCTTTCCTTTGTTAAAATATGTTGTGTTCTGAGAGGGTGTTCAGGGCCGGATAGGACAGGTGACCGGCTCTCCTCCTATCTCTGGGAGAAAAAAAAAAGAAGTCATAAACCAAAGGAAGAAGAAGAAAAAAAGTTCTCAGCTAAAGAATCCACTGGGAGAATGAAGAGATGGCGAGAGAGTCCATTAAAAAGAAAGACGGCCAAAAAAAAAGAAAAGAGAAAAAATCCCTACTGCAGCACACAATGCCATGGCTGGGGTTAAGTGCTAGGATTTCAGTCGATGGGGGATTTGGGGGTACCTGCGTTTTTAAGCCTCTGTCCCCAAACCTCGCCTTCATCCCACCTCCCTCCCCAATACACTCTCTATTTCTTTCGCTGTCTCACACACACATGTACATCTCTCCCAGATCTACCATCTCTACCCCTCCTCCCCCGGGTCCCAGTCACCATAATCAGAACGATGATATACGGGCCCCATTAAAAGAGAGGGGCTGCTGACATGCAGGACAATAGCCCCTCACAGCGTGTCCAGGAAGCCTGCCCATCCAGGTGCACTCTCCCTTACAGCCAGAGGCCTGCCACTCTCCCTCCTTCTCTGCCTCTCTTTCTACCTCTCTCCCCCTCTTGTCCTCCCTCTCTCCAAACGCAGTTTGAGCCCATTGAGAGGGAAGGCAGAAACAGGAGAGGAGCAAATGTGGTGCGGAGTAAGGAGGGATTTGCAGGACTGAGATTTGAGAGAGAAAAAGGAGGGTAGTGGTAGGGACGGAGGGGTGAGGAAAGTGGGGGAAAGCTCAGGTGTGTTGAAAAGACAGGACATTTGAGCAGTCAGCAATGGGAGGGGGAATCAGTGAGCTTGAAACAATGGTGATAATAAAAGTCTCCCCTTTCACCCAATGTGCCTCTCTCTTCTCATTTTTTGCTCACCGTCTCTACCTGCTTGACCTACCGCAGCGCATCACGAGGCTCAGAGGAAGGCTGAAATCAGAGGGGAGGAGGAAGGACCGACTGATGGGACGGGATTGGTGGCGACAGGGGGTGGTACCATGCTGGTTGCCCATCAGCACATCCTCACTGACAGCCGATGGCCTGTCCGTCAGCAGGTAATTTAGGCCAGAGGGGGGGTCTGCAAACAAATACATATATACACACACACACACACACACACACACGTATGAGTGCCTGGGTGAAGCCACTTCTACACTCACCGGCCACTTTATTAGGTACACCTGTCCAACTGCTCGTTAACACTTAATTTCTAAGCAGCCAATC
>NC_048413.1:18517223-18528604 GCF_013103735.1 Etheostoma cragini
AGTTCTGAAGGCAAAAGGGGGTCCAACCCGTTACTAGCATGGGGTACCTAATAAAGTGGCCGGTGAGTGTATATGTTTAATGTAGGTTTTTACGTTTGTCCATTAGTACTTAGATTCATATTTGCAGTAATTAATCGTAATTTTTGTTCAGATTAGATCAATCTAAAAATGTGAAATGCTTTCACTTTTGTTTTCTAGTTTTATGTGTGCATCTTGTGACGTAAGAATACCTCTAATTGGAAAAGTTCAGCAAACGATGCTTGAAGACTGATTGTAAACAGCCATTTAAATAAGTATATTTTTTATTGGAAGAGAGTCAGTTGTATTGGCTGTCATTTTGAATCAAGAGTTAGGTTTATGTAACAAAAGAAAACTGATTTTTTTTACATAATGTGACCTTGTTGCCATCAAACCAGTGCTAAGCCCATAATAAAGTTACTGTATGTATCTACTTTTAGAAATGAAATGGCACAACACGGTTACCCCTGTGCACAGTAAATCCAGTCTCTTTGAACCATGGAGGCATATGGCCTTTATTCTCAGTAGCTACTGGCCCAGACACTGTCACTAATACAGAGGGCCACCACCAGACCCCAGAGAGCCTCCAAGGTCCACTGCACAAATCCCCCTCTGCGCTTACCATTCCGTTTATACACAGCGACTATCTGCCCCCGGCTCTCTGTGTGGTCCCCCTCCGAAAGAGGAAACGGTAAAGAGAGCTGGCATCTCATGTCTGAGATGCTCTGCCTTTTTCTGGTCATCGCCTAACCTGTATCTATGGCAGACTCTGAGCTGCAATTTAGATAAGAAACTACCTTCTTTTCTGGCTGGTTCTGTCTTCTGTGAATGTAGAAGCTAAACAAAATTACAATGTACACTCATGAGACACACTGTGTCTCGTGAGGTGGTTTCTCCATCCTCTGACTCACAAACTCCTACAGATCTGAGGTCTGTGTTCTTTTACCCTTAGATTTATTTGAGTGCTGTTTTCCAGGACATCCCTTCCATGTCGAATTTAAGGTTAGTCTTTCTTGTCTTTAGCCAAGCTGCACTCCCTTGCCATCCCTTGGATCCAAGTCCTGAGAGGGAAATGAAAGCTGGTTGGGGAGATGCAGTCAACAAGGTGGTAGGAATTTTAATGACTGGCTTTCTGCTGCCTTTCCCTCTCCCGTTGTTCTGGCCCTCAAATAATGATCTGGCAGACTTTGATGTTTGGCACCTTCTTTCTTTCTCTGAAAAGAGTGGTGGACAGAATAAAAGGCATGTCCACCACACATCCCTGCCCACTTTCTGATAAAATTGTATTTTAGTTAAATCCAAGGCAAAACAGCTTTAATCAATGGATGGACCTTCTTTTTTTTCTTTTTTTTAAGCTTTATTCTTTTAACTTTTATACTTTGGTATAGTTTCTTTATTCTCCTGCTGTTCGTTGTAGTCAGTCTAGATGCTTCAAAATAATATTACTTACAGCTTATGCATATCCATATGTGCACGTACATTGACAGCAAAAATGTGTCCTAATGTACACACATAATCACACCCAGTCACAGACTTGCATGAAATAATGATGACAGGCCGTAAAACCCCTTGTGGCAGACTACCCGGGTCCGGTGAGCAGAGAGCATTCGTCACGACCAATCAGAAGAGCCAGTAGAGTTTGTTATTGGAGCTCTGATTTTGGACCACTCAGAGGTAGGTAAGGCTGACAAAGTCCTGGCTTGTGTGTGTCTCAGTGCAAGTGTGTGGCACACTCTGTTCCTATCAGACCTCTCTCCTTCTCTTGAAGCAGAACAGATCCTCTGGATAAGCTCACCCAGTGGCAGAGAATCCCCCCCAACCCCACACCCCCCACAATACATGCACACACGTGCACATTTGTTCCTATATTGCATGTCTCCCCTCTTTCCTTCCCACCATCTCTCCTCTCCTGATCTAACATAATGGAACAAAGACAAGTGTGATTTTCCTCCTTTTCTCTGATTGCGGCTACTCAGTTTGTATTCTGTAGATGAAGGTACTGAGTTTCCCGGTGCAGGCAGGGCAGAGCTGGACCAAGTTGCTGGGAGCAGACAGCAGCCAATTGTGAATGTGAGGAAACAGATCAGTCTGTCTGGCCACAAGCGCCGCGTATTTTGCTACATGAATGATGACTGATGCCGCTGCAAAGACACCCATCATACAAGTGTGTGTGTGTGTGTGTGTGTGTGTGTGTGTGTGTGTGTGTGTGTGTGTGTGTGTGTGTGTGTGTGTGTGTGTGTGTGTGTGTGTGTGTGTGTGTGTGCGTGTGCGTGTGCGTGTGCGCATCTAGACACAACTTGCCCGTGTATGTGCAACATAGAATAAATGCATTTTTCAATTTGCTTTGGTTTCTCTGCATGTGATACAGTATTTTCCATTTGAGCTTCCAAAATGAGGGGAAACACATGTCTGCCTGTTTAGACTCTAAGACATCTATATTCTGGAGATATTGAATGATAAACCTCAGGTAATCCTTGTTTCCAAAATAGAATTAGAGCATTCTGCAAACAAACTCTTCCCCTTCTCTTCCATCCCATGGATGCTGCCTCAGACACAATTGGCATAACACAACATAAGCATGGTATGTTAAGAAGCATTCGTCATTGTTTACCAGCCAACCATATGACTGAGAAGATGATTTTCCATAATGACAGCAAGGATCAAACATACGTAACACACAATTTTTTTGTGTTGCAACAATTGTCAAAGTAGTTTGTTTACCAAGAATGATAGAAAAAAAAAAACATTTTATTGGGCTTTGGGTTACATAAAATCCCTACACAACATTAAATGAACAGCCAGATTTGGGACAATCAGGAGTTGTTGTTCACTGCAGGCATCCAGAAACCAAAAATCCATTTATTTTTTAGCACCGCAAAGACGTCAGATGGTGTTAACCATGGTCACTTCATTTCCTCCTTGCTGGCACTAAAGAATTGACTGTAGCTGAACTGTTAGATGACATCACACATGAGGACAACGCTAGCAACTGGTTATTGTAAATCAGTCATTGAAATCACAACCCAGTGATGTGGTGACTGATGGTGTGAACACAGTGGAGCACATGATGGAATGGTAAAACTCAGTTTTACATCGCAATAACCTCTAGTTAAGTAGAAGCTCATATGGCAATATGGAGTCCAGATGGTAACAGTGATCATTACCTTCCAAAATAAAACCATGTTATTGTAGAGCGATTCTGGAGATGTAGTTTGGAGTTTTGTTCACTTACATGTAGGTAATTCCCTGCAGTTAGTTTAGAGTTACAGGAGCACATGTACACACCAACACAGAGCATCGCACAGGACTGAGAAAGTTGAGAGGTGCCACCCTGACCCCAGGCCTGCAGGTGTCTGTAAGCCCAGTCTTCCACACATTGAGGTCCCAGCAGCTGACAGGCTATATGTGTCCCACAGTAGCCTTGTTTCAACTGACAACTTCAAAGGTTATGCTGCATGGGTCACAACCAAACATTATTTTCAGCATATGTGTGACTTGACAGTGGAGGAATAAAATCCCCAAAATAGAGTGGCAAGTTGTCCAGTTTTACCATATGGCAAATGTCAGTGTGACATATATGGGCTTATGAAAATAGCAAACGACGACAGGGCGAATCACGAATCCAATCGTCTGTCACACTTTATCAGCACAACTAGAAAGACTAAATCTTTCTTACAATGTGACACATTTGGTCTACAGATGCGCTCCGTTGTAAAAGAAGCCATTGGATTTTCACAGAAACCACACCGCCGAATAAAATCCCTCCAATGATGAGCAATCAGCATTAGTGTGCAGGCTTTTGCACGCCGGCGTCCCACTGGGCAACTGTCCCTCTGCGCTGCTCCTACCCGACCTATCTGAACAAAATCACCTAAAAATCACCTCAGACATGCTGCACTTTGTCATGCAGGTTTAGTTTTTGAGAGGGGACCCAAGTGGTAACAATTTGAAGTCAATAAACCCTTCTCCTCTGGCTTCAAAAGAGTAGTGTGGGTTTTCTGCATGGCGGTAATGGAATTGTTAAGCATGCTCAGGGATTTGGCAGCCAGCTCCCTTTGGAAAAGAGCGGGAGTAGAGGATGACAACTTGTTAAAATCCAGCGTTTGTTTCTCAATTTCTCTTGCTTCTGCTTAGGAATGCACACAAACACGCATGATTATATGAAAGCAGGGTTTGTGTAATATAAATGCTTTGGGTGCATACAGTAAATACAAAGAATGTCCTTGACACCTATGCAGGCATTGTAGAAATACATATAATGGTCACAACAAAGTTCTTCTGTTATATGTTGATGTTTAACTTCAATGAACATCTTAAAGAGGCTGGGTTGACCTATATGCACTATATATATATTCATGCGCTATATGAATCATGTCATGGCATAAGTTTGTTGAGATTTGGCGCTATAAAAATACAATTTACTTGGCTTGTCATTTAGATCCAGCGCTAGTGTATTCTGTGTTCTGACTGGCTTCTGTCTCACATCACAAAAGCTATGTCTCTTTAAAGGAGGCCAATTTCAAGAGAGAGAGAGAGAGAGACGAAGTACAGGTCTATTGTGCAACATGTGTTGCATCAGACACATGAGGGCAGTCTTTCAAAGCTTCCCTCCGTCTGTGGAGGAGACCAGCTTGCTGTTACGTTGTACTGTACTCTTAGGTCTCTGCCTTTGCAGTCATAATGTCTTCAATGTAAATGGTGTGTAATGACGAGTGCTCGCTCTGCTTACTGAAGCATGGTTCCAGTCCTTTATATTCAACAAGAGAGAAAATCTTTATCTGCTTCAACTGGAAGAAACCTCCCATTAGTTTTTTTTTTACTTCACTTTGCTCTGTACCTCTCTTACCAATTAAATTCCTTAACTTTTGCTGAAGTTAAAAAGGTCAGTAACAATCCCTGCCTCCTCCTTTCACTAGCACTACATCACCTGGCCAAGCCTAGAACTTCTGCATGAGCCGTCATAAGTGAATCGAGTCCAGAGTCAATATTGATCCAGGTTGTGTGTGAAGGTATCAGCCATTTCAGCACTTGCTGTGGCCCTTCAACATACAACATGCAGCTCTCTGATGCACATTGAAATGTCTCTGAACGTGTTTCTTCCCGCTGCCCTTTTCTTCCTGTAGAAAGCAGACTAATTGCACAGTTCATCCACCCTGTTCTTGTGAATGTGTGCATCTACATCAACTCTTCCCTGTTAATAACCCCGGGGTGGAGCCTGGAGGAGATTTCGGGGAGTAGGGTGGTCCTACAGAGGAAGTGGCAGCAAACCCCGGGAAGTGCTGTTGTTTTTGATGTGTTGCCGTAGTCACACAGAGTCCCCACCTCCACCACCACCTCTACCATCCACCCCACTGGCTGGAACTTCTATTCATCATCATGTCAGTCCAGCAACACACCATACACATGCATTGTCGCCACAGACACACCACCACAACTACACATATTCACTGTACACCAAATAAATAATGTAGCAGGTCACTGCCGGGCTACAGGAGTCTAAAGAGAAGAATGAGAAAATAATCTTTTTGGAAATGGGTTTGTCAGCTTCTTGCAATGTTTGTGATTTGAAACCGTTATTGGTCTTTCTTGGGTTGTAGAGTGTTTAGTGTTTTATGGTTTGTTTCCTATATGATGTCAGGCTTATAGTGGAAGTGTGCAGCTTAGCAAAGTGTGCATGCGTGCATATAAAGAAGTGTGCGTCTGTGGATGGGGTTGAGTCAAGTCATTTTTGTGATTTGTTGAAATCCCTTACAGTGCCCCTTGCGTACCTTGGCAGTGGAAACCTATTACTAAAAAGCAAATCCATTTAGCTTGAGAATGTCAACAAGACTTGTGGACTTGGGTCAGGGATAACTTTGCAGTGAACAGCTTTGCTACCTGAATATATTTGAGAGATACACTTCTGAATATTTGTCAATTAACTATCTATTCAAACAACGTCACATGTCCAGTATGTCCACACTGCATGTGATTTTCCTTCATGGGTGGAGAAAAAGCTCTCCAAAACTGAGCCTCCCTCATCACTGCTGCTAAGCATTTTCACCACTATGAGCATGTGTGTGTGCTGTGTTGTGGGGCCCCACTGTAGCTGGCTTTGTGATGTCACTCCCCACATACTGTATTATAATACATCAGGGCTGTTTCAGTAATCGTATGGAGACTGTGGGATCTGGAGCTGTTTGGTAATATCTTTCCATAATCCTAAAAAGGAATATTCATTTTATGTTCATTGGATTTAAAGCTGTGAATCATGTTTAGTCATTTGACTTACTGAGGACTTACAGCTTTACATATGTGCTTGTGCTTCTTGGCTTTTTGTATTTTGTAAATTACACAGATTTTGAATGGGGACTGTAATGTGTGACTGTAACATTTCAACAAGTATGCAGGTCAGCGGTTATCCTCATAATGAATACATCTGGCCCTGCTTTACAGCTATGGTAGCCTTCTATTGACCATGAATGTATGTAACTATTGATATAGTAACAGACACATTAACCTCCATTTGTCCATTGCACCTTTGAACTGCACATTTCCCAAAGACTCAAAGTATTACCAAAGCCCAGTAGCAGTAAATAAAAGAGTCACTAAAGCTGGTCTGATGAGAATAAAATTCCCAATCAGATCTTTACTGAAGGTGAAAACACAGCAGTCATGTTGGAAACCTTCAAGGGGGTTCGTTTCAAAGATGAGAACCAGAAATCCCAGAAGCTGGTGTGCTTCAAAGGGCTGCTGAAGGGTGGCGTATGGTTCTCTAGAGCCCTAACCCGCCGCCATGCCAGGCTGGTGTGAAATGGACACTTGTGGGCTTGGCTTGTTCTATCTGTCCACAGTGGTTAATGATAACATGCACCAGCCTCAGCACTTCACGCTGCCCACTTTAGCCTTTTGTTGCTTGCCAACTTGTGTGTAGGGTCTCAGTGTTAATTCTTCTGCACCAGAGTTTGGTACCTACTGGACTCATTCTGCATAATAACACTCACCAATTTTAGCCATGGGGAATTGATACAGCACCATTCATGTCTCACATTTGCTGACATTTAGTTTTTTTTATTGTTCTATTCATGTGTTTCACCCACTATGTAACACAAGTATTTTGTATTTTAATTTTAAAAAATTCAATACACACTCAAATAGGCTAAATTTTACTAAAAATATTCATGACTTTTTTTCTGTATTTTGAAAGTAGATTCTGTTTTAGTTAGTTTTTTTTTTCTTCCCTTAAATTATAGAATCTTCTGATTTATTTATGATTTCACTTCTTACATTTAATCTCTTTATATTAAAATAAAAAAAATAGCCTACCCGTATGTTACATTTATTTTCCATTGTTACATACACTGGTGTAGGCTATGTATTTAAAAAAAGTAAATAATAATAAATAAAGGAACGTACAGAGGCCCAAAGGCCTTTCAGGCCTGCACCATATGGACCTTCCTATCCGTGTAAATATATTTCTCCAGTATTATCAAGCCTGTATTGTTGCAGTACATTTCCCCCTTTTGTGTCTTTGAACTTGTATACTGCTCTTTGGCTGAGTGGTAAAATATGACAGGCCATTCCCCCCCCCCCCTCCCCCGCGGTTCCAAACTAAAAGATTAACATTGTGATTCCCAGTGTCCCAGCAGACAGCTTGATTGATTACATCATATTAAGGTCATTTCTACATCGGGGTAATTTTCACTAGAGCCTCCCGGCGATATTTTAATGTGCATTTGTTTGGCGGGGTTGTCGCTCCCCGCTCCTCTGATCTGCGGGGAAATGGATGGCGACATTAACGAGCGATTAATTAAAAACAACAACATCGATGATGGTGGGACGGGATGTTTGGAGTTTATTGGAGGAGCACCCTAATTCCCAGCCCGAGTCAGGCAGACTGTGCACATTGCCTGTTTACATTTTGCAAATTGTTCGTCAGTTATGGTCGAATTTTGGCTCGGACCGAATAGTGTTTGTTTCTTTGAATTCCACCACATGATGACGGTGTTTTAAACTATTCGATGGATGAAATTGTAATAAGAAAATAAAATCCACGGATACCCTGTAATTTTCACTCGTGCCATTGACAATTATTTCTTAATTTCTTTAATTTACCTAACAGTTGTCACTGAAAATATATCAGGTAAAATCAATAAAAATAGCCCTACATTTTTTTTAAGATTCGAAGGGGAAATTATTAAATGCATTACTAGACTGGTTTAGGCCTGATGTTAACGGTAGGCCTACTGACGGCTGAATCCGCAGACATATCTGAACCGAAGCAAAATTAAAAAGTCAAATATTTGTTTACCTGTATGTATTGCACTTAGTGCACGAACAATTATTTATACGAGTTACCACAAATGTGTTGCTAGAATATTTCAACCAAAATATACAGGTTTACTTTAGTCTATTTTAGCATAATGTGGTGCAAACTCTAAATGTCAGTGACTGATTTCAAGTCAGTTCTACCGCCTGGACACACTCCTTTTGAAACATTTAGTATTTTGGCTTCTTTGTGGCTCTCCAAATGCAAAGTGCCAACCCCTGGTCCAGTGCAGGCCTCCTGTAGTGTGTCTGTACCTGAGCAGTGGCCGCCCTCTAACCTCTCCATATTCCTGCTATCAGTAGCTGTGGCGCAGCGCCCGTCTCTCTCTGACAGCAGTGTTAACAACACTGCAAAAGGCCCCAAAGAAACGTTTTGGATTAGCGGTCAGATTTCCCATTTCACAGAGACGCACAAGGTCCTGAACCCAATTAATGGCTAATAATTACCAAGGCAACTTCACTATGACCGCTTCTGGGGACTTTATTAGACGGAGGGAGGGGGGGTCTGCTGTGGAGGGCCACTCCAAAACTAATACTTTAGAAGGGGAAAAGGGAAGGGGGATTTTCTAATTCATTAGCTGCTGGGATCTTGAGGGTTGATCTGTGGAGGGGAAACCAGGGTTGGTGGAGATGGGTTATTGTTGTGTTTATTATTTGTCTTTTTTTTTTTTTTTTAGATGACAAAGTTGTGTGTGGGTCATCGTTCCCTCCTTGTGCACCCGGTCATGTAAGTAGGTGCGTGAATATCTGCGTGCGTGAGGGCGTGCCTTCACACAAGTCCCAGCGCCCTGCCGCAGCTAGTTACCATGTTTACTCTCCCATTACATCGACTGCGGCAGAATTACAGTTAGCACATTTACAATGCTCACAGTGCTCACAAAAGGGCCCGCTGCGGCTTTTTGATGCCCACCGGCTCTCCTCATCCGCTTGCCGGACCGCGAGGTGCTCCATTTCACATATCAATGTGCGCTGATGTTATCTGCGCGTAACGTCTAACCCAGAGACCCGGAGCCTTTTCCAGCATGGATAAAGATTGGGTTTCAGCCGCCTATGTGTGTGCGTGTGTTTGTGTGCGTGGGTGGGTGTGCGGGTGGGAAGAGGGTGTATAGTCACCGCAGTCTGACCACACCAGTCCAAAGTGTGATAAACTTCTGTACCCCCCCCCCCCACGCACACACACGCACACACACACAGTGTTAGGCGCGCTCGCCTGTTGATTGACGATGACGATAGTAAGATGATGTTTATTTGTGCATTATTCTGAGATTAATTTAGTTCTTACCATTCTCATTATTTTTCATTAATAAAAACAATAATAGGCTAGCCTAATTCACTAACTGTAACAGTTAACTGATCCTCTATTGGTGAATTGCCTACTTTTCTGAAAGAACGATTTTCCCAGGTCTCTTCAGCATGTTGCGACTGTTCTGCGGTTGCTTTTGGTTGAAAACAGTGTATTATTAATATGTGTTGCAGGGCGACGGCTATTATGAAAAAAAAAACTTAACTTATGCTCCAGTGTCGATGTGACACGGAACACTTTTTGGGGGAAACGTTGGCCCGCAGTCAGTGATGTGGTGATCACTTAATTAACATGAGATTAAAAAAGCGGAACCGATTTGACGCAAATTGTGCCATTTATACATTGTATAGCACGCCAAACAATTAGCCTACACACACAGGCCTCAGTGCATGCGGAAGGGGCCTGTATGTGGAGACAAAGTCGTGACATGCAAACAATGCCGGCTACAAACATATGCAGATGAACTGCCATGAGCTTGCGTTTATAGGCGCATTAAATGGCGTATTCTATGCATTTTATTGGATTGTATTGTTTTGTTTATTTGTTGTCACCTCCATGTGCTAATGAATCTAATTCTCGTCATTCTAATTAGGCGGATTACTAAAACCAAGAGGGATCCTGTGTAGATGATTGGACACGAGTGCAGCAGCAGCAGCAGCAGCAGCAGCACACCTCACCTCTCTTCCGGGGACGGAGCCATGCGCTCCCTCTAGCCGCAGGACAAAATAAAGCAAACATTCTAAAACGTGAGGTTTTCCGGCGCAGCCGTTCTCCGTTTTCACAAAAACCCGTTAAAGGTCGACGTTCAAATGACGCAGGGAAGTATTTCCCAACGGGCCAGTGTCGGAGAGCAACACCTTTCTTTGCAAGCGTAATCACAGTTAATTGCTCCTTTTAAGAAGGTGTTGCAGCATGTGAAATCATTTGTCCCAGCTGATGTGCGAGAAATATTCAGAGGCCTGGCCCGGACCGTCTCGGGCGGCTGATGGCAATCATTTCGACAAACTGGGAAAGTTGTGCTGAGTGCCCTTTTCCTTCAGTTTTCCTCTGACTGAAGCTCGAGGAAGGGCGCGGTATTGATGAAGCCAATCGATTTAGACAATGGATTATTGATATCTTGTCGCCACGCTCCCACGCTTTCTTCAGACACCAAGGAATAAACAAAACCTTTCTACACTGCTGCTATTCACATCATTTATTATTTGTTTATCGACCTGTTTCTCTGTTGTTGTTTTCTCTCTCTTACCTCTACGCTACCTGGGAGGCCGAGGAGCTCGTGATCTTAAAATATAACCGCTTGTTGATTCCTTGATTTGAACTAAATCTGTTTTTACACAAGGTTACAAAGAGCATGTTATAGGTCTGTACTGTAGCCACCTCCTGACACTTCACCCTCCCTATTGGTATTACGCACTGCTCTCTTGCAAAGCCAATAAAATGTTCCTCCTCGCCTCATGACGCCAAGACAAACTCCCTAATATACAGATAATGTATAGTCATTACTGCTGATTATTATTGATTCATGATCACGTAATTCATTTGACTTTTAACTCCTGGGAAAACATCCCACGACAATGTCGGTCCAATATGGGCTGGAAACGTGTTTGATGAACTCGTGCGTTTGCTTAAATCAATTGTCGTTTCGCGTGCGTAACGGGCAACAAGCTTGCAGTTCACCAAGAAAACAAAAAAAATGCCAGGCGGAAATATGTCAAATAAATAGCAATAATAAGGCAAATAATAATAATAATTG
>NC_048413.1:18528704-18569996 GCF_013103735.1 Etheostoma cragini
GGAGGGGAGGCGAGATGGTGAGGAGAGAGCAGGAGGAGGAGGAAGAGGAGGAGGGGAAGAGATAAGTGATCTAAAGGGGAGACGATAGGACAAAAAAAGTGATGATGATGAATACATTGGAAAGTTTTTTGGCCCCGGCGAGGGTGTCAGATTGAATGGCCTGTGCGCATGTGCGAAGGTGTCCAAACTGACAATGCTGGTGAGATGAAGATAGTGTTGTTGCTGCTTCTGGGCTCACGGAGGACGACGAGAGGAATCTACAAGCCGACAAGATGAGATCCAAGGCGAGGGCTAGAAAACTGGCCAAAAGTAGGTCTTCTTTTTTCTTCTTCTTATCGCTTTCAGCCGCCGGCTCCCAGCTCGTGGCTGTGTACAATGTCCATGTCCTTGTCATTTGTCATATCCTTAAGAGAGGAGGGGGGCGACTCTTTGTCCAGAGTTAACTTTTCTGCTGGAAAATGTGTCCCGCTCCGGCTGCTCAGCCTCGTTTCTCTGCGTGCTGCGGTCTTGGCTTCGTTGGTTCTCAGTGTCTTAAAGTTTCATGTGTGATGAGAAACGCCGCTGGTGCTTTCAGTGGATTCAACTCCTCTAAAGGCAGAGATAAACATTGCTATCCAAATCGGAGCTCGATCTTGTAATATGCTCTATTCGGGTATCGGGAGGTTCAGAGTAGGCGCAGATACGTTACCAAGAAAGTTGTCGAAACGGACAGTAACTTTTTTTTTTTTTAAGAGAGCCGTTCCAAGTCTTGTAAAATAATATTCCCGGCTTTTGAAATAGTGGGCGCTGTGGCACCGCTGCTCGCTGCTGCAGAGCTCACAGCGAGCCGAGCGCACTCGTCCACTCTCCTACAAACGGAGACGACCGCATGTGAATTTAGACAGAAAAGGCAATATTTTAATGCAGATTTTTTTTTTTTTTTTTGTCGATTCCGCATAAACTTCAGAATAAATCGCTCTACAAGCAACTTTATTTCGTCGCGGGGCCCTCGGACTGCAGAGGACTGGTTCCTCCTCCAGGGAATGCCAATCAATAATGCGTCTGGTGGAAGAAAGCGCCCATGCCACTACTTAGTGGACTGCTGCTCGCGTCACACGGAAAAATTCATGTATTCAGTTTTGTGAACATGAGTACTTTGTTGTTGGAAGTAGACCATGCTTATTGTTTGACATTTGTTTATTATTGGTGGGTTGATTTATGAATCGTTTTTTTTTTTTTACACCGTATTTTTTGTAGTTTTTTTGTTTACACCTGTATGACTGCCCGTTGTTTTCCACGGCGAGTTATGTGGTCAATCTGCTTTTTATCCACAGTTGATTTGAAAGACGATTGCATAACATATTAACGCTTTATCTAGGCCTGTTGGCATTTGCTTTTGTCTTAATATTGTTGTTATATTTTATCCATAGTGAGTATCAAATGGTAGTTTAGTTAAAATTCCTAGCTGTTCGTCCGTCTATTTCTTTTTAAACAATTAAAAAAATATATATTTTAGAATAGACCTGTTACTGTTTCTGTGTTGTGCTTTGTTGCATGTTTACAGGCCTATAAAACTGTGTAACTTTACCAAAGCCACTGGCCCTCTTCATTTAACATGGACCTCGATCTTTATATCAGATATGCAGGATTTAATAATAAAAAAATAAAAAAAGTTTTTTAATTTCAGACTTTAAGTGAAATACATTTTAGTGCACAACTTTTGAAACAAACCAGAAACGAGTTTATTCCTACATTTAGAAATACTAATACATTTGACAGATTATAATAAAGTGTTTAGTTTGGTAAAGGGTTCAGCTCGAATGCATTCAGATAAAGGCTAAAAAATACAAATTAAAAGGATAAGCACATTTTTTACAGTCGTGATTTTTGCTATTATTTCCTTATTACTCTTGCATGCTCTGATTATTTCACAGGCATCAAGTTACCTAATAAGTTAAATAACAACAACTAAAAGAAAAGGAACGGGAAGCAAAACGCTAACTGGGTTGGTTACTTTGTGAAAATACTTAAACATGTCGAGCAGCCTGCTTCTTGCCAGTAATTGCACTTGGTCTTGATCGCCAAACAGCCCTGGTAGTCTGTTGATCCGGGTGCTAATGGACACACATACCTGGCTTTGTAGCCCTCTCACATCGGACAGCTGGGACCCTCTGCAGCCCGGAGAGGCCTCCGATCACAGTGTCGCAGCGGCGGACCAGAGAAACCGAGCACACATGAACAAATATCGAGTCGTTCTCAACATTCAAAACATGCAGAGCCACAACTTTTGAATGCGACGCGTGGGAGGATATTCCACTCTCCTTTTTTTCCCGTTTTTTCCCCTGCCGCTGAATAGCCTGCTACTTGCCTGTAGGCCCAAAGCAATATTCACCAGCTGCTTTTACCATTTTATTTTTAACCCTCGTGTATATTTTCCTCTCTCGGCACACACAGACGTCAAAAGCCACGACTCTGCAGAAACTTGGGACTCCGCAGTCCCACATGAAGAATATGAATATATGCTTTCTTGATTAGCATGCATGTCGTTCTGCTTCGTTTAATGCTTTGGGGTACCAATTATGTGAGTGTTTTATTTGGATTATAACGTAGTATCGCCCTTACAGGTGGAGTTTAAAAAAGAAAAGAAAATATGAATAAGCCTATAGCTTAGTTACCCCCAGGTTTTAATTTAAGGCTACCTGTCGTAGCCTATTGGTTTGGATTATTCGTGTCATCGTAACAACTATAGCATATAAACCGATACAGACAATCTAGCAGTCAATACTGCACCAAAGTGGCAATGAACTTGCTTTTTGTACTCGGTAATTTGCTCTCATTAAGTTAAATTGGGTTTGGATCAACATAAAACTTCAAATTTAAGCGAGTAGATGGTTTTCTTTGCCAGGTATTTTTTAAGTGCACAGGTGAGACACTAAAACACACACACACACACACACACACACACACACACACACACACACACACACACACACACACACACACACAGAGGCATTGCTTTCTCGCTCTGTGTCTTACTACTCGCCTACAGCCAACTAACACCGTCTCACAGAAACCTCAAGGAATATAATTCAAATAGAAACATGTAGCAGCTTTGCACACATTCGGAGAACGGAAGGAAAGTGTACACACTGATTATAACTGCAACGTACACATTTATACACGTAGCCTACAGGATTTAAAAAAAAACCTATTTCAATTACGCCGACCGTCTGCATTATCAAGCCAATACAATGAAAGGTAGCGCCACGTGGTTTTTACCACCTGATTTATTTCATTTGAGCTGATTTTGCGCAAGTTATGTGACCATCACCACCTCTTTGCCCACCACACTAAACAAATGCACACAAGTGCTGACAGTTATTCGTCTCTCTATCTCTCTGGCCTTTATACTATTTGCCAGACATCCTATTGATCCTTGTGTTAAATGCCCCTTATTAGATGGACTGCCAGTTATGGACTTGGCCTGGCTCAACAGCTTCTGATGTTTTGACAGAAGTAATAAAACCCAACCCATAACACTTTAAAACCAACAATAGTAGCAATGTTGAACCTCTGGCTAAACGTTCAGGATCTTGTGTATGCTTCCATGTATTACTGCTATGCAGCTGTAATGTGTGTCAGATAGCACTTCTCCATGTTCACAGATTAGAGCCTGAAAATAAAAATGATATGATCACCAAATGAAAAGGAAATGTGATGTCAGTGTCAGGTAGTGACTGCAAGTCATTGGCCAATTTTTTTTTTAAATGTACTTTTATGAAACTCTAAATCCTTTAGTTTTAGTTGCTTTAATTTTGACGTTGGCGCGTCAGTGAGCCAATGAAGAAATACATAGAAATCTGGTTGATGACTCTTGTTTGGATAGTTTTAGAAACCTTTCTTCATGGTGCTGCAGGATTTTGACAAGTTCAGTTTAATTTGTAATACTAACACCGTTGCTAATTGATGAAGGCTGATGATAAACCTACAGTGCCAAAGACATAAAGCCATTTGTTTATTTCATTTTGAATGTCAGTAGTGTCGGACATAATGCAAAATGCAAATACCTGTGAGATCTTTATTTTATTGCTGCAGACCTTTCCTAGATAAAACACAGTGGGAAACCTGAGCCTCTTGTGGTTCCACAGAGTCCATTTGCATTCATATGTGATGATGTGAATGATCTTAGCAGCGCTCGGAATCAGGCAACACCAGTTTTGCAGTTTTACATCTTTGTCTAAACGGACAGACTGTGACCACTACGGTAGTCACAGTCAGACATACTGTTCACAATCCAATCAGGAAGACCACCTGCTTTGTTAAATCAAGTTTTTGATTTAGAAGCGCTAAATTTGCAATTGGGGAGGTTTTCTTTTTAGCATTTGGACTGATTTTAGGACCATTTTTGTCCATTTTTTGAAGGATTGAAAAATTGTGTAGCCTAACTAATTGCGCATTTGGCAAGGCCACATATGCTGCATAAGTACTTGATTATGGATGTTTGTGTGATGTGAGTTCCTCATCCCAGTACGTGCACATGTGGGAAACAGTTAAGTGTGTTTTGTGAGCACCAAGGTTCTTATTTTTTCTTTCCATATTTATTTCCAGGGCTGTTTCCTCACCTTTGTCCAGTGAAATACCTTTGCACTGTACATGTAAGACAACTGCATTGATGATATCCTATGAATCAAGTAACTTTTCTGTAATAACCCCCAAAAGTTAAGGCACTTTTATTCGTAACACAGCCATACATTTGCCCATGTCTATTCGTAACTTATTAAGTAGTCGTAGGGGGAAGTTACTTTGGTTAAGGTTAGGGTAAGGTTTGGTCATGGTTACAGTTTAAGTCAAGACACTGTCCGTTTTGGTAGCATATGGTCCACGTTTGAGTCACATGATATGATACAAATAAAGATGCATTGCTTTTTGTCACCATATCTTCAAATTTGCTGTGAGAGCAAACTCCTGAAGAAGGGTCTTTTCTATTAAGTATTCCTATTACCCTCAATTGTGGAAGACGGTGTAATCTGAAGTCTCAGTTCTACTTACTAGTGCTATTTGTTCTTTCACCTTCATCTAAATAATTAATAACAGTATATGAACTGGTTACTCTATAAATTACCTGCACTCTAAAGATTTAAAGAGTGAATATTAATTTATGGGAGCATAGTTCAAATGGGATATTACAATCCTTTTATTAAATGGTCTGTTTTACGACGGCTCCGCTGCCAACTTTCAAAAGTTTTCTTTCACTATCAGCGAGTCCCTCTCTTCCTCCCTGAACCCTTTGTGAGACGGTGTTTTATTGCCAGGCAAATGCTTGTATTGATATTCAGTCAGTTGCTGCTGTAAAATGTGCTGGTTTAAGTTTAAGTATCCCTTGGAAAAGATTCGTCTGTAATCAGGTCAAGTACAGGTGCCATGAATTGTGAAAATATATACATATTTTTTTTAAAATGAATTCCAGTGATCTACACAGAACAGAAAAAAAACAATACCCTTCTGTGATTATGAGGTTGTAATTCCACATTTAGCTGTTTCAGAAATCCTCAGTGTTTTTTTTTATTCAAGTGATATAATATTTGTCTCATATACAGTACATCTTTTGGCTCTGTGATCACCCAATTAGTCTCATTGCAACACAAAATGTCTTTGTTTACTCAGTTCTAATTGTATCACTTCAAATGAAGATATAATGTTAAAAGGGGGAAAGGGGTTGGCAACAAATTTAATATTTATGTGAATAATCTATATTCAGTATTGTGTTTGCTTGATTTAACAAATATTCTCATTCAAGACTGTTAATAGCATCCCACTCTGCAAACAAAAGAGGGAAAATAAGACCGCTTTGGTTTTTGGAATAAGCAAAATGTTGCTTACTTTACAGAACGTCACAGTGACTCTTTAATGAAACACGCACGCACGCACGCACGCACGCACGCACGCACGCACGCACACACACACACACACACTAATAGTGGTGACAGATTTTTTGGCAATGTTAGGATTTAACCCCAATCAATCACAAACTAGAAAGGTTGAGTGTAAATGTCATCCGAACAGCAGGAGCTGGAACTGTTGGCCGGCTAAATACGTGTGTGTGTGTGTGTGTGTGTCTGTGTCTGTGTGTGTTCTCATTTGACTACATTTGTGGGGTCCAAAAACTGGGAATACAGTATACTTGTGGGGTCCGAACAGCCCTTTAAAGTTGTGGGGACAAAATTCTGGACCCCACAACTTTAAATGGCTGTTTAAGGTTTAAGACTTGCATTTAGGACTAGGGTTAAAATTAGGTTATGGTTGGGGTGAGGGTACGGGTTAAGGTTAGGCATTTAGTTGTGGTGGTTAAGGTTAGGGTAAGGGTCTAGGTAATGCATTATGTCAATGGCAGGTCCCCACAAAGATAGTGAGACGCTCTGTGTGTGTGTGTGTGTTTACGTACACCATTTTCTACACTTGTTAGAGATCCTGTCAATGTTCCGAGCTTTGACCTAGGTACAATGACGGGTTGTACACCAGACACACACACACACACACACACACACACACACACACACACACACACACACACACACACACACACACACACACACACACACACATTTTAGCCCCGTGCTTCCTGTCTGGTGTTGGCTAAGTCAAATTTTGAGTTGACATACAAATACCATTCCATTAAGCTCTTGCACATGGCTCTAAATCCCATTCATTCCAATGATAAATTGACCTCACATTATCCATTTGGCAAATATGCCTATTTTTGTATTGCAGCATGACCTCACCCGCCATGTTTGTAAAAAACCAAAAAAAGCAATCTCCCAATCATTTGGCAGTGGAGTCTTTGGCCTGCCTGAGATAATTTGAAGATATGTATACCCAATGTTTTCTTTTTGAACAGCCCCCTGTTTTTTGTCTCTCCTCTTACGCTTCATTTTCAGCCTGCAGATGGGGGCAGGGTCTTGTTAAAAATAGCCGAGCAGCATTCAAACAGTGGTATGTGTTGGTGTAAGGGATTCAAAAAATGAAGAGCCATTACACTGCGCTTAAATGCATTTTGTCTTGACTTTTGTCTGCTTATCGAGTTACGCCCCACCACTGCCGGGCCGTTTGGAGAAGATTCCATCCAGCCTCTCAGGGCTAAGAATACACCGCGACTGCTGGAGTCATCCCATTGGAAGTTCATCATCCTTACTTCTTGAGTACGCTGATTAGAGCTAAATGATTATATCTCTGTGTGTCTGGTGTGATTGTGCACCACCCGCTGTTAAACAGTGTGTTGTTTGCTAAACAAGGGGCAAATGTGTCGAGTCCCTAATGAGTGTGTTTTAGCAGCCCTCATGATTCCCCCTTGCATTGTGATATCCAAGGGATTGCTCAGCATTGTGACTAGTCTTATCTGGGTCTAATCCCGATTTGTTTGGTATTAGCCCGCTCACTTTCTCCCTCTTTCTCTCTCTTTTCTTTTATGCAGACATTTGTCCTCACCCTGCTCTTTTCCTTTCATCCAGTTCTGAACTTCCTGTCCTTTATTGTCCATTCTTTCATTCACTTCTTGTTTTCCGTTCTCTGTGCAGGAAAACTTTGTTCTTTGGTGTGAAGACAAAATGTCAGTGAGAACTAACAAGAGCTGGGTTATAATTTAATTACTTTTATTTATAAAATGTTTCCACTGGGATAAATTGTGAAGATCTTATAATGGTATTGTTTTGGCACATTTCTGTTGTCCAAATAATGATTAATGAGTTGATAATTTGCAAAAGTTTGGCCAATTTTTTCCAGTTTAGTCTCATGTAATGAACTAAAATGGAAGACTGTTCTTTGTTAACTTCCATTCAGTTTGATTTACAATTGCTTTATCATGATAAATATCGATATTGTTTTATATTACCGTACAGCTTTAAAATAAGCTAATGCAGTCAGTCGGTGCGCCAAGGCAATCATTTCAAATACACAAAGATTATAACGGCAAGTTGACGCAAAGCCAACTCAAATTAAAGTGTACAGTAGCTGAGTTTAAGCTACAAGTAACCACAGACCAGCTGAGTGGTGTAATGTGACACTTTCTTGAAATTCTCAGTGAACAGCACTGAACAGAACTACTTGCTTTCCTCAAAAGTTTTCTTCCTCTGTGTTTCACAAATCATAGCTTATCTCTAGATCCCCCCCAGCATGTGTGTATGTTGGGGGGGGGGGGGGCGCGCACACACACACAGCAGACCAAGTCCCAATCCGCAGCTGCTGCTGATGGCTCATCCTGTCCAGATATGATAAGCAGACAAACTGCTCTGTCCCCTGGGCTGTTTGTCTGTCTCAGAAACCGACAGTGGTGTGAAGTGGCAGCGTGACTCTGAACTCCCTCTACCTGCTTCCCCTTTCATCAGGCCGCCAGTTCAAAGCCCTGGCTCCATCTTCACTTCAATCTCTCCCACTCCGCCCTCCCTCCCTCTTATCGTCTTTCTCGCTGTGTTTCGTCATTACCACAAAGATGGGCACGCAGTGTCTCATTAAAGCGGATTAGAGACATCTCCTCGTCTCAGAGGGGCCGAGCGGGACATTTCTCCTCTTTAGTCACCCCCCCCCACCCTTTTTCTCTCAGAGATCAGGTTCTTTGATTTGGCCAGATAAAGACCCCTTTCATGTCGATGGGGACGGTTAGCGATTACACTGTCAGACCCATCGTGTTGGTGAGTTTGACAAATTTGCAGCGCTAGGTGGGGCGGCTGTGAGGATTGTGCTATAGGGGGTGGGTTTACAAGCAGATTCACCATAATTGAGCTGTCATTATCCTGTGACCCTGCCAGGCGCTAGTACGTAGTGCTCACCAGTTCTGTATTTGTTTATTACTTGGCTAACTTTCTTCGTGAGTATGATGGATAGAAGGAGTGAGAGGGGGGAGAGTGGAAGCGGGGTACCAGTCCCAAGATGGATGCCTCTGCTTATTTGACCACCTCTCTTGAGTGCTGCTGTCCATGAAAATTGGCTCTACTACATCACTGCTGCGAGTTTCTGTATCTCACCCAACTCCTCCCTGGTGTAACACAATTAGGCCCATATCACCGGCTGCCATTTGTTTTCATACAAAATGAAAACTGGTGGCATGTTGATTACTGAACTCCCCAGAGACAAAGGGGCCACTATTGGTGTGGTTTAATTTCATTAAGTAGAGTGTGGCGCACAGAATAAATATATTAAGAGCTCCCTCTCATTGCAGGACCTCAATTTACCGACACTCTGTATGCTAAACAAATCCTTGGTGTGGTTGAAATTAGGCACATTTCTATGACCTTAACACATTTGTTCTCTGGTGTTTCTTCTTGTGTGACATGATGTTTCTTGTTTGTTTGATAGTCTCAGTACAGAACTTGTTGTTGATGAAAAATAAATAACTATTCTGAAAATGTACTTCTCATTATTCAGCTGATGATGACAGGGCTCAAATTTATCATGTTTATAGGTAGTTTTTTGACAGATATGTACTCTGCTCCAATAGATGTACAACCATTCTACTAACTATGGGCTGTAAATTTCAGATGTGGGTTAGAAAGATGTTGTCTGGAGTGAGTGAGGGAAAGGAAAGTCTTTTCCTGGCAGGATAGTGTGACTGGGTTAGCCCAGAGATTTTGATGATGGAAGCAAAAGCCCTGCTTGTTAAACTTGGAGTCAGATTGGTTGAAGCGATGAGTAGTGCAGAATACGTGTGTGTGTGTGTGTGTGTGTGTGTGCGCGCTCACTTGTTTGTGTCTGTGAAGGTGTTGGAGGGGTCTTGGCTAAAACATTTCAAGATGGCCCATTAGCCGGCGCAGGCCCGTCCCCTCCCGACACTAGGATTCCTCTGTGCTGACCCCCTCTCCTCCAGCCCTCCACCTCTCAGCCCCTCTGTCCCAGAGGCCCCCAGCCTCATCCTGCCAAGTGTACGGTTCCAAAGTAACGACGAAGCTGCCTGCGTGTGAAAATATTGAATTGCAAAAACATCCCTGGGTGAGAGGGTGTGTGAATGGAGCTTTCAGCGCCGGGCCCGACCCTGGCCCTGTGCTACTGACTGACGGACAACAAATGGCATTTTGTGTCCAGAGTGAGGGGACAGAGGCAAAAGAGTAAAGAAAATGAGAGACACAGAGAAACTGTAGGGGGGGGGGGTCCTGAGGTTTTTCAGGCCTCTTCCTTCTGGGGCCCTATATTCAGGTCTGAAATGCCTAATCACATGCCCTGTCTGACCTTTGCCCCCCACTCAGCTAAGGCTGTCAGGCTGCACTCCAACAGGGAGCACAAAGCCTCACAGCCTCAAAGGCCACCATTCACCCCCCTGTGCAGCCGTACTCCAACAGTAATAGGTAAAAGTAATGTCAATGACCTCCACTTTTCCTCACGCTACAGGAGGGCAAAACTCTTAAGATTCCCTGATAATGTCAAGAGGTAGAGGGTGGCCATTTTGGCTCCTTATCCACTGCCTCTACTTAACTCCAGTGAGATGATTAGTAAAGCAAACTGAACTACCTCTTTTGTGGCAAAACTATTCTTTTGGTTATAAAGACATTTTAGATTTTCATGCCTCCAAAATTGATGGGAACTGAGATGGAAAATGATGGAAATTTTAAAAAACAACATGGTTTTGTTTTTGGTTGCTATGCACCGGGAATATAGTTGTATAACTCAGCTGAGAAGTGTTTGTGTGTGTGTGTGTGTTTGTGTGGGACATTCGTGAATTTCTGATGTCTCAGCGGACTGACTGGGTCACAGTATGACCGTAACCTCCTGTCTCGCTTTGCAACCCACACACTGCATCTCTCTCTGTGTCTCTCTCCTGACCAGTCCTAGGATTCTTTCTTCCCTTCTCTTTTTCTCTTTTTCCCCTCTTTCTCTGGAACACTGGAGTTTCTCTCTCTCTCTCTCTCCGGTCTCCTTTGAAAAGATGCGGCGTCTTTGTCCGGCCTGATAAAGGATGCCATAGTTCCCCTTTTCCCCTTCTTTGTGGCCGGGGGCTGGCGGCTCCTGTAGAAGTGCAAATGGTATCCTCTCGGAGGGGCTATCCCCGCGGGCCCTGGAGGGCCCTCTCTCTCCTCCAGGCTTGGCTAATTACCACCCTGCTCCCCCTCACAGCCCCCACCAGCTCCCTGGTCCCTGGAACTATGGACGGCACATTCCCACAACCAGCACCTGGCCTTCTTTTCTCCTGGCCTGCTTTGATGGCTGACACCCCAGCCTACCCCTCCCTCCCTCCTTCCTCATCCTCTTCTTCTTTCTGCCCCACTACCTCATGTCTCTCTCTCCCTCCCTCCCTTTGACTTCTCCCTCTCTTGCATCTCTCTCTCACTGACTCTCATTATTAGAGGTTTTAAATTGCTTTCTGACCCTGACAAACTGCTCTTGTTGAAAAGGGAGATGTTGAAGAGGGGGGCAGCGGATGTGAGCCAGAAATGGAAGAGAAGAGGGATGCAGTAGAAAGTTGTAATGTTTTTAGGACAAAATATCGATATGGCAATAGTATCAGTATATCATTGCTCTAAATAGATTTTACTGCAGCCTGCATCGCTACTTCATGGCTCCTCGAGGTGGTGCTCAACACTTGAATGAGGGAAACTCAAACCTAAAATAACTAGCCGAAGAGGTTTTCTACAGAATGGCGGACAGCAGTTTGAGGAAAATAGCAGATGCCCCAGCAATGTTTAAGTCCAAAGACTGGACCCATAGCTGTCCTATAGTTATGTAATTATTTTTTACTCTGAAAAACGTGCTGCAAAATTTCAGTTTTCAAACAGACTGTGCTTAAAATAAACTAGTTAATAAAGATAGAAAACCTGCACTTAACCTTTTCACGGGCCTTTATATTCATAGTTAGATCCATATTGTGATGAATCATTATAGGATTGTCTAGCAATATTTAGATTATCAAATTATCAGAACTGCTGTATCGTGACATCTGTATCGTGAGCCGTATCTCGTTTTGTGAGGTACCCTGTGATTCCCACCCCTAATGTATCTATGGTCAATTATATATTTGGTTGTGTTTGTGACCCAACCAGTCACAAACCTCAGATTGCCCCCTAGGGAGACTGTATGAGGTATTTTAGAAAAAAAAAGGGTAAAAAGCATGTCCATTGTACACATCCCATTCTCAGCCTAGATCTTACTACTTGTTTCACGTGTTGCTAAAACAGGAACAAAAAGGCGTTTCTCTCTCATCTTATATGTATGTGGTTGGTATAGTTTGCAGAGTTAAAGAGGGACAATGAAACTTGACCAGTGGTTGACAGAGATGAAGTTGATGATGTTGAACAATCTCTCTCTCTTTCACACACACACACACACACACACACACACACACATACACACACATACACACACACACACGCACACACACAAATATCTAATTTAGTTGCATATGTGCATTCTACTAGCTGTAGGCCTAATCAATAACTTGCCCCAGTGGATTTGACCAATTCATAGCTTGCCTTTGTGCAGTCTAGCAATCCCAGCGAGGGCATTTGGACAGCTTTCTGAGGAAAACAAATAGCTCTATTACAAGCTTGTGCTCTGTGATGCTCAGTGTCCCAAAGGCAAAGTGCATGGCCTGTATTAATTATGTGTTCTCCACACAGGTTTTCCTCATAACACAGGTTCACCTGGCAGAGTCTAGAAAGAAGAAGGGTGCATTCATTTACAAATGAAAATGAAGATTTAGGAAGGATATTGTTTGATTGTCATGTTTACATATTTGCAATTGTATAAATCTGTTAAATAAATTGTATCTGTACTATATGATGACACATCACATATTTCAGTAATGCGTTTAGTCTAATTATCAGTCCTCCCTAAGCTTTTAAAAAGACGGCGTGCATGCTAGAAAGAGGAAGTCATTTGTAGTTTTTATTTTTCCAACAAGAAAAGAAACATAAACAAAACATGCACACAAATAAATCCCTTTTCAGCAAAGCAGTGGTTGCCTGTCCTGTATGGACTTCAACAAAACACAGACAGAAGCGGTGGGTGGGTCTGTGAGCTGCACACACCCAGACCAGTTACACCAGTGTACCAGAGTCGAGGCTTTGGTTTGTAAGACTGGGAGTAGCAGTTAGTATACAATCAACATTAATCCCATCCAAACTAAATGTAATTACATTAAGGAATTTGTGATGATTTTTGTGTCCAACTAACAGCTATTGCGGCCGTCATTGTTGGTTTCATAAAGCATGACTGATTTAATCCGACTTTCTTTCGATGCCAATTACATCTTGTCTCAAACATCGTCTGCCATCCAGTCTGGACATCCTAAGTATCTCTCTGTTACTGCCCTTTCTCAGCCACAGCTGCCCTTTCCTGTACAGTTCACACGTCATCACCTATAGGATTCGAATGATGTCATGAACTGGGCTGCTTCTTTCTTGTTGGTCTCAACCATAACGAGTATGTCTGGCTGTTACGTCTAAGTTGGATCATCAACGAATTGCAGTGAAAGTCCACTCTCGATATCAGTTTGTGATATTTGATGCATTCAAGTTGTTTAATTTGCTCCATTGAAATGAGTCTCTACTGTAGCATTGTAGTAGCATTAGTCTTCAGTCACGCTTCTGATTTGGTATCAGAGGTACTACCAGTGGAAAAATTTAAATCTTCTTTTATACTATTTTTCAGTTTTCTCTGTTGCTGAAACAAATTGGTGACTTTACAAATGCATCGCTGGACAGTCAACAGAGGGGAGGCATTTACCATTCATCTTTTTAAAAGTTGAATCAGTCACTTCATGGTCTCTTAATCCTGAGGTGGTACATTTAGACTTACTATAGTCTGATGTCTCCCTCCCTCTCCACATCTCTCCTCATCAAGACTAGCCACATCCTCTCTTTCGAGTACAGAAAAGGAAATAACGAAGAAGTTTCTGAATTGGGTTTTTATGAGCGGTTGAAACGGCCACTTCTGTGTTTTTTGTCTGTACGCTCAAAGTTCCTGAGGTTTTTTAAACATGTCAATTTGGGGGGGTGTTACTGTTACTTCTTAACAAAACGTCTCACACACACACACACACACACACACACATACTGACAGAGGCATCTTGTTTTTCAACAGTACTGAAGAGCACTAAGTGATGAGAATGGCACGGTGAAGTAGTGACAAGGCAAACAAAAGATGGCAGGTGGTTGACAATGCTGCTTGCCTTGGCTAAATTTTAAGACACCATTTTTTAAAATATTAATATATTTTTTTACTTTGCATACTTGTGAAGTAAGCCCACTGTTACATTCTGCTGATATGTTATACAGTTCTACGGAATGAGAATCTTTTCACTGTGAGGCCAATAAGGACTTTCTACATGAAAAAACGATGTAGGGACAAATGTTAAAGTTCCCTAGTTTTACAGTTTTCTTCTGATATTAATATATGTCTGTCTGTGGCTCTCTCTCTCTGCTTTGCCCTATTCATCTGCATTGCTCTCTCCCATTTTAATTAAAACTAGGTGTGAGGTTTGCCGTCCTGTCTTTTGACACCTCGCTATTTATCTGTCGGACGCAGGCTCAGGGCAGGACCCACGGAAAAGAAGGGCAGATTTTTGTTTTTAGAGAACTGCAGGGAACTTTGATGCCAAGTTCCTCTGCGGCAAAAGGCAAGGCCCCGACCCAGAACATCTGAGAGTACTTTGGTGAAATAACAGCAAATGTTTGTCTTGTATTGTATGGCACGCTGCTGGCGGAGCGCTAAAGCCCCTTCTTCCAGCGCCTAAAGCACCTCTTAATAATATAGTCAAGAATAACTCCTTCACCTTAATCTTTCCCTCCAATTACTGCACTCAGGGCGGGAAATTAGCAGCAGGCCCATGCACTACCCTCTTTCTTTGACACGGTTACATCTTTAATTGCAAGTGCCTCCTTCTCACTCTCATGCTCTTCTCCTCTGTCCATCACCTAATCCCTCCCTTGCTGCTTAAATTTTAGTTTCCTATCCCTCATCTCTCTGTGTGGTGGGCCAGATGAACTCTACGTAGCAGGGGGGAACGACATTTTATTGGGTCAGTATTAGAAGCAACATGTGGCTAATGGGTGGCTGCATTTTCCATGGTCTGGTCCTCATCAGTGAAGAGAAGGGGCCTAAACAACTAAACATGGCCGTTGACAATTGATACGAGCCCTTTAAAGTGGATCTGCTTGGTTGAAGAGGGGGTGGAGCGGGGCGTGTGAGAGTCTGTGGGACCGAACACACGCACATGTATGTGCACATTTGCTTTTGCACTTTAATTAGGACGCTAACAGACGCATACTCACGCACGCACACCAGCACAATATCCTTTTGGGGAGCAAATATACAAGAATGTGTGTGTCTGTGTGCATTTGTCCCCTGTGTGCAGGAGTGTAACCCACACCTTGAGTACGGTAGCGGCGGTAGCTTTGAGTGTGGTTCGTCCCGCCGTCTGATCCTCGTAACCAGAACTCTCCTTTACTGCTTCCTGTCCGCTTGACCCACCTTCCCTCTCGCCTGCCTGCCATCTGGGACACACGCACACACACACACACACACACACACACACACAGAGTTAGGACAGGGGTCCTAATGCTCTAACCTGTGTCTTTCACGTACGACTGCACCTTTTGAAACCAATATCACACTGAGGATAAATGGACTGCACCATCTATGTTGTCAACTTCTCTCTTTTCTTTTTTTCTGACATAAGGAATTAAAACCTGTTTTTTTTCTCTCAAGGCACTAGTTCTAACAATAACATTTTTATTCAGAGAGTAGAGCAGAGTCGAACAGTTTACATAATGTTCTTGTATGGGCAATTTAAAATTAATCCTATTTAAAGGTGGGAAAACTGATACAAACTGAAATGTCTAGTTATGCAGGTACAATAGCAACCACAGATAAATACAGATCTCTCAACTTTCACTTTGATTCTGTTTACAAGTACTTTGAATTTTATCAGTCTTTACTTTTTCATTCTAGGATGATTGTTGAAATGTGTACAATGTAATGGTCACCCATACTGTCTTCATGTGCAGTTTTTTTATGTGATGGGGAACATGCATTGTGTGTATTTGTTTTTTCTTTCACGTGTAGAAAATAATAAGCTGTGTGATCAGAGGCCTGAGTTAGGACCACGGATTGTTTACAGACTGACTTTTGTATATATTTTTTCCTTGAGTGTTTTTTTGTAGGCGGTGGTATAAAGGACACTGGGTTGTGACAATATGGGGGATCAGCTGATCGATCAGGAGAGGAGAGACTTTGGAGATCAACAGGGGAGGCGGTCGGGTCCTGTTAAGGTTTGGGTGCATCAGCATCTATCATATTTCTCAGGAGCCTGAGATCAGCCTGACGTCCTTTTGCTAGGTGTAATGATCAAAGTTAATTAGGCCTTTTTCTTCTTAAAATACATTTTTGTAATATTGTTACAACAGTACTCCGGATCAGAAATAGTTTTCATGTTCATTATTAGTAGGAAGTAGTAGTGTTAGTATGACTAAAACTAAAATTCTTTGTTATACTAGCATCAAAGCCTAGTAGTTCCTTTTGTGTGTATCTAAATGACATACCTGTTTAGATAGCGTTTCTGAGCAGGGGGTACTGGGTTTTCAGTAACAGGGGTCCTGGTTAACACTTTGACCACTTCCTCCGGTCTTCATACCGTCATTGTGTTCAACACGCACACACCACGGGTGGAAGGGGCAGTGTCAGGTGGAGCGGGGGACAACGCAGGGATGCGTAGCAGCGAGCCAACGCGGTGTCTGTGTCAGGGACAGCGGCAGCGCGCTCCTTTCAGCTGCTCCTCTCCTCTTTCATCACTTACTGTCACAGAGTGTGTGAGGAACATTGCTGGCCAAAGAAATCTACAGTGCTTGAACCAAAGTGGCACTTTTGACACTGGTGATCTTATTTACTTGAGATATATTGCTTAATAAATGTCAAAGTTAATCAATTAATCCTAGTTCTACTAGAATTTGATGAAACCTACTGAATTAACAATTATTCAATATGTTTCTCAATTGTTTGCCTAAGCACCTGTTGGTATACAGGTATGTAAAAAATGCTTTTTATTAAGAGGTGTTAAGCCATTTCACTTTTGTGGTTCGGATTTAACCAACATTGCTGTGCTAATTAAGGCCCAAACACAAAGAAGCCGAGATAGTAAAATGACTAAGAGTGTTGACAGCTGCCGTGAATTATAAATATATTTAAACTGGAATTCAGAACTTAACGATGGTACTGATAACGATTTGATTGAAAGTCACCACTGTTAGAATTGTCTCTCGGATAAACAGCTGGCATGAAGAATGATTCATGTACCTGTTCTCAATGAAAGGGAATAAATAGATTTGTTTTTGGAGGTTGCTCATGAGGCGATGAAGAAAAAAGCAGAGCGGGAAAGAACGGGGGAAAAAAAGACAACATATTTATTTTCAATGTTGAAGGTGCCCAATCACAGCTTATCGTTTTTTTTTGGATGACTCTTTTACTTTAAAGAGGGCAATGTATGTCCCCCTCTCGTCTCTCTCCAGAGGCGAGGGCTGAAGTGCCTTGCTTATTTTAGCAGGGTTTTGTGGTCTTGACTTGTGGTGACATTAATTGAGCGGTTCCTTTAAAGAAAAGAAAGGCTAGTGTCACGATTAGTTCGATGTTGTTTGTAGAGCTATGAAAATTGGTTTTGTTTGGCTGGAAAGCTCTCGAAAGGTGTTTATTTACACATCAGAATGTTCCAAATGGCAACTGGCTCCCTCCCGTTTTCTGTATGTGTGTTTGTGTGTTACGGTGTGCATGTTGGGATGCATACATGCCGTGTTTGCTCTCTTATGCTCAATGCTTACATGCCAGCTGTGTACTGCATGTTTGCATGTGAGAGATGAAGACCGGGGGAGAGGGTGAGACAGATGAGAGGAGGTGAGCACAACAGTTTCATCATGTCACCTGCTTCTTGAATTTCGACATAGCTTGTTGTCCTTGCTGTCCTCTTCATCCATTATTGACCACGGTTGTTCACACCAGCCTTCAGACGTTGTTACAACTCCTGTGTGTACAATCAAACCACTGGGGTGTGCGTGTGTGTGTGCGTATGTGAATGCACACACTTATCAGTGTGACTGAGGTGTGACCACTGCACTGTCATCAGGATAATTTACAGGTTTGTAACTTGTTTCTTCTGCACTGGTGTGAAGTTGAATGTTAGGTCCTACAGCACTCTTACACATACACACACAAACACACACAAACACACCTAGATATATGTAGACTGTTCCTTTGTAGTTTATTTCCTGAAACTCAGTTGCAGGAGCTTAGCAGTTCAGCCTAGTTGATGAGTGAGGGGAAGTAACTGCTCAGCCACGTATCTGAACATGGTTACCAAGACAACAATTGTTTTATTGTAGCTGGCATTTCTGTGAAGGGGACCATTAAAATAACAACATGAGGCCTCAACAAATTAGCCAGTTGGAAAGCTGGAAAAATGACACATTTGTTCTAGAGAGAGAATACCTTGTCTTGGGAATAGACAAATCAGAGTCTGCTTTCCACCTTTATTTCCATCTTTTGTGAATTGAAATGGTGTTTTTAAGAGGCATCATGGAATATGTAAGGTTAAAGTAAATTGTAGTGTATTTTACAACAGAGGATGCATTGTGTGAGTTTTTTTCCTTTAGCTGTCTGGAGTGAAGATAATGTTGATCTATAATAAAGACTCTGCGATAGGGCTTGACTAAAATAAAAAAATAAGAAAGTATAAAAACACAGAAACAGGCATGCACGCATAAGCAAATACATGCACAGTCAGGCTCAACCCCGTGTACGCACTTTTTAAACTAAAGCAGGCAGCTACATTTTTTTGTATGAAGACTGCTCTCTCTCTCTCTCTCTCTCTCTCTCTCGCTCTCTTTGCTCAACTGAAGTATCAATAATAAGATTTATCTGTCTTCCCCCACAGCCTTGATTCAATTATCTCCATCTCTCTCCCTCTTTCTCTTCCTCTGGCTCCCTCCCTATTTGCCCCTCCACTGTGGATCCGTTTCCAATTGAAGGCAGGTCATGCTTTGTGTTTCTATTTGTCATGACAGGGTTCCTTAACGAGTGGAGGCTCCCTTCCACCGCGGCTTAATCTGATCTGGAAAGAAGGGAGGGAGGGAGGGATGAGGTGGAAGGGGGGGGGGGGGGGGGGGGGGGGGGGGGGGGGGGGGGGGGGGGGGGGGGGGGGGGGGGGGGGGGGGGTAACCAGGTAAAAGTGGGGTCACAAGTAGTTTACCTTCAACTCCTTATTGTCTGCATTTCCCTTTTTTAGGAAAATTAGATTTGTGTGATCCCTCCCCCTCCAAACGTGTGTTTTGTGTCCAATCTGAAACCTTTGATGTTTGAAGGGTCCCCTGCCCCTCCACACATCCACCTCATCCAGCTCCCCCCCCACCCACCACCCACTAACCCCCAAACGTCAATACCCCCACCTTATCTGGCCTCCACCTACTTCCAGACATACCTCATTACCTGAGGCTGTATTGAAAGAAAGAGTGGCGGCTAATCAGATTGACTCCGCAGGTATTCTGCCATCAGAGGAAGTGGTGGCCATTGAGGGGTCACTGGTTTAATGTTAGGCTTCAGAAAAACGTCATGAAGTGTAAAAAAAGTAAATCTGTCGAACAATCTCGAGAAAAACCAACTGCAGCCTTTCTATTTAAAGTGGTGTTCAGGCTACACATCATGTTCTAAAGAGCACTCCACTTGATTTAATGCCACGACAAAAAGCCCCAAATGCGACAAAACAGTTTTTACACTTGGCTAAGTAAGAGAATTTGTCATATCGAGAAACAGTGTGATGAAGGCTGACTAAAACATATTTTACAAACAAACCTTGTATACGTTGCGATACCTCTGAGTCTTCTGCTGTATATAAAGCAGTATCACCTTGCTGCCACTATGCGTTACATGCAGCCACCAGAAAGCCAAAAAAGTAATAAAATACAAAATCAATTAAAGTATGTGATTTATCAGAGTCACTGGAGCATAGTTTATTACAGGTATGTAATCTGACATCTTATTAAATATGCTCTCACAAAGTGAGTTTTTCAAAGCACAAATTTACATTTTTATTTTGCTTGAAATTTCAGAAATTGACTTAAAACTTCTCTTAAACTCTGAAACCACTGGTTCTTTGAGTTAAACTCTGAGGCATCCCATCAAAACACCCACATGGAGAGCGGGTAAGGTACAGAGTAAATTCCGAGAGACAGGGTTGAGTCTGTTTACAATTGGCAGGTCTGGAGTGTGAACATCCTGGGGCTAATTTCACAGAAGCTGTGAATGAAGTATTTCTTATGACCTGCCCTATGCAAATGGATGCATGCATACACACATATGCAGTTAAGTGCGCACATGCACAATGTTAGTGTACATGAGGGATGAAGCCGGGCAGCACAGCTGTTGAAGCAGCCAAAGGCATTAGCTGGTACAGTTCAGCAGCTTTGCACTGGCCCAATGTGTGTTGAGAAAGGGGGGGGGGGGGGCTTGGTTTTAGGCTTGTTGACCATTTGCAATGCTCTTGGGTTTCCTCAGGGAACTTAGGGCATGTGATAGATACCAAGCATATGTCCTATTGCTCAGCACCGGACAGGAATTGCACAGTTTTTAAATCAGTCAGAAGGAGGCTGCATGCACATTTCTGTTGGGTGAATTACATGCTGAGGAAAACTCCCTGGCTTGGCCTCTTGCTAGACACTGGAAAACAAAATCTATGTCAAATGACAAATGAGTTACCATGTGCAGCTTTCTTTGTCTATTTAGCTGACAGTTTTGTTTAGAGGGAGCTGTTGTCAAGGAATATGCAGATAGAATTTGAACTCAAGGGGACACATGGATCCTTGCAGGAGTCAAAGGTGACTTTTAACATAATATAGGATACTTTCTACACCCACAAGACCACCCTGATGCCACATTAGCACATGGATGTCTACTGTACTACGGTATTTCCTTACCTGAATAATACGGCTTCTGTTAGACATGATCAAAATCAGTGTCCTGGATGGAGTCTTTGTGTGGCAGCCATCAACAGCCACATCTACAATGCTGATTGACACACACAACTATTGGCATATTTTTGATCTGTGTTGTGATGGCTGCAGATTCATGAATTGTTCTTTTCTACAGCCTAGCTGTAAAAGTTGGCCAGTTTGCAGAGTTTCAAAAAGAAAAATCTATTTTTTTACATTGTATTATTGAATTGACCATTCACATCTCACAAATCACAAGTTTTATCCCTTTTTATTCTTTATTTTCGGACAGGCAATTGCAACTGAAAAGAGGAAAAAATCTCGTTTTATTTCTTGTGAATACAGATGTGTTTCCTCTCTGTGGTTGTGATAATAATTTTGTGTGTGTGTGTGTGTGTGTGTGTGTGACTGTGTCTGTGTGAGAGGGAGAGAGAGAGAGAGCGCTACTTTCTACAGTGTGAATGAACTTGCCTGCCCTTATGTGGCTCTGCCTCTGAGGCTGCAAACATACTGGAGTAGGACTAAAAAATTTCATGAAGGCCTTAAAGTGGTGCATATATTGTATTTGTGTGTGGGGGGGGGGGGGGGGGGGGGGGGGGGGGGACAAGTGATAGTGTGTGGGTGTGTGTGTGTGTTGGCAACTGGCACCAGAAAGACATGTCATCTTCGGTGAGCGTCTTCTGGCTTTGGCTCTGTGTTGACCTCTCACCCAAATTAAACTTCCACAGTCTCCCACTCTGCTCTCCTCCCTCAACTTCTCTCCGCTGCCCACTGCCAGGCACTTTTATTTTCACATGGCCGACTTCTCAGGGAACACACTCATATTTGTGGCTTTTGGGGTTGGCAGCAGAGTGTGCTGTGCCTGTCAAAGTTTTTTCACTCCGACTTACCCCAGCACCCAAATTGAACTGTTCAGTCATTTCCTGTCATCCCCCCTCAACCACCTCCCTTTCCCATATTTGCCAATAAATGTCAAATTTCACTGTTGAGTCCGCCAGGGCAAAACATCATGTCCTGTATTACGTCTTTTCCTCTGTATAGTAGTTGCTCATGCTGACTGTATAAAGAAAGTTACCCTCCAAAAACATGATCACTGAAATCCTCTCATATCCAAATAAGAAATGAACAGACGGCTCATGAAGACTCCTGAGGAATACATTTGTTGAATGACCTATAGAGAAAAAGCAAAACATTTTGGTCTTAGTGACTGACTGTAAAAAAACCTTCGCAAGAACGCATGGTTAGAAGAATCCTTCACATATAGGCCTGTGCTCATCCAAAGAATATCCCAGAATGTAAGAGAGAAAGAGACAAGCAGAAAGAAAGGGAAAGAACAAGATGGTTATCTGAAGTGAGGTCAGAAATGAAACATGTCATAGCAAATTAGAGCCATGTTGTTTGAATTACTCCGGCCTGCTTCTTAAAGAACAGTCTGCCTGTGGAAAAAAAGCAGAGAGCGTGTATTGAGAAAGAAAAGCGAGACGCAGGCACATGGAGAAATGGGAAAAAGAAAAGACAGGAGAGGTAATTTACAGTGGGAGCAAAACAGATAAAGACATAGGAAGATATGAAAAGAAAGAATAACAGTGCAATTTAGCAAGAGAGAAAACAGAGGAAAGTAGAGAGAGGCGTGACAGAAAAAAATAATGTTTTCTCTGGAACAAATAATGTGACTTGGGCTGAGTCATTGGCCTGCCGAGGAATGATGATGATGATGATGATCATGAGAAGAAACCTTGGATGCATTCCTGCTTCGAGCTAAGTTTGGGGCATCATTTACCAGACTACTGGAGAGGGGCCCCTGTGTATGTGTGTGTGTGTGCAATAATAACCACATTCTCTAAGCATCTTCGGCCACCGGGGCCTGTTTTTATAGCTGGGAACAGGGATGGGCCAACACTCGTTAGGAAGACTATTTCGGAAGATGGGAGGGAGAAAAAAACTGGAGGGCTTGAGGGGAGAAGGATGACCAGAAGGGGGTGTGCAGAGGGACGGGGAGCCCGCAGGCTCACACACTGGCCGATTGCAGCGTGTTACACGTGAGATGAGCTGGCTTTCTCTTGGAAAATGACCTCCTGAGACTGAGATTCACGTAGGCTTCCCAGACAGCATCTCACCACTCTGAAACAGTGAGAAACATGTGACTAGTCTGAAAATCGTTCTGATAGAATAAATCAAAGAAAATTTCTTCTCATATTGTTCCACTTATGCAATCATGAAATCACTCCATTTCACTTCTCTACTTTGTTTCAAAACGTCACGTTTTTCATCTTTCACTGTCCTCTCCAAGATTTTACTTCAAATGTGATGTGTCTATCTTCCTAGCAAAGATCGACACACAAAGCGTATTGTGTAGCCTCAAAGACAGGTATTTAATGGATGCAAAACACACACACACACACACACACACACACACACACACACAAAGAAAGTGAAAAAAAGCAGGGATAAGCTGAGCTGGTAATCTTCCCTTCAACAAAGGAATGCATTTATGAGACACGTGTGTTTGTCAGTTGCTGGGTGCCTGTATGTGTGTGTAGATGTGTGGGGCTGTAACTTTGTATTGCACGGCCACAGCGTAAGTATCTCATTTTTCGTTTGTATTGAGTAGCAGTCTGCCACAGTGCAAGTCATGCCATCGTCAACATGAGGGGCGACAGGCGTCTTTGAATAGCAGTAGTGTGCTTTGGAAGACATCAGGCGGTGAATCCATCACTTTACCACTGACAGGCCCAGCGATGGGAAATAAATATTTACTCTAAGCTTCCCCAAATCACATCCAGAGATTTCTCCCTGTGCTTTCTGTCTCTTCTTCTCTTGTCCTCAGTTTCTGTCCCTCTGTATTCCAGTCAGTCCGTCCCACTTCTGCTTTTTTTTTCCTGATTCTGTCCTTCCTCTTTTGATTCCCTTTTCTTTATCATGGTCCCCCACATTACACACGGCAGAGCAGGGGCCCATATAGACATGGAACACAGGTCATGTTTCCACTCAAACAAACACACACACACACGCACACACACACTCACGGAGGTACAAACATATACACAAACATGCCCACATATACACACACACACACACACGGTCAGCCTGAGATATCCATCTGGGGTTTGTCATGTCAGACATGGCCCTTGTCTCTCTCTTCTGTAATTATGGCAGTATTTATTTTTTCAGATCGTCCCGCTGGGTTAGGAGCGTCCCATGGTGTGGTTTGGATGTGGAAACACACTCCGCTCAAGACATCCAGCTTAGCAGAAAAAAGGGCTCACAGTACATTGACTAGAAATTGGTAACCCATAATTCAGAGATTTAATGTAATGTGGAGGAAGTGTGTGTTTGTGCACAGCTGTAAATGCAAGTATGAGAGAAAGGGAATGACTGGCTGTAACTTTTCACGGCGCAGTAATGGCCCGACATATTGAGTCCCGCCAATGCCAAGAGAAAGAGATTTGATATTATAACGACTCATTGCATTACATAACACTTTTGACCCACCCATAATGACTGACTTAGCTCTGCATCTGTAATGTATTTTTAAATTCAGACCTTGTTGCCTCGCACCAGTCTGTTTGTCAATTTCCAGTCATAACTTGAAGTATCGTATAATTGGTTAATACGATACATTTCAGGTATGATTGTACGTTCAGACATTACATGCCTTATGCTAAATGAGTCTGTCCTACACACACATTTCTTGTACTGAAACTATTAAGCATCTAACTGATCAGTCCATTGAAATCGAAGAAAACAAGCGTTTTTTTTTACCAACTGAGTCATAAGCAAATAATATAATTCTTTTTTGGCAACTGCAATTCTTATAGTTTATTAGTTTTGTCTCTTATCATATGACACAACTTATTTGCTATGTGTTTTTTCAGAGACTTGGAGAGGTGATGACAATGCAAGACAAGTCTACAGGCGACCAGACAGGTTTAGTCAGCCATTGCATTGCAGGACTGCAGTAGGTAAAAATAATCCCCTAGTATTTCGTACCTAGTAGCAACACAATGTACAATTTAAGTTATAAGTAATACATTTTAAAGTTCATGTTGGGTTTAGGTAATTTGATTAAACAGAACTTTTAAATCTGGCTATTGTTAATGTGGCACTTGTGTTTTAAAGCTGTGTGTAGTGATGAGGCTTTTTCTTCATGTCCGGAGAATAACCATAAAGTTGAATAAACGCTTCTCTAAAACAGTTTCAGCAAAGGTAGGATTCATCAAAGGGCTGCTATATTACACTCCATTCACTGTTGCACCTTATCCAAACCCCACCCTTCCCCAAATCCTGGAAAATCCTGTCTGTCCTAAAGATGACTGTCTCTTTTTTTAACCCTTCCTCTTTTCCTCTGGGTTGCACGACTTCTAGTAATGACAGTGTGTTTGTGTGTGTGTGTGTCTGTCTGTCTTTGTCTTTTTGTGGGTGTCTACCCAGCTGAGGGGAATCGCCCTCTGTCCCGGGCACACTCAATGAACTTGGCACTCACGCCACCTTTTTCACCACTCCCGGCCTCCTTTCACTTTCTCTTCCCTGTCTGTCTGTCTCCTCATTTCTCTCCATCGCCTTACAAATCCTTTACCCTCTCACTGTAAAGGATTTTATCACTTCCCTCCAATCTGCCTTATTCCTCTCCTGACAAAAACACAGATGAGTCCCCTTGAAAAAAAACCCAACAAGATAGAGATAATGGCTTATGTTCAATCGGCCCGTGGTGCTAATCAGCGACCACCGTGGGAAAAGCGCAGGGGGACGAGGGTGGTGGTGGTGGTGGGTGAGTTGGTGTAGGAGGAAAACCAGGCTCATTGTCCCGGGGAGATTAAAGTCCCCGAAAAGGCGGCATTGTCCACCAAGGGGAATAAATCTTCCTCCTCCCGTCACTCAGGGCCTGAATTCAATTCTCCTCAACCCCTCCTAAAAGAGAGGCTTATCTCCTGCTCAATAGCTTGTTGCGCTACAAGCCAGGCAGGAATGCACCACGTTGTATCCCTGACACCCGCTCACTGAGTTAAAAAGGAATTAGGGGGGGAGGAGGGGAGAGAGTGAGAGAAAGTGAGTGCCTGAATTGCGACCTCTATTTTGTGAGAGGATGTGCGCTGGGAAGCAGATTGAGGGGCCGATAGAAGCTGACACAAGGAGAGGGGACGAGAGAGCAGGATTGATTGACTGCTGCCGGGGGATTGAGGCCAGTGGAGAAAAATAGCGTCCTGCTCAGTCGGCTTTCTCCGGAGCTGCGAGCAGCATGGTAAACTGCTGCCCCATTGGAGGACAGACAGAGGAGCCCCAGCGGAAGAAACCACTTGGGAGCTCCTGGCATGCGGTCTGGATGCCACCTAACAACCTCCCCCCCTTCCCTTTCCTTTGCCCCCTATTGCTACAGCAGCATCTCTGTAACTCCAGTCCAGGGCCCATCACCAGTTACTAAAACCAACTGCTTCACAACACTTGGATGCCCCACACCCCCTCCAAACAGATTCAATTCAGACCCCCCTGGTCCCACGAGATGGGATAGACAGAGACAGTGAAAGGAGGGTTGGCAAATAAAAAAAGAACTTGTGCCGACTCTGGCCCATAGTCCTGCTCTGTTTGGACCAAGGAGAAAAACAAGCCCTGTGTCCCCATTTTTCACCCCTTTCTCTTTCACTCTACCCCCATTGGAGCTATCTCCGGGAAGAGACACAAAAAGACAGAATAGAGAAAGCGAGAGAAATGGATGGTGAGAGAGAGATATCGATATAACATTCAGTGAATGGCCCTTCACTTTACCACTCCTCTCCTTAGAAAACAAGATTTTATCCTCTTTTGGACTCCCTTGCCGCCTCTTGTTGCCCCTTGTATAAAAAAAACTGGATTTTTCCGCTTTGCAACCAATTTTCCCATTTGTTGTTTATGCCCACTATGTCCTCACTTTCACAATGCACCCCTCCTTCTCTTCACCCCCCATTTACTGTGACTTGGCTCCACTTAATGATGGGGCTTACACCTGCTTACAGGATTAAATTAATTAGCACGAAACAGGGTTGGGGGGACGGGGGGATGATGAAGAGGACGGGGGAGGGGGTGGCAAAGGGACGACAACAACAGGGGGTCAGGAGAAAAGTACAGCAGGAAGAAGGCACAATAAAGAACGGGCAGGTTGGTGGCTGATGCCGGGCCTCATGTTCTGCCGGATGCTGTGGGTGTAGGAGGGGGGTGATGGCTTGTTTTCAGTAGAGGAAATCAGGTTGGCCAAAGGGACGGGGAGACCTGGGCTGTTGGTTGTTGTGATGTGTTGTGGGGACAAATGGACTTCTGAACAATGTTTGGGTGTGCAGGGTCAGAAGTGACAGCTGCCATTGTGGGGACGTGTCTGCACAACGGCAACTTTGCTTCTTATTCCTCATTCTTTCTGTTGTTGGAACTGTTAGAGTTGTGGTTCCCATCTTCAGAGACTCAAGAGGTTTTGCATCACAAGTACACGTGGACTGTGCACGGGGTCACAAGCATAAACAACAAAATGCAAAACAGTAAAAGTATTAAATTATGTATGCAATTGAAAAAGACTGAGTTAAACATGAGGAATTAGGAGATAAAAGAGAAAGTGCCTTACTATTGATTCAAGCATCACATTACCATCAAGATTCACCATGATTTGCTTTGTAAATACACATCCAGTCACTCATATCAGACTCAATGATCATCAATTTGCCAAATGTCACCCACTCTGAATTCTATTATGTGAATACACATTTTCACTTTTAATTTTATAGAGTTGCATAGTGTGTTCTTTAATTAGAAAGGGGTTTATGAAAATACACAGGCTTCAGCTTTGCCCAGCCGCTGTCCTCTGTCATCTGTTTCATTTCTCATGACCTCAGTCTTCTCTCCGTCCCTCTATCTCTGTCTCTCTGGAGTAGCTAGATGTGTGGTTAGAAGGCTGGAAATTGCACTTCCTCTGTATGTGGACAGAAAGACAAACTGTCTGTATTGAATATTGGGTCTTCCTGGTGCCACCAGTGCCATTTAGGCAGTGAACTGAGATTAAGCCAATATTTTTAAACTGGGAGGCATTTAGATAACTCTGGCTGGCACGCACGCATACATGCACACACAAACACACACAGTGTTGTCCTTAAATGCAGGTTACAGCAATGGTCACATAACTGGAGGATTACATGTATTATACTCATGGCTATCAATAGCCACATGTCCGGTCAGTGTCCTTGAACCTCTACCTGTTCTCTCGCTATTATTCAGTCTGGCAAAGAGACTGTAATGCAAACAGTGACCTAGCTGATGACAGATGTGGTGTGATCCAGCCCATTACTTGGCAGTGGTCACTTCAATCCCTTCCATATGACAGTGATTAAACAGAACGCACATAATGGTTGTAGATCCCTGCTTTGCCATCTGACACACACACACACACACACAAACACACACACAAACTCTGGCTTAGCACATTCCGTACCTGCATTAACAAACAGCCTAGCTAATTGCTTTCCGTTATTAGTGAGTCTTACAGAACACTGTCTTTGTGTTTTAGCTGTGTACTAGCAGAGTTTGGGGATTGCAGCACAGTTAGACTGTGGGGTATGTGACTAACAGATGAAAGCATTGTTTGCATAAGGAAAACTCCTCAGGAGCATTTGACATATGTACAATGTACTACAAAGTTAATGTATAATTTCTTATTTTAGTTAGAAATAAAGTTATTTGTTTTAAATTATTTAGACATTGGACACTAAGATTTGCACTTGTGGAGCATGTGGTTTGAATTATGATGTTTTGGGGGCTTTGCCGGCCTACAGGAGTGCTTGTGAGTCTCTTGGTGCGTGAGTGTGTGTGTATATGTGTGTGAGAGTTTACAGCTGTGACTGCCTGTGGCCTTGCCAAATAGGGCCCCATGCTGATAACACATTGACAAGATACTGGTAGACAGTGTTGGTGGATTGTCACAACAGGTTATTCCATCAACAGGTGAAGCCCAGAGGTGGTAAAAGGCTGCAGAGAAGCAAGGTGAAATAGTCAGGTTTATTTGTACAGTTCAAAATATCAGCAACACTAGAAAATGTCTACACAGGGCCCACCCTGTAAGACAAATAATGAAAAATAATAAATGCAAAACATTTACAGAAAATAGAAACTTCCAGGACAACCTTGTTTAGGAGGGAGACTTAGAATAAGGCTGTACAAGAAAAAGACCCTCATCAAGATGATCTACAGTAGCTGCAGTTACAATTAATGTTTATTGTCATTACAGTAAAAAGCAGTTTTATCACAGACATTTATCAGGTATTTGGCAATAGACTGTCTTAATTCTCATAAACTCCTAAAACGTCTTTCTGGCCCCTTCTCTCCATCTTTTTTCTTCTTGCTCTTTTAACTGTTTTTTTCCTTCTGCATCAGTAGGATCTCAGAGCACAGAGTTTAGATGGTTCATTGGCTTCCCATTTGCTATCCCCCGCCGAATGCAATCAGCGGACACCGCTGGTAATAACTTTAACTCACACACTTTTTCCTCCTTCATCTTCTTGTCTTTGCCTCCCTCTCTCTTTCTGTTTCACATCCACTACCTCTGATTATATCCTGCATACCTACTTACCTACTCTGTTGGACAAAGGTGGCCGAATGAATGGCTGTTCGCCCTGGTGTGATAAATCACATGCTCAAAATTAACTTTCATTCAGCAAACCGATTGTAAAAAGAGAGTAGGAAGGGGTTATAGGAGGAGAAAGGACCCTGCTTCTCTAAGCTTTTCTGGAAGCCTTGATAGATGCAGAATATAGGAATCTTGAGAGCAGAACAACATGCAAGATGAATGAGACACAAGATTTACTTTACCCACATGTTCTCTGCTCCCTAAACCTTCTTTTAGAGCATATAATAACTGTTTTTGTATGTATTTTTTTGCATGGACAGTGCACATTGATCAATATCCCCTGCTGTCTGGTGTTCAGACATCTGTTGCCTGTTGACTCTCTGACATGATCCAACTGATGTCATTAAAACAACAAAAGTAATGCTGGCTGCCTCCAAAACTGCCGTGTGCCCCAGCCACGAGATAAATCCTCAAATTTAGCATTAACGCAGGGGGCAAAAAAGACAAAAGCAACCAGGGGCCCAATGGCATCAAAGTGATTTATGGCTGCCCAGGTAACCCCCCCTCCCCTCCCTCCCCAATACTGCCCCACCCTCATCCTCTCTCGTCTTATCAGGCTAATTGAAGACAAGCTCTTTGAGACAGACACACAATAGGGCTAACGGTAGAGTGGCATTTGAGACTCAACGGGTGGACCGGAGAAAGGGAGATGCTGGGGTATTCTATAAGCACCCCCACCCACCTCCCCGTCTAAATCCCTTTCTCTGTCTTTCTTTTATCCCATGGCGTCTCATTCAGCGCCCTACTTGACATAGCTCGACCTCTGAACCCAGAGTTTATGAACTGAAGCAGCAGCTATTTATTTGGGGTGGAACTAATGTGTGGCCGTACCATTGTGCAGAGATTTGGAGCAATGTTAGCATTGTGTCTGGGTTGCTGTGTGCTTGGATAAGCTGGTGGTCAGCAGACCTGGGTGCTAATACCATTTCAAGACCACTGACAGCTGGGGTTGAATTGTCATCTCTCAGAAAACCTTTCAAGTTATGGCTAAAGGAACAAAAAACAGGACTTTTTTCAATCCTTCAGGATTGCGAATTTGCAAATTTACTTTGGAACCTACTCCCAATTCCATGAGCAGGTCTCAGCTTTCTATCTTTAGGTGGATGTAAGCATATTGTAGGCAAGGAACGCATGCAAATAAGCACCTGCCTTTCTGAAAAGTGGAAGGCATTGCACCATTATATTATTTGAGAGAAATGCAAGCCTCCACCCACTGAGTAAACAGCGGTAATCTTCATAAAAAGATCAGTCTTCATCAATCATAGTTCAAAGGTGAGATTGTCATTTTTCTCTCTGGGACTATTTATCAAATCTCCCTGTGCCAAGTCAACTTTCCGTGTATCAATCTAGTTTGGAAGATATGTCTACCCCGCTAAACTTTAAAAATTCAACATTTACCAATGCACATTTTGCCACCCACTCAGCTCTTTAATTTTTCATGTTGTAACTTTTATGTTTTGCCACCAAGTTATCCTGTCAGCGATGTATTGGGATATTGACAGTCTTTAGATTTTAATTGCAATGCCAGGGTTAGTTTAGCAATAGCTGACAGGAAGCTGCAATTTAAAACCTTAAATAGCTGCCTTAAAATGTTAAACCCTGGGTGTTTATCAATAAGAAGGGTGCCTTGAAAAGTTAAAGTCACAAATTAACAAGCCATGACCTGTTTATGTGCTACGTGTGTGTGTGTGTGTGTGTGTGTGTGTGTGTGTGTGTGTGTGTGTGTGTGTGTGTGTGTGAGAGAAAAGGGAACAGGTTAGGTTTTGAAGTGGTTGCGTTGTAGCAGTGTCTTTGCTGCATGTCCTTAGCTCCAAGCAAACACAGTGCTCAGCTTAAACAAACAGGGGAGGACAGGAAAGCAAGACTAATGATGGGATCCATGCAGCTTACACACACATGTATAGACACACAGACACAGATGCATGTATCTACTCACAAACTCAGCAGAGCAAAGACGAGAGGAATATGTCTCCAGAAGATGAGTGGTAGGATGACAAGAAGGAAAACTCACATCCCACCTCTCTTTAGTAACTTTATATATATATTGTATAAAATCAAAATGCATTAATGTGGCCACATCCATTTTTGTGTTACAAATTTCAAATGTTTTGGGATGTTGGCAGCACTGTGTTTTTGACCAGTGTTGTTAACTATGTTTGTGTGTGTTCATGTGTCTGCACATGCACGAGACCACGCCTGCCTGAGCGCCCTGACGGCATTGTGCAGCAGAGTCCTTGACAGAAGTGAATTAATCAGACCCCTCTGGCCCATTTGTCTCTATTTGGAGGGCTAATTGGAAAAGAAACAGGTGTTAATAGAGAGAAGAGAGAGTCACAGTAAGAGTGTGTGTGTGTGTGTGTGTGTGTGTGTGTGTGTGTGTGTGTGTGTGTGTGTGTGTGTGTGTGTGTGTGTGTGTGTGTGCATGCGTGTAATAGAAGTCTCAGAGCTAAGTTAACCAAACTTAATTAGCCTTGTTCAGGCTCCAGCCAACCTTACATCTTTCTCTCTCCTTATCTGAGGTAAAGGCAATGCAGCGAGCGATAGAGAGAGGGATTTGGGGGAGGAATAGAAGATTGCAATTAGGCCTTGCGCATGTTGGTTTGCTACACACTTAAAAAAAGAACAAAAACATAAATCATTCAGACTAAAGCAGTGTGATGGCCAGGGTTTTCATTCTAGAGGATGGCAAATGGTGCTCCTCCTCAGCAGATATTCACCTCCACTGCTGGTGTCTGGAGTTGTTGAGATGCTCAATTGCAAATTCCTGTCCTGTCCTGCGGGGAGCTGGCGATAAAGCTTGAACCTGTTTGGAAGCTCAATCAAAGGCCCGCCTAGCTCATTAGCTCCCTGCATATTTAGCTGTCTAGGTGATGTCAGCAAATTTTAATGGACGGCAGCTTTTCTCAATTACGCAGGAGGGAGGCAAGCAAACTGTATCCAGTGCTGTGTGTGTGTGTGTGTGTGTGAGAACATTTGTATGTTTGATGTGGTGTTTACTCTGTTGAAAGCTGTCTCCTGTGTGGTCTTGCCACAAAGTTATCCCCCTCCAGATCACACACACGCTCACCTGAGGCAGTGTATATATGTTTGTTGTGCGCAAGTCCTCATGGAGACGAGTAGGTGTAGGTTCAAGACGTGACGCATCTTTATACATTTTTTTGGGGCAGTCTTCCCACCAATGTCCGGTACACACACATGCACACAGATAAATAAAGCCAAACACACACATGCACACATCCTCACATATAAAGACATTCAAGACATAAACATTCAACAAAATCTACCATAATATTTAGATATTTTGCGTATGAGCAAAACTCCAGACATGTGCTTCCCCATGTACATACACATGAGGACATATTGTTCTTGCTTTTTTCCGCCTGGCTTCATATCTGTTTTTGTGTCAGTCTCGCACACACTCGAGAGTTTGAGTATACAGCAGCTTTGTGCTTCACCAGTCAGACAACCGATCCTTGATCCATCCATACATAAGGCTGTATATCCAACCCCAATAAAACAATAATAGATAAATAAAAAAGAAATAATATAAGCCACACCAATTCCTATCTATCGATTGATTCATAAATGTATCTTTATTTATTCTCAACTATCCTTGGCAGATTTTTTTATGGCAACAGTAAAGAAAATCTAAATGATTAATTAATTTATCAGATTAAGTGTTTTACATTACAGCTTCTCTCCCACATATCTCTCGTTATTTCTCCCTGCTTCCCCATGACTCTGTCTCCCTCGGCCCATCTCTTCCTTCCTCCCTTCTCAGTCTGCCAAAGTTGCTTGCAGCCACTTTTCTTCAACACAACACAGGCAAATGCAATCTGCTGAACGCAGGCAGGACTTCATTGGCCAAAGTGGAGAAAGCTGTGACGGAGTGTTATGTTTATTTATGTATGATATTACGTATTTATTTATTTGAGAAAAGTTTTGTCTAAAATGTTCAAAGCTCACATTTGTGTGTGTGTGTGTGTGTGTGTGAGTGTGTGTGTTAAAGGGTGTGTTAATGTGGCAAAAATATGCATCTGTGTGAACATACTACCCTCCTGAACCCAGGATGCCCCCTTATATACACACACACACACACACACACACACACACACACACACCAGTCAGAGGTGGGATGGCTGCAGGCGGGGAGGCAGGTCGGCAGCGATTAGAGGGGCTGTGTGTGTAATGGTTGCCATGTGCGGACCCATCTCATCCACCATTACACACACGCACAGGACGCCCACCTCCCGAATCCCTCCAAGATACCGTACACTTTTAAAAACATTAGCCACTAATGCTATAATGCCCTCGCGTCGACGTAGGGTTTGACTGGAGCTAAAATGGCAGACACAGAGGAATGCCGGCTTGTGTTTGCTTAGTGAACAAGGAAGGCTTCTGGCTTACTTTTGATTCAAACATGATGGAGCTGTATACTACCAGCTGCACACTCCTCAAAACATGACATGGACACATTAAACACAATTACACACAACACAGTCATCTTGTTCATCTTTTTACAATTTCTCGTGGATTTGTTGTCAGTTTCAATACATAAACATTGCACACACTGAAGCACCATTTTCTTTGGTATAGGTCATTAATCACAGGCGTCCATGCAAAATGCTGACTGGTGTGGGTATTTACATGAGAATGGCAGGGCCATGCTGCCGAGCCAGTAATGACTAACGAACGCTGGGCATGGCTAGTGGCCTGTCTCTGGAGCGTGCCAGGTGCTTGTACCAAGCCAGGCTGCATGAAAAGCAGCGCCTGACCTTGGTACGGGTGGATGAAACCTGAGTTGACTCTACCATGTCTAAATGTCGGGCACCTGACAAAGTCTGAAGCTCCTCCCCTCTGCCCGCTCCTGTTTGTTCTTGCTCTTTCTCTTCTCTGTACCTGCCGTTCCGCCCTACATGATGTCAAAAAAAGTGGGAAAGGACCAGGACTCTCCTCCCACTTCTTCTCCCTCTTCTCCTCCCACCTCCACCGCACACACACACAAATACAGAACCTTTGGCCATTGGACACTGAACGGCTTCCTTGTCTCGAAGCTCAGTGAATGTAAACAACCAGCGAGGGCGCAACAACAAAATTGTTATTGCAAAGGATTCATTGTGTCAACATCTTAGCTGGTGAGCTCCAGAAGGGAAAAGGGGGCACAGTCTAGACTATTTACTGACAAAGGGAGTGTTTTACAAGGGAATTAATTAATGTACACTTCACCTTTACATGCACCAGGCTAACTAATCAGTAAAAGCAACATTTCTGTCACGGAAGGGTGATGAGATTCTCCCCTTAGGTTTTATTACAGTGATGTCGCTGTGCTGATGTGTCACGTTCAGACCGGTATACAAAAACACAATATTGCCCCAAGAGTTGGTTAGGAGGGCAGGAAATTGATGTAGAAAACAAGCTTAATGTTGTGAATGCTTCTGTGAATATTGGCATTGAGGAGTTAAAGACCATGCCTTTCAGGTGTCCCTTCAACTGGTGCATTTGCTAAACATTGTTGATCTGTTTGGCACAAAGTAGCATTCCTTGAAGCATGAATGCTTTTCTTGAGCTTGTTCCTGAAGGGCAAGGCAGTGAGATAGACATCTGTATAGAGAGAGACCCCACCCAACCTACACACACACACACACACACACACACACACACACACACACACACACACACACACACACACACACACACCAGAATGAGTAAGGAATGGCCAAGAACCACCAGGAGCAAGATGTCATTATTAGCACCACATGTTTCTCAGCTAAATTGTGAAAAGCAATTGTTTCTTGGATCTTAATTAGTTATTTTGGGAAATAGGAGATAATGACACTGCAGGTAACTTGGCACTTGAGTCTAATTAGCTAAATCAGATGAAGGTTAGCAAAGACATTAGAAGGTGCTCGGTCAGTATATCAATAAAATAGACTGACTTGTCCTATACCTTCAGTAGCTGAATACACTGCTGTGTTCACATTTAAAACCAATTAGCTAGCACACATTTAGTTAAAAAACACCATAACCATGTGGGAAATCTGCCTGTTAGCACTAGCTTACATGCTGATGGGCATTAGCTATTACGATTATTGTGATTAATATGATAACCTATTGCTCTTGTGTATGTGGCGGGACAGAGAGAAGAGAAAGGATAATGTTTGTGATATGAGAACATTTGATGATATGTCACTTTTAACGAGCTTTACTTCACACAAAAAAAATGTAGTAAAAACTGTGAAATTGGGTTCTTCTGATTTGCTCAGAGTTTAGTGGGCTGCTGTTCTCTGAATTGGATCCCTGTCAGATCTTCTGCAGTGTAACGTTTGATACATTTAGTGAATAAACTTTTCACCTTTTGTTTGATCTTTCTTCAGTTTGCTCCAATCCATCACTGTGAACCGTTCGCCTTTAAACATTTACCGAGTTGGGATTAACTTGATCAATATAGAAAGAGCTCTCTCTTTTTCTCCTTTGTTTGGTCTGTTTCTCTTTGCTAGGCTCTCTCCTTCACACTTGTCGACTTGTCCGTCGAGTATAGCAGATTATTGATGCTAGTTCTTTCCTCATTCATTGGAATGCAGAAGGAGCATTGCACAGAGGTCCTTAATGAAGTGGGTGGCCAGTGTTGGCCTCAACACCAACTAACACAGCTTTTAATTATGGCTCTAATCAGAGCAGCTGATGGCAAGAGCCCCTGCAACCCTGCATACAAGCGCCCTGCTGAGACATGCAGATGCACACCACAAATCAAGGCTTTATCAGATAGGACATGTGTTCATTTCAGGAATCGTTCGTTCCAGATTGCCTCCTTATTTATTTCCAACTTTCATTTTTTTAATGTTGACCTCAGACCTGTTTGGAGAAACCCTAAAGAAGGTTAAAAACAAACTTGCCCCGAAAATAGAACAAACTCTTTTTGTTCAGTATCTCTAAAGCAGCGAGTCAAGGGTACACGCTGCCTCCATCCAAAAAACATGAAGCCACAGCAGGAGAATGTCTACTGGAGTAGTCTGCCAACTTCCCAAGCTGAGGGAAAAATTGGTATTTTTATTATGAAGAGAGGGCGCTGATGGTTTGACTTTGCTCAGAGAAATGTTATTATCTGGTAAAGGGGAATTACAGAGGAGACATGCGACATGGAGGGAGGGGTATTAAAGAGGTTGGTTATTAACATGATTCCCTGAACATAAAGCATTTTTTTTTCTTAGAGCCTAATTTGCCTGATCAGTGTTTTAACAGCTGTCCTAGCAGATGAATGACTGCCAGCTACATTGTTTGATTCTAGTAATATGGACGGGAGTACAATTCTTGAGAGTGTAAGTTCTGTTCCATCTGTTCAACTTCTTTTGGATAGGACTCTCAGCAGGGCCTGGAATGGAGGGACCTAGTTCAGTAACCTTCACGCTTCTTGGGAATATTATAGGAGAATATGTCATTTTTTGGCAAAGACAAGAAAACAAGTAGTAATGGCAGGCTTCTCACATGCATTTGCACAATAATGCATGTTCAGCACTACTTCAGTACACTGCGTGGTTAAGTGGTAAGTTAAAACACAATGCTCCATGGCAGACGAGGTCCAACTTTTAATTAAGCTTACTGTCAAATTAAAGAAAGTTTCCTTGAATACTATCAATGGGGAAAACATAAGCGGCACCATCTTCAATGTTACAGGGTATGATGCTTTGAGGCTTAATTATTTCATCACCTTAAAGGCCGAAAATGTGGGTGCTTCCTTGGGAACCTGCACGGGTTTTGGATATGCTTTTTCCTGCAATGTATACTGTGTTCGTGTGTGTATGAACCCAAGTTGTTTTGTGAAATGATGCCATATAAGGTCTCAGATAAGAAAGAGAGAGAGAGAGTTATCATCTGGCTGAGATGTTGATACATCCCTTCTATTTTTTTCTGTGATTCTGTTATTCTCTGTCCTCACTATGTCCTCACTCCATCTCTTCCTTTTGGCTGTCTCTTTTTGCATATACTATACTGTACTGGGAGTGTTAGCAAAGCTCACCTACTGTTTCTAATCAGCTTCCTTTGTAAAGAAGAAAAAGAGACACTCACCAGCAACACACACACACGCACACTCACACTCACACATGAGGGAAAAAACACGTTTGGAACATTTATAAGAAATCCATTTGCCTTGCTTTTCTATCTCAGTTTGTCTCGCACTGGCACAGATATACGTAGACACACACATGCAATCTTGTGCACATGCAGACAGCGAGATAGCAGAGCAGACATAAGGGCATTAAGTAGGACAAATAGAGGGAGATAGATAGTAAGGTAGACAGACAGAGAGAAGCAGAGCCCAGAAAATGACCCTCTCTTAAGCCTGTTAGAAATCACAGCCGTAGGCGCACTAGGAGCTGGCACTGCAAACTGTCCAAAAACAGCCCGTCCGTCTCTCAGTTCTCTAAAGAAGCCCTTCTTCTTCTTTCACTCCTTCCTTCTCTCTTTTCACTCCTTTGCCTCTTTGTCACTCTCCAACTTGGTTGTACTTCCTGTACTTCCTTTGCATGAAATATTGGTATGTTTGTGAGAGATAGATAGAAATAAAGTGAAGCTGAGTTTTATAAATAACAAGCTTGTCTCAAAGGCTTCCAATCTGTAGATAATAAAACTACTTAGATCCTTTATACATATAAGAAAAATATGCAATAGATGCTGTACAGACTAGATTAAAAGTAGTATGATTACAATCAGGGGAGTAGCACAATATTCTGGACCCGGTAGACCGGCATTTTCTATGTACCCCCCTGCATCCACAGCTGTTCATTCTAGCATCTTTTGGGACTCCTAACATGAGGGCCTTGGGTACTCAGTTCCCCTTTTCCCCCAGTCCGACGCCCCTGACACATCAAGCAAATATAAAGTACAATGTAGTATTTAGTCAACATTAAGCGTGAAAAGTTAAAGTTGTACAGGCAAAGGGTCGATAGCTAATATAGAAGATGTATTAGAAGGCAGCATATCAGAAAACATATTGGAAGCAGGTTATGATGGTTAAGTGTCTTAACAAATTGAGTCGGTTGATTTCAAAGCAGTCGTGATCTTTTCATCACCTGCTGTGTTTCATTATATCAGCTTGTAAGTCTACAGGGCGCTGACGCTGAAACAACGCACGCACACACGCAAACACACACACACACACACACACACACACACACACACAAACACACACACACACTTCTAACCTAATTAAAATGGCTTGGTTAAGCACCATGTGTCACGGCCTAGCAGGGGTAGGTGTTAGGCATGTGGACAAGGAGGGGGTGCTGTGGGGATGGGGTCGCACAAATCTCAACTTAAACGCAAAGAGATTAGACAACTTTTGCAAGATATTAGCTGTTCAAAAATGAGAAAAATGTCCCTAAGCCTCTTGTACAAGTGCTGGACCTGGTCAGACAAGGCCTGCTTTTGTTTCACAGGCAGAGGCATGGGGCTGTGTGTGTGTGTGTGTGTGTGTGTGTGTGTGTAATGGCAGAGAGTGATCAGGCCTGTGGTGTGCAGGATGAGGGGACACGACTAATCCAGGCCAGTGTGTGTGGTGGCTGCATAACAATCAGGCCAGGTATTAGCAGTAAGATTATGGTCTTCCCCACCTTTCACCCGTGTGCCACAAAACAGAAAGAGAGAGAGAAATGATAGAGATGGGAAACATAATCATTAATTAATGATAATAACTAACACATATGTTTATAGTGAGTATTTATAGTATTAAAAACACAAGTTCTATCACCACATATGCACAACTTAGCCAAATTCAAAGAAATGCAATAACAGTTTACTTGTTCTGATTAGCATCTATTAATCACCATAAACCTGAAGTATGCTGCTCATGTTACTGTGTTACAGCCTTCTTTGACTAAGAATGTAAGTAAGCTAACATAGTAAGAGTAAGGTGTTTACATGATTGGGGATCCTGTGCTGGTCTGATTTAAAAGGCCTTCAGGACAGAAGCAGAGCAGGATTATGTTCATTTCAAAACATGGAGAACAGATGGTGAACAAACATGGTTTGCTCACCATTTAAATCTATATATATATATATATATATATATATATATATATATATATATATATATATATATATAATGTGTGTAGTGATTTAAATAAACATGTCAACACCATCCATCCATCTTCAACTGCTTATCTGGTATCGGGTCGCGGTACATGTCAACACACGTCTTAATTTACAGCTATGTTTTTTTTTTTTTTATGAAACAACCAATAGCTTGTAAGTTAGGGGTTTAATGGCATCACAGTTGCAATATTAGAGCAAAAGGGACAAAGAGAGCATCCTCCCACCAGGCCAAATCTAACAATCTCTGATGGAGGTGAAAGGTATGGAGAACGAAACATAAAAACATCACCCTCCCATCTGAATTATTGAACCTACAACACTGAGAAACTTCAGTAGTTGAATAATTTTCTTCTGTCAGTGTATGTGCAAAAGACGTGTGCGGTCATATTGGATGTATTGTGGACTCACAGTGAGTGTCCTCAGCAGTAGTGTGTTGTTTTTGTCAAGCTACAGAGACAGAGAGCGATGGGGAGGGTAAGAAGAGGGGTATTTGATGAAAAGCCCTCTCTGCGTGATAAGAGAGAGCCACCAGAGTCCCTGGTGTGTGACAAGGCCTGGCCCCTGTCATCACAGAGCTCCTGTGGCTGAGAAATCCCCACCTCTTGCCCTCCCTCCCCCCCACCTCCTTTCCCTCATCGCCAGCACACAGAGAGAGGGAGGTGGGGAGACAGTCAGACAGACAGAAAGTGAGAGTCCAGACAGAGCCTATGTGAGTGTGTGTCATATGGAACAGATTTAGTGCTAATGACCCCCTCTGTGTGCCCACCCTCTGCCACCCATTCCTCCAACCCCCTCCTCACATCACTTCGTCCTGGCCAGTATCATCCCTTCACAAGGAATGCTGGTCTGTTTCTGCTCCAGTGTCCCATGGCTTTACCCACCCAAGCACCCATTCACTTTCCTCTCCCTGTCCCTGCCTCCCCTCCTGGACTTTGACTTGAACTTGGGTCAGACTTACAAAAATGAGCACCTGTGACCTGGACTTGAGTGCTTTGAGAAGTGATTTGAGTTTAAAAGCAAATACATTCAAGTCTCATGTCAGGAGCTTGTTAGATTGCCTATTGATGAAATGAAAGGTTAGTTCCAATCTGTCAATTTACTGTTGAAATAATTTATTAAGCAAAATGTTCAAATGTTTTGTAGTTCCAGATTCTTAAATATCTGCTGCTTTTCTTTTTTGTTTTAAAATTGTAAATATAATTCATCATTGTATTGACCTGTATGTCAAACAACATAAACTCCTTGAAGGTGGTAATGAGCTTTTTTATTTTTTATTTTGGACTTGTCTCTTGTGACTTAAGACTTGACTTGCCTTGAATGACTTAACCTTCCTATGGTGTTAGGGTCCCGACGGACCCGTTTTGAGTTTTAACATGCATAAAAGCACTTCATACATTTGTTTTTTGAGTTGAAACTTTTTGACTTTGTCAGGGACTTCCATTTAAACAAAGTAAAATCTTTTTTTTTTTTTTTACTAAATTATAAAGTGCTCTGGTGAAAAAAATGACTTTTGTGGTGTTCGGGTCATTTGTGACCCGGTTAAAATTTATAAAACAATAAAAAATTCCCAAAATTAAATCATGAACACACAGTCAACCACCAGCCTCTTCCTCCAACCACTTGGGCTTCATTTAGGGGCTTTTC
>NC_048413.1:18570096-18592983 GCF_013103735.1 Etheostoma cragini
ATTTAATACACGGGTCCAAAATGACCCGCTAACACTTCAGATGGCAGCAGAAAGCTAACACCAGAGGAAGGTTAACTTGCCATAAGGCCTTGAGTTAAAAGTTACTCAGACAAACTTAGACCTTGACTTGGTCTTGTCTCATATTTCTTAAAGGCTTGACTTGGACTTGTCTTTAGTGACTCAAGTCTTGACCTGGACTTTTCTTGAGTAATTTGAGACTTGACTTTGATTTGCCCATAACAGCCCTGTTTCCTGTTGTCCCCAGAAGACACAAAGAGCACCATGAGCAGCTGGGTGCTGACGTTGTGGTGTATGCAGCAGGTACTCTGTCAGCTATGGATGGATAAAGAGAGTAATAAATACAGTAAAGATTAGTAAGAGGAGATATATCCAGAAGAAAAAAGTAAGAAAATGTTGACAGAAAGAGAATCTCACCGGGAAGAGCTGCTCTCACTTGACCTGAACAAGCCTACTTCACTAAAAGTCTCAAAAGTCACATTTGCTCCATTTTTGCATTGAATAATATAACATTATTACAGATAAATCACAATGTGAATGTTCTCAGCACCTTCCAAATGAGTGTCCACCACTTTGGGACTTGACCTCGACATCCACCTTCACCCAGCCCATCGGCCCCCTACACTTCCCGTATCTCTGTCCCATTGACACTGGCATTCTTTCACGTTAGCGCATCGCAGCGCTGCAGATAGGCGTGCCAGACACCCCCTGTGCTCTCCTAGTATCTCTGTCACACAAACACACACACACATACACACACACACACGGTTAATTGGTAACTAGAGTTTATGGGTAGCCAGGGAACTTATAGTTTGAACTACGCTGCAGCAAGAAGTCGTGCAAGATAATATGTCTGCTTTTGGTGAGTTATGACCACACGTGTGAGTGTTTGAGATGCATGTCTGAAGTAGAGCATTGTGTGAGATTCAGGTCATGGAATGTGCTGTTTGAATTTGAGATTGTGTTGTCGAAGTGTCGTTTTTGTCTAATGGCTAATTTGCTGAAAGGGACGACCATCTAACGTTTAAATGTGGACAATTTTGGATTACACTGAATATAGGTTTGAGTACATATGTATGTGAAGTTCCTTTCATACACACACACAGCTCACTAGCAGTTGTCTCGTGTAGCCTAATGCCAACATTTACAACTGACACTTATTTAAAACATTCATCTTCTATTTTGAACCTAATCCACATTGCACAATAATTCAACAAGGTTTTTTTTTTGAAAGGAAGTTATTTCCCCCTTTGACTCTTCAATCAATATCAATAAAGTGGTCTAGTTATCTATTTTTACCCTCCTTCAACAACTAGCAGATCAATACCCATCTGTCATGGTTTCACCCACTGAATGTTATCGCTTGTGCCGGAGATTAGCCCACCGTAGCATCTTATCCTGATATTTTCTGTTATCCTGAGCTATGAGGGTTAGAAGGATAAGTCTTTCTCAGTGTTTTCCTGGCTTTACTTGACCATTTGCCTCATACTGAAGAAATAATGTTTAGAGACCTGTGGGGCAGTTTTGTTGCATATCAAGCACAATTCAATTCATTTAAGAAACCAACCATTTAACCATTTAATTACAACATTATAATTTTTCTTTTGATTCTCTCTTTAATGGCCTTAAAAAAAAGTATTGTGCTTCCTTTTGTCATTTTAGAACATGTGTGACAGAAATTAGCATTTTCTGTTGGTAAATACAGTTGTAGTTTGCACAAAACCCTATTACTGAGCTATTTTATCTTTCTTTTAAACACATTAAACTATTTGACATTTCAAATAGTAGGCCTTTAAAGTGGTTTTCCTCCTAATATCTGACCACAAACATTGATAGTGTGAATGAATTGCAACCTCTGTTAACAGTTGGTGTATGTGGTTATAAATAACATCAATACATTTTCATACATGTCTATGTTGCACTAATAGTCTTTGTCCTGTTGGAGTGTTTTCCTTTGCTGTCTTTTTAAAACATTAGTGTTTCATTTGGCGGTTTCCCTCCTATTTTCCTTTTTGCACAGCCCTCTAAAAATCTACTGAATTAAAGAACACGGAAATAAATGGTATATCCCTTGTTAACGCTGGACCTTTTCTCTGTCACATATGTGTGGAGGGTCATCTATATCCCAGACTGTCACAGGGCCAAACCAGGTCCATCCTTCATTCCTTTCTCATCCTTCAAGTCCTGACCACTCTCTTCCATCTGTCTGTCAGGCCAGGACTTGACCTCTCACCTCTGGAGGCCCGCCCCTCTTGTTACCCCTAACCCTTAGTTGATTGTGTCATTGACCGGCAATGGTTAATGTGTTCTTTTCTACTCTAAGACAGCAGAAAATGTATGGCACAAGGTTCACAGAAAAGGTTCGAAAGCTACATTTAAGATTACGGACAGGAAATCACTCAGATTAAAAATTGTCTGCACTTTTTTTTAGACGTGGGTTTAGAATAATACCACAGATTAGGATCAACTCGGATCATTTTAAAATGACTAATCCAGAGGTGGAATTTTAAAGTTATAAGATAATATTGTCATCCCATTTCCCCCCTTTTCAACACAACAGTAGGACCTAACCACATCTCAAGGTAGTTTCAAGAGTCAAACATCCTAAAATAAAATAAATCATTATTCTCTTGAGAGAAATGACACCATTACAGAGGAGTATAAAAGTAAAATAGTGTATATTTAAATGTATTCCACCCCCCATCCTTCTTCTTCTCTCCCTGTCTCTCCCTTCACTCCGCATCCTTCTACCTTGATGCCTGCTTAATGCCCAGACTGATGAGTCCAATTTGGACTGGTTCTGCAGCTGGCCCAGTTTGATTAATGGCTCTAGGTGAGGTAGCATCAGCGCTGCCTCGTCCTTGTATCACACACACATACAAACATTGACACACACACACACACACACTCACAGTCATTGCCACCGAACCAGCCTTGTAATTGATGACAGAGTCTAACCATTTGCAAACCAAATGTGGAAAAGGCAGATAGAGAAAATTCTGCTTGTAACACCTCCCCACCTCCTCTCTTTCTCTCTCTCTCTCCCTTTCTATCTGTCTGTTTCTCAACCTCCTCTCACTGTCTATACACCCACTCTTTCATTAGGCATTTGTCACATTGATATGAAAGACCAGGGCAGCATTGTGACATGCTCAGAGGGCAGTATAAATATTTGATTAGCCCTAATGGAAATCGTCACAGCGTGCTAATTGCGCCACACATTATCTGAGGTGCAGTATCAGAGGCTGACGTCCCCTTTGATCCTCCTCCTCTTCCTCCTCTTCCTCCTCCTCCTCCTCCTCCTCCTCCTCCTCCTCCTCCTTTAGCCCATCTCAGCCTCTCTTTCTTTTGTTTATGCAATTTATTTTGGGTCATATCCCGTTATCTGTCCTCTCGCACTCGCCCCCACCCCTCTGTCTTCCTTTCTCTCAGTGCATGCTGACGTCTCTGTCTGCCTCTCCTCTCCTCCTCACTGAATGTGTGTGTCTTCTGTGTTGTTTGTTGTCTGGTGCCGTGTTTGCCGATGTTTTCCTCCCCATGGTGAAGCTGAGGCTCAATAGCTGCAAGGGCCACATGCGTACACAAATAGATGCACACAGGGGACCAGAGGACAAAGCTGGGAAACAACAAGCAATGCTTGTACTGTACATTATTATGTGCAGCTCATGATGCAGCACTATTAAATGTGATATAGACATCAAATGATACTATAACATCTGCAAACATCTGTGTTAAAATAAGTTGGAAATTCCTCCTTGAACGTTTTACCAACTGTAAGGGAAAATGTGGCAAAAATGGCCACACAGTTGCAATGCAGCCTTAACACCTTGAAAGTCTGTTGACAATTACTATTTCTAACCACATTTTTGGAAGCACTTTGTAGTAAGCAGTACGTTTTTATTGTTCCAGTCACTTCTCTACTTAGTAAATGTGCACCTACAGTACATCCTGGCTGCAAAACTCCTTGCATTTATTCTTATTTTCAGTGATGCTTTGATTCTAATCATATCCTCTTGGGTTTTTGTATGATAAATGTGTGTCCTTTAAGCAATTGTGTTCATTGTGATGTGCACACAATAAGAGTTTTTTTTTTTAATTCCTAACATGTCCTTCCTTAACCTCCATCCTGTTTGTATTTACTTGTTGTTATTTACGGCGTGTCTCCTGCAAAGATCTGTGACATTGTTTAGTGTCGCTTTTCTTTTCTCTTTCCCTCTCCCTCTCACCCTCCCTCGGACGTTTCCATTTGGTCAAAGACAAAACAAGTTAATTAGATCGGAAGTGCGGGCCTATCAATGGAGAATCAGTATTCAAATCAAGGCCTTGTCTGGACACAAACAGCAGGAAGCCAAACAAGACCCCGGCGCTGCTGAATGGGAGAACAGGAGAGAGAGAGAGAGCCTGTTAGGGGGGCTTGCATTGGTTATCAAACACACACGCACACACACACGCAGTTTAGGTACTGGATCAATTGTATGTCTATATTTATTTGAATGTGTACATTCAAGGAATTTTTGACACTGTGATAACTTTTGAAGCCTTTCAAAAATGTAATTCTCAGTATGGTTTTGTGTGCACTGCTGTGTCCTTCATTTATTCTTACCTTGCGGTCTTTTTACGTTGGTACAACACAGAATTGTAAATGAGAGCTCTCCACCCTCCACATGTTCTCTGTGAGTTAAATAAAGGTAAAGTAAAACTAAGGGGTCCATAAACTGCGGCATTTCCACTTCACAGTTAGACAGTACAGTATACTGCATGCCGCACTTACGTAGACAAGCGATACGGGGACTCTAAATAGCATGCACCTTACTGTAAAGGTCAAACATGTAGCATTTAAACATTGATAACAGTAATTTGGATCATAAGATAAGTTTAGTAAAGTAGCCTTTACCAGGCTAAATTTTAAGATGTGTGTTTAGTGGAACAAACAGCAGCGTTGTTTTTCAAGTGCGAACAGAGCTGAAAACAATTTCAGGCATGTAACACCTAACACCTTTTATTTTTTCAGTAATGTAAAATTGAAGGCAAATACATGCAAAGCAATGGCAGAGGACAAGGGGGTTGTAAGTAGCAACGTCCTGTTTGTGACAGGAAGCAAAGTGGTTTGTTTAGGAAAACATGATTTTAAAATGAACATGGTAGAAATGTTACCGGAGTGAGATAGGGGACAGCAGTTGTTTACACCATCTGGCTTTATGTGTCATAGGTTAACAGTAGAAAACATCAACATTTTTTACATCATCTCTTGCACATACAAGAGGAAAAAACACTTGATAGGTCAATTAGTTGTGTTTCAACATGTAAACTCAGGGAATTATCTTCTTTTTTGACACACCACATGATCCTCTATGACAGGGCCCTTCAACAAGTTTTAGGCCAAGGACCCCTTAACTCAAAGAGAGATGGAGCAGGGATCTCATACAACATACATTGTATAAGATGTTGCGTATTAAACTTGACTTACAATAATGTGTTGTGCAGCCATAAATCTTTATACATACCTTTTTTGCATGGAATACTAATCTATTTAAATAGCCCGATAATTGTTTGCAGTTGTTTGGTTTATAAATAATGTTTTTATGATAAAACCCCCATGTGGCAAAGTGAATCGTTAGGATGAGCTGGATCTGGGAATATCTAAGTGACTACCTTACCTGTAGGCCAGTGGGGCTGTCATCAGTGGTAATTTATATTTGCTAATAAAATGTTATTGTCATAGTTTCTTTGGAGGCCCCCTGCATTGACTCTGAGGACCCCCCAGGGGTCCAGGCCCCCCTGTTGAAGGTCCCTGCTCTATAGCTTTCCATCACTCCCTCCTCCGCCTCTTCCCTAAAGCTACAGTACTTTGAATTTGAAGACAGCATCCAATAGAAAACTATTTGTATTAATATTACTTTGATATGTTTAGACACTAGCAGAATGTCCATATTTTTCTCATGTACGCCAACGGATATGGAAGTCAAAGAAAAGGAAAGGAAGAGGAGAAGTGGAGAGAGGAGAGGAGTGGAGGGATGGTGGGAGGGAAAGGTCCCATTATCTCATGTCGAGGGCCACCTGAGCTAAAGACAGCCATTTGTTCCCGATCGACCTGTCGACCCCCGCCTAATTACCAGCCAATTATTTCCAAATGGACTGCATTCAACCCACTCCCTGAACACTTAAAAGAGGAGAGGGACAAAATTGCTTCTCTTTCATTCTGTCTGTCTGTCTAAGTCATTCGTCCTCCAAGCCCATCGTCTTTCTGTCTTTGTTTTACTCTCCTCCTGATTTAGCATTTGTATTTATCTATCAGAGACAAATACTTTTGCGCTTATTGTTGCAGACTTTGCAGTCAGTCCAATCAACCGCCCACTCACCCCCCCCCACCCCCCCGCACACACACACACACAGACAATTATTTATTCCCAGTTCAGTCTGTGGTTCTTGGGTTGTTAATTAAGTGGCCTAATTATGAGAAGATTTGACACTGAGCCTGTGTGTGGGTGTGTGATTATTGTTATTTTATGTTTGATTATTGTTATTTTCACACACATGCACACACACAACTAGTATGATGCAACTCTCATATAGCTGCTTCAAATCTCTATTCTTTCTTTCTTTCTCTCTCTCTCTCTCTCTCTCTCTCTCTCTCTCTCTCTCTCTCTCTCTCTCTCTCTCTCTCTCTCTCTCTCTCTCTCTCTCTCTGGCACCGGTCAGTCTCTGCTAGCTGATATGTATCAATGAGGCATGCAGGAGCCACCCGAAGGAGAAGAAGGCTGTGCCCCTGTTCCCAGAATTCTTTGTGGTTGGCCTCCATTGTTCGCCACCACTTGTATACAGTATTGTCAGACTGATTGTGAGCCTCCTGCTCTCTCCCTCTGTGGATGGCTAGAGAGCAAGCAGAGTAGAGGAGACGGAGGGAGAGGGGATGAGGAGGAGGAGGAAGGGAGCAGTAAGCATTGTATCCCTTGCTTGCCATTCTCCTGCCTTCCCATCTGTTTCCCTCTCTTCCTTCCTGTTTCTGTGGGATAGTGAACAGATTAGTAATAGCACTGCCACAGCTCCTAATAGGGGAAGTCATGGTCGGGAAATACGATGGATTGGTTTGCGATATCATCTGGCTGATGGGTGCAATAGTTTTGAACTCTGACACCTAGCTGCTCATTGGCTGACTTTGATCACTTTTTTGTTTGTGTGCGTGTGTGTGTGTCTGTGTGTGTTTGTGTGTGTGTGCGCGCAAGATGGAATATATTGTGTTGTTGTGATTCTCCTAAACACCTGCTGTTTTACTCATCTTGTTCATTTTTAAATCAACTTGTGTATGCACTTTTCTGCCAAATATGTCAGAGCTGTCAGATGCATTCATTGAAGGGCTGCAATGAACAATTGTTTTTATTTGTTTTATTTATTTATTAATTATGTATAGGATTCAAGTTTTGAAAAGCGTAAGTGAAAAAAGCCCATCCTTACACTTTGGAGGCTGTAATCCCAGAATGTTTTTGCATTGGATTAATCACACACTTTATATGTATTCCCAGTTCATTTGTATTAGTGAACATGTATTAGTATAGAAAGAATGACAATTAACCTTTTTAGATTTAATCTTTAGTTTATGAAATGTCCTAAATAGAATGGCAATCCCATTCTCCAAAAGCCAAGGTTTATGTTTTTGTCTCATTAGTTTTGTTTGACCAACAGTTCAACAAACTTAAAAATTGAGTTTCCAATACTAACAGTACTAACTCTTAAAAGCAATCTTACATCAGAAAAACTTAAACCAGAGAATATTTAGCATTTTGACCTGATAAAAAAGTGATTCGCTAATTATTTAAATGCCCCAAAGACAGCCTCAAAATTAACACGGATCAACTTCTGTCTGGCATAATCTTAACAAAACCTTGAGCATTAACATTTTCACAAAGTGTAGGGCTATTGTGTTGACTTGCCTTATATTTACAGGTGTTTTTGTTAATGTGTCCATCCCCTGTAAAGCCTATTCTTCTCACATACTACATATATCCTATTGAGCACCTGCTTAATATCCCCACAGGGATCATTAATGCTTCATCTGATCTAATCTAATGTACATATTCTGGAAAGTTTAGTGTTACATGATTTAATGTGTCCGCCTCAGATGTGTGTGTGTGTGTGTGTGTGTGTTCTTGTGTGTGTTCTGCTTGTTGCGAGCTGAGACAGCGCTGCGTACTGGCCTCCTGGCTGAGTTTGAAGCTAAGTGGATTAGCATATCTCCCATGTCAGCTCCATTCACTGTGACAGCCTGATGACATGGGACTGTGTGACGGCTGCGACCCACCTGACGTCCACGGCTCAAGCCTCCTAGCAGGTGGTCCAGGAGAGAGAGAAAGAGGGTGAGAGACTGAGCCAGAGGTGGGGGCAGTCAGAGATGGGTGTATAGAAGGCAAAGTTATGCTCTCAGCAGTTATAAGAGTTTAGGTAGACAGTAACCATGCCGTTTTGTCTCTGATACTCGTTATGGAGAATGCATGGTTTATTTTTGATCTAGTAAATAAAGCCATAGTACTAAACTAGAGGAGTTTTTTTCCATGCTCAAAAAAAGGTGGTATGAATTTAAGTATGAAACTTCTAATTGCAGCAGCTTTGCCCATGATCTCCACAACACTGATCTTAGTCAACTGGTTCATTATAATTGTTGTGTGTACAATTTGCTTTCTGTAACTATATTTAACCGTTATATGACAGAAATCCCAAATCAAACAAGATTGAAGAACATGCAGACCTCTTCTTCTCCTTCAGTACATTTCCATCCTTTCTCACTTCTCCTCTCCTCCACCACAGACTCTCTAGTCTCCTATCATCCACCTCACTTTCTTACTCTCTCACCCTCCTTCCCAGCCACCACCCTCCTCCTCCTCCTCCTCCCCCTCCTCCTACACAGTCTCGTGCCGGCCTAGCCAGGCAATGCTAACACTTTTGTCAGGGTGATTAATAGCATGCTGGATTGTCGTTAATTCACTGGCTAATGACTGGAGGGAGTGGGCGAGAAGAAGAGAAGAGCAGAGCGGAGCGAGGCTGGGGAGTAATAGACTGATATATGGGCGTAGGCTGCTTTCAGTGGCAGAGGTGAATATTATCACACACACACACACACACACACACACACACACACACACACACAGCCCCCCTCCCAGTACCCACCAGTACAACCTCAGACATACAGCTACTGTATAGTAACCAGAAAAGGCTCAGATGTAACACACATGCAGGTGTACATGTCACTCAGTTGAGGTTTTGGCACATGTGCAGTCCACGTGACTAAAGGTTTAAAGAGAATAGGCATTGGCTGTACATTTCTTTCATTACTGCAAATTTGTAACTTTTCCAAATTATTGATTATTATAAGATTTTTGTTTGAAACAACAGCTTTAAGTTACAGTGATTTTTGCTACATGTACAGTATGTGTATGAGACAATAAAGTACCTTTAATAGTAAAATTATGTATCAGGATACCTTGATGTTTGAAACTTTTTTTGCGGATTTTCGTTTAACTGTGGCTCGTAAAATTGGTTCTCACAATCGTCAAAATTGTCACCGGCTTTTATGGAAAAATTGCCAAAATTTGAAATTGAGTAATTATCAACAAAAGATGTCTCCCTTACACATATGCACACCGATGGTCACACAAGCTACGCCTTCTCCTCCTCCTAATAAGAATGGATGGGTTTGTTTTGCACCTTGTCTGCCTTGGTGCTCCCTTAGCTGGCTGTCTGGCCTCCCTTGCTTAATGAAGCTGCACCTCAAGTGGGTGTAGGGACACACACACATACACCCACCCACCCACACACACACGTAAATTTTTACTTAAAAGGAAGAGGAAAAAAGACGTGTGCTATAGCTTTTTCCTACTGTTCGCTGATTTCTGTCACATTATCTGTGACTGCATTTGTCTTTAACATTTGTGATTGTTTTTTAGATTGTGTGAGTGTTTTTAAGAGTTGATGATGTCACTGGTCTGGTGCCACTGTCCCACAAAGGTTTCCCATGTGGGAAAAATTATGGAGCCTTGCATAAAGGGAAATATCTAAAACATTGACTCTCAGTAGCTGCTATGGCATCTTAAATTCCAATCCCTTGGTTTAAATTAACTCTGGTAAAGAATGTTGTTTACATAAATTTTGTTCAGCCTGGTCAGGCTTTTCACATTAAAGTTTACTCCTATTTAAATAATTGATAGAGGTACAGTAAAGATAAGATATATACATGTAAAACTGAGCTCTTTGTGTGAAGGTTTTGGTTTTCTTATCATCACTGTGTCATGTTAAATCACGTCTCTTTTTTAAAATTTCCCTGTCTTCTTATCTTATTTTCATGTGTTTCCTCCTTTTCACGTTATAATTTTACCTGCCAATCCCTTCTTTTTTCCCCTCTCTTCTTCCTGTTATATTTAGCTTCCTTTCTCTATCCATCCTCTCAGTTTCCGCCCTTCGTCCTTCTCTCTCGACCCTTCCCCTGGGTGATGTTTGCAACTCGATTTGGCAAATGTAACTCGGTATTGATTATTATTAATATTTATCATGTTTGTAAACATGTTTTCTTCTAGCGCTATTAATCTGCCCTGTTAATAAATGTCTGCAGCAGCCTGGGCCCCTTGGGACCAGAGGGCCACCACACATACACACACAGACAGGCACAGACACACACACACCTGCTCTCAGCTGCCAGGAGGTTGCCTGCTGTCTTCTATTTGCCTGAAGGCTTCATTTCAGCCTACACACACACACACACACTAGCGCTTTTGCGCTCGCGTGCGTGCGTGCGTGCGTGCGTGCGTTCGTGCGTGCGATGGAATGCCTTTAGGCTGCTCAGCATAAATAGCACATCAATACATTAGCCGTGTTGTATCACCGCTACTCACAAACACAAAAGTGCACCCTCCATTCCCTATTGAGCTGCAGTGTCCAAACTCAGTCCAGTTTCTGTGAATATAGTTTTTTTTTTTACTGTTCAAATACAAATGAAAGGAAATACGGGAGAAACTAGCCAAAGCATAGAGACAGAGACAGAGAACAGGCTAGGGACAGCTCCCCCTAGCAGGTTTTAAAGACTGATAACCAGTCAAAGATAGTAAGGGAAGAGCACCCATGTAAACGCACACACATACTAAAGACTATTCCCTAAACATTGGTGTGCAACAAGGTATGCTTAAAACCGTATGTGTGGATTTCAACTTTTGTAAAAGCTCATACTGTGCGAATGTGGATATATAATACATGAAAACTGTATTTCAGCTTTGTTTACATGTCATTTTTGGTCATGTTGGCACTTAAAGTAATAAAGACAGTTTTACCACACAGACAGGAGAGAAGCAGTATAAACCGTGACTCACAATAGCATAAAGCTTAATGTTGCAGTTAAAGAATCTTATGGTTATTGTGTAATTATTATGCAGAACAGCAGGGCATGTGCAACCCTGTGGGGAAAAAAAACAAGTTTAACCACAACATCTTTTTATTTGCCCTTTCTTTCTTTCTTTCTTTCTTTCTATTTTCCTTCATTTTTTTCTGCCCCTGTGCTTCTTCTTTGCCATGTTGTAGTTTTAAGTGTTGCTTTGAAATGTTCCCTGGTGCTTTTACAAGGGGAAGTGTGGCGTTCTCGCTTGCTGGTATTGTAGCTGACCGTGCTCCCATTGCTCACTCACTACTTCCAACCATACGCACAATCACACACACCAAACACACACCTTCTCCTCTGAATGCTCTCCTGACTGCTTCGTCACATGCTTCCATTTATACGTCATTTTGAATATAGTGCCACCGTGGAAAACACACCATTGTATAGTTTTTCACCTCTCACTTACTCTACCTTTGATTTGCACTCGTTTGATTTTTACAGCTGCCTCCATCCTCCGCCCCTCCTGTTTTAACAGAGGGTGTTTTGGGGCTCTTTTGTGTAGAAACAGAATCATCAAAGGCCTGCTTAATACAGAGGAACAGGTACCAATATCACTCTGTGGCTCAATAATGCAGCTAAGTGGGACCATATTGACGCAATATAGCAGCACAAACAGCAGATTAAGCTTTGGGTTTACATGCCACCGCTCACACACATATCTGCACGTGTACGCACAGAGCTCCCACATCAAAATGTTTGGTCATTTATTGCTCAACCAGCTACCCATTTTTCATATCTGTCATGGTCCACACATTCTCCCTCTGCTTTCGATTCTTTTTCTTTCGCCAGATGATTTTTTCTCCCCATATTTGGAGCCACTGCAGAATTTTGCATAGTTTTGCCTTTTCCCTGGATACTGTCTTTTCATCAGTGGCTGGCTTTGGCTTTTGAATTGAACCAGATCAATTTACGTCCAGACAAAGATACAGTCTCTGTGTGCATTGGAGGGGGAAGGCAGTGAGGGAAATAGGACGTGTGTGCTTTATGATGGCCATCATTGGCACACACAAGTCCTATTTTCAGCTTTCTTTTCTTGTTATCATAGCCACAGCCATGGCTCCACTGTGCTGCTTGCTCTTTAGCAAAGCGTACACCTGGCTCTGAATGCTCAAACTATTGTTGGCATCCATTCAAGCCTGCAGTCTGCAGTGTTTTAGACATGTGCATCCCTGTATACAAGTAAAAAATCTTCAACTACAGTTTACAAAGATATATGATTTTTGTCAGTGAAAGCATGGCTGCTTATTCTGTAAGACATGAGTTGGTACTTATTTTATGCGGTATTTACAAGTTATTTCTTAGAATTTCTGCATGCAGTCAGTCTTGTTCCTTTCTACCCAGACTACATCGACAATACAGCTCAGACCATATGCCACAAGGCACATGTGTTTGTGTGCGTCCAGGCAGACGGCAGAAAATGACTTCAGATCTCTATCTTTCTGCGTTTAAGTCTAGAGTGCTCTGATTAAACACAACCACAGAACAATTTGCCTGTTGTAAGTCCCTCCGATTAAACCTCTGATTTTCAGCACAGTTTTAAGCTATTTTGCCATGGCAACGCTGATTATATTATCAGCATTTCATTTTTTTTTTTAATCTTGACTCTTGAAAGAAAATACAGTCAGATACATTTTGATTGTATCGTGTTATGTTATGTGGTTGCCTTGCATGTGCGTACTGTACCTTGTATATTTGACGTTGTTAAATGTGTATTTTAGAGGTTAGTGTCTATAAACGTCATATCTACGTCAGATCTTGTAATTCCACTGTGACATGCAGTAATTATGAGATATCATCTTTACCTACAACACCATCTGATCTCTTGCACATGTGTTTAGAGTACAGTAACAGCTCGTGCAGTTGCAAACAGATGTGTGTTTGTGTGATAGCCTGCATCTGTGTTCATACATGCTCTAAAATCTTTGTTATTGCAAGCCATGCTACAAAGCAAAGAGCTCCGTTTATGGCATGCATTTACAATTTATCAAATAAATGGGATGCCTTCATGTGGCCTGGGCCCGGCTCTCAGGCAGAGCAGCGTAGTTTTCCACTGGAATAACAGCCGCTGAACAAGCAGCCCATTGTAGCCGCAGCCAGCATCGGGACCCCCAAGGTGCGAATTAATGATTGACCCCTGATGTAATCAGGAAAAATAGCTCCCCGTAAAAGAGAGAGAGATGGTGAGAGGAACAGAGAGAGAAAGAACAACATAAGGAGCCAGGGAGAGGAAGGCACTATCTGGCCCGGTTGCTTTTTGAGAAGCCCTCTGGGAAACGAACCTAACATCTCTTTCTGGGTCTTTTGAGACCCAGAGCTAACATACAGCTGTTTAAAACAGCTCAGTCGTCAGTTTTTAGACTCTTCGCCTCCTCCTCTTCATCATCCTCTTCCTGGCCCCTTTCATTATTTCCCTGCTTTTTTCTCTACTTTTCTCATCTGCAACTGTTTTTGGGCACTCGTCTAACATGGTCCACTTATCTTACAGAGGGAAGGAGAGAGACAGCTTGTCTCTGTCGGCAAGTAATCTAAAAAGTTCACAGTTTTTTCTTCAGGCAATTTTTTTATGAGTTAACTAAGTTACAACTGAGAGTTGAACTTGTTTAAAAGGACACTGTGTTTGCCATTTCTGCCCCGCTTTACTGCTTTGTGTCTCACAAAAGATGTTTTTTTCATTAAAAATTAAGAGTTTTTTTTCTTCTCTTTCTCCTTGTTACTCAATTATTTGACGTAGTGATCTGTGCATTTTTTTTGTGCACAGAGGCTCTTAAATGCAAATAGTATTTAATAGATTTTCCGTGGCTGTCTTTCTGCTTGTCAAAATTGCTCTCAATGGGTCAAGTGCCAGTGAGAGTGGGGGAGTGAAGAGGGAGAGGGAGTGAAAAAAAAGAGTGTTTAATAGCCTGAAAACACTTTTGATTGTGCAGACGGAGCAGCAGATAGGGCCGAGTTATAAAACTTTAATTGATCTGTGAAAAGTGGAAGCTACTGCTGGCTCACTTGTTCCAATGCTTAATTGCATGCCTGTTCTGAGCCCCTATGAAACAGTGATCATTAAAAAAAATGGGTTATTTTCCAGTCAAAATCACTGGATGACGCAGAATCAGTCATTAAAGGCTGGGCTTTACTGCTGCAGCTTTATATGATAAGTTTCCCGGATCTGCAGGTTTGCCAGGCACTGAAAAGCCCTTGTCGCATGCTTTCATAGTTTCACATTTCACATTTAAAACATACATACAGTTAATTTAATAACTTTTACAGTCCACATCTGTCATTGGGCAGAAATCCAAATATTTATCAAAGAAGAAAAAAAGTGTGACACACTGTGTGATGAATGTGCTCTTGTACAATTTCAGTGATGGACTTTTTCTACTTTGGTTTTTTGAGTAGATCATTCAATATTTCTACAATGTACAAGTCTCAGTTTTTACCACCTCACCTTTTTAAGCATACACAATTAATTCAATAAATCCGTCCACTCCTAAAACAGAAATAAAGCATTAATTGTTTTTTAGATAAACGTAATAATGATACATATCTATTGTATTAAAACTCACAAGCTTTTATTGTGACCTAATAAAATTCCATGTACCTACGAGCACTTTTTTAAAATGTCATGTTGCAGCTCCAGCTAAGGTCAGGGAAGTTGTGGCAGGCTTGGCAGCAGGCTAGATGGAGGCTAACAGAGGGAGAAAGCTTGATTGAAACCACTCCTGCTGTAATTTTGGGCCTAGTTAGCCTGCTGATTGCCAGTCCCTGTGTTTAGATAGTAAAACTGCAGTGGTACATTGACTAAAGACACCAGGATTTTTCCAAAGAGCAAAAGAAGTAAACACACATTCAGTAGATGTGCGGAAGCTAACACACACACACACACACATACACACACACACACACACACACACACACACACACACACATACACACACTCACACACACACACACACACACACACACACACACCAGAATGAGTAAGGTGTGCGCAAGAACCACCAGGAAGAAAATATGGTTGCTTGTGTTTAGCATTTCAGAAGTGTTGCTTTTATGAAAATTGCTTTCATAAAAGAAACATCTTTGTATTCCTCAAAATAAGATATAGGTCTTGTCTTGGTTTCAGTACAAAACCCCAGGTATCATTGCTGCACTGATGTTCAAAAAGGCATGTGGTAAATAGTGTGCTGTTAAAGATCAGTGAAGCAGCTTACTGATGCATTTGCTAAAAAACCTTTTCAATGACACATTTAAGAAAATGGGATGAACCCAAATGTTACACACACACACACACACACACACACACACACACACACACACACACACACACACACTTATAGGGCTCATCCTCATTTCTCATGTTGAAATTGTGGGATCTTTGAGCGCAGGCACAATCATATTGTCAATCTGTGGATGAGACAATAATGCTCGGTGACGAGGCTAACCAGGTCAGTCGATAGACACAGCAATTATTTGTAAGATGAGTCCTGCCAGAAAGCAGTGACTGCAGTGGAATTGAGAACTTTTCCCATTGACGACTTGGCTAACCTAAAGCTTTTTCTTTTCGTCTGTCTGGCTCATCTAACATAGCCTCTGAAAAACATGTGAACTCAGCATCTTGTAGCTGAAGACCATCAGGTGGATAGGTATTCTTTTCTTGGGACCTCCAATTCTCTCATCTCACAGAGTGGTTTTCTAACAGTTTAGGTTTGGAGATTAAAATGGCGTGTTTTTTTTGTTGTAATTCAGGGTCAAGAAACCATTCCATGCCTAGTGTCTGCTGAGAGATGTCTTAGTCTGTGTATTTCAACATCTGAATTTAATACTGTAAATGTGGCTGGGTAAAACTGAGTTTTTTTTCTCTTTTCCTAACATGTTGACGGTAAAATCCATGACCTTCATTGTGTATTCATCTTCTAGGAAATTGTGTGTTGTGTTATACCTCTTCTGCCTTTCATAGTAACAATTGTCTGTGTATGGGTTTTGTGTCATAGATGACAGCGAGCCAGTGGACAGCATGTACGACACAGAAGCTGACCTCCCGGGTTTAGTGGGCGGTGGTGCCGACAGCCCAGAAGACGACGCAGAAGACGGCGTCATCAACATGTCCCCCCTGCCCTCACCGACACCTTCCCATCCAAACAACAACCACCACCACCTGCTGCACCCCCACATCTACGCCACCCACCACCACCACCATCTTCACAACAACAGCAACAGCAGCAGCAATGACCAGGACTTCACCACACCCAAGGAGGGCTCGCCCTACGAGGCGCCTGTCTACATTCCCGATGACATTCCCATTCCCAGCGAACTGGAGCTGCGGGAGTCCTCTGTTCCTGGTGCTGGCCTGGGCGTTTGGGCCAAGACCTGCATTGGTGCTGGCGCGAGGTTTGGTCTGCACAGCACGCTGCATCACGAGGCCACAGGCAAAGAAAGCTCCTTTGGATGGGAGGTAGGAACCATCCAGACTTCTTTGTACTTTGTTTTGGTTTATTGTACAGTTTTTTTTTGTTGTACTTTCATTTCACTGTCTCTCAATTTTGACCACTTACATACTTTGTGGCACAAACACAAATGTACACTAAGAAATGCGATCGAGATGATGAAGCAACACTGAAAAGGGTAAGTGAGCAAACGAGCCGCTCTTCATTCATTCACGTTTTTAGCCATCCCTCTTTACCGCCGAGCTGATTATCGCCAAAGATTCCCATTCCATTTGCATCCCCGTTTGGCCCTGATTTGACCTCATTTTTTTTGTAGTCCTTCACAGACACACAAACATACATACACATATACAAAACACACTCATCCATAATTCCAGCAGCACAGCGATGTCAGATGGAAAAATTGGGCTGATTAGTGGAGGTATCAGCTTATCTGGGCGTCAGTCCGAGCAAGCACTCTCATTTGGTCACGCCACCCGATATGGAAATGGAAGAAGCATGGCCCAATGCGGTGGTGGCATATTGAACTATTAATTTTCATTTCAACATGACAGTAGAGTATATAGAGATATTGAAGTTGCTTCAGTAAGCTCATTAGTGGAAAAAAAGATCTCTGTCTCCCTTTCTCTTTCTCATGTGCCTAATCAGAGATGAAACATACTGGCCTGCTTTTCATTTTTAGGGGGAATTCACATAGTCTAATATTACATTTGTTTGTAATTAGGAATAGAGACTTTGACAAGTTATTCATTGAAACACTGTTGGAAAGGGCATGATGTGCTTCAATTAGACACCACCAGCCGATGATGAACACAGTTTCTAAGTTAATATAATTTTAAATGCGGACTCCAATGATTTTGGAATAAGCAATATTTTAATAAGCAATATTAAGCGTTAGCATAATGGAAAGGTTTTCCTGTAGAGCTAAAACAAACTTTATGGTAATTAAACTTCACAGATGCCTGCTGCTGATCTGTTCATTGAAGTAAACATTTAGGCAGACAGAGTTGAACTAGTATTGTAAAAGCAGGAATGATCCTTTTATAAAAGCAGATGGTATTACTGTTTTCTTCCCAACAGTTGTAAGAGCACACAGGCACACGCTATGTGGCAGTGTGCCAGGATGAACGTTTTCTTTTTTAAAGTTCATATTATGTCTAGCCATTTGGGGTGCAAAGGGCACCTCTCCAAAAGCTACACTCTCCCCGTAGCGCTTGTGTTTTCTCTCAGTTTTCCTCCTCCTTCCTCTCTTCTCCCAAGACACCCCGGCTAATGCATATTTATCAGCTAATCTTTCTGGCTTGTAGGAAAAAAAGCCACCTTGAGCTCTGAAGAGTTACATTCACACGTGCTCGCAGAATTGTCCCGGAAAGGGGGAGATTCAGTATACACTTTAAAGATGTCTAGTGTTTTGGCCATTTTAAGGTGGACTTGGAGTGAAGGTGACGTATAATAAACCAACTCGCACAGCCCAGATTCTATCAGACTCATTTTTCTGTTTTTTGTTTTCTTTATAGATCAATGTAAAATATCTGGTCATTGTCAAACATGGGAAGGGGACTGTCAAAAAGGGAACGATTGATCGGTCTTTTTTTACCTCTTCTCCTCAATGGTTTTTGGAGGAGTCACTCTAGGTTAGGCTGTATTATTTTTTTTAAGATACCCTGTCTGGTTTGGGCTGGAAGGCTTTGGGGGCTCTCCTCTCCCAGGCTCTTATCACAGATAGTCATAACAGCCAGTCTGTTGATAGTCATCAACAGACTCCCCTAGGAGTCCCGTACACCCCCTTTCACCAACTACCCCTCTACTCATCTACTGCTTCTGGTCTTAGACAAATAGACAGGCGAGGGAGAAACAGAAGTAATACTGAGTGAAGAAAGATGTTGAGAGAAACCAGGGAGAAAGAAGGATTAATGGGGATGGATAGAGAAAAAAAAAGAAAAAAATCTATATTTCTCACAGCATCAGAAACACTGGAGGAGTCTAATACTCTTCGTGTGGATTTTGGGTAAAAAACCTTTTCTTCTCAAAATGCTCCTAACAAAATAAACAGCCTTGTTTTTTTCTTGATGGGAACTTCATTTTACCTTTTAGAATAATCTTAAAGTCAGAGGTTGTAGACCACAATATACTGCAAATGTAACCCTATAATTATTAACATGAAAAACCCCAAATTGCAGTTTTCTCATCAACAATGATATGCCATTTGCAGTAGTACACTCAAATCCAGAACAATTTAACTACATTGACTGCATTTTATGGATTGATTATTAAGACTGGCAATAAGTCACTAGGTTGGCTTTGCCAGCACTTTTTTGCCAACGAGGCCAAGCGACTCTAACAATCACATGGTGGACGCTGCAGTGCTTTCTGGATATCTGAGTAGAAGTGTAGATTTGTGGAGAGAAACATAGAGAGTAATAGAAAGAGAGAGTGAAAGAGTAGCAGTGAGTGAAAGAGGAAGGCATAGAGGAAGCCTACTTTTGTCTGTCCCGGGGCGCTGGGGAATGGAAGAGGTGTTAACTCAGACTCATTTCAGCGAGACGGACAGCTCAATCTAAGAGCTGCTTTGCTGCAGGCCATGGCCATTCTCTTCTGTCTCAGACTCCCTCTCTGGGCCAGCACCAAGTCATCCATTTAAAAACCATTATGCTTCCCCCTTAGCACAACAAGAACGCCGGGGCCCCAGGTCTACCGTATGTGTGTCTCAGGTTGTGTGTGTGTAGGCCTGCCAACCCCTCAGGATAGGAAGACCTGAGCAAGCAGAGTGAGGCAAGGCCCTCAGGGAGTCCAGTGTCGGGATCTGCTGTCAGAGTGACTGCTGCTATTATCTGGCCGGTAGATTGGCCTGACTTGCCTATTGATAGAGACATGTCACCATACAATGACTGGAGGTATTGTGCAGTGACTGGTATTGAATTGACTCACTAATCTGACTCCCTCAGGTGTTCAGATGGCAAGAGAGAGGGCAACACAACTGTGTTTGGAGGTGCATGTTAATAGGAACAAACTTCAAATTTACAGCTTGGATCTACGTGCAACGTTAAATATTAAATATAACAACTTTGATCTTTAGAGGAAAACCAAGATAAAATCAAGTATATCTGTTATGTTTGTATCTGTATGTAACATTTGTGACGCAAACAAACAGTATGACTAAGCCCAATCAAAGCGATATATAAATGGTGTTTACTCTCACTTCTCCCTACCCTGTTACCACTGGGCTTGTCCTCGCACCTCTGAATCATGGCTTTTGACACTCCTCCAGCACATATTGGCTTTGTCTTTTCTCACTATCTTTTGTTTCTCCAGCTTGAGTGTTTGCTATCTCACAAAGCTCTCGCTTGAAGGTCAACGCACATCAGGTGTTTCAGCACAACCTCAACAACTGTGAGAAGCCGGAGTCACTTGCTTGTCAGTTAGGTCCACTAACTGGCTGCTGAACTTTTAATTGCAAATCGTGGTCACATTACCTTCAGGGTACTGAGAATTTTGAGACACCATAAGGGCGATATAAGAAGGCCTTATTATGCATTTTGATTCTAGGGATGTGCACTGATGTAGACCCGTTGGACAAGGTCAACACAAATGCTTTCACACATAAAAATATGTATCATAGAGTCCATGTCAGCCCTGCAGCCATATTTGTTTCTTTAAACCTTGGGATGACTTTGTCGATAGGCAAACTTTCTCTGTCCCTCATTTTTTTCTGTTGACTTTTTTTGTGGTGATTTTCCATATCAGTATATATTCCCCCTAACAATGTGGGGAAAGAGGCAAGAACCATGCTAGCTCTTCTGTTTACCCTGTTATTGACTTAGTGATAGGCTAAGACGTCTGGCGGGCCCTCTTATGTCGCCAAGGTCCTACGTGACAGAAACCCATCCGGCAATGGCATCACAAATCTCCCTCACCCTCAGTCATTCACTAAAAGTCTGGCTTGACAACTTTATTTTTCAGGCTTATGCTGTGCTTCTTTTGTTCTTGACCCAATCGCTGATCTAAGCTAACGTCCTTGTCTCCCAACTTTAAGGAGAAGAAGTCCTGGCGCACCTTGACACTTATCTGTCCTGACCCACCTCTCGCCTTCTAAAGTGTTTGCTCTGCCTTTGTGTTTTGCCTGAGGAGGGCGGATGGCCAAGTGCTTATGCTGCAAGATATCCCTATAGGGCATTCAAGGTGCAGCTTGAAACTTGTCTGATCTGTTTGCCTTCTACAAAAAGGTGTTCTTTATCTTAATGTTTGGCCCTTAAGGTGACTGGTACCAAACTGATAGTACAGAAACTCCCTGAGACTGCCAGGAGAGAGTAGTCACACCATCTGAATTGATATTATGAGACAGAGAGAGAAAGAGCGGGAGTGAGATAACAACAGGATAGAGTTGTTTCCTACGTGATTTGACTAATGTGCTTTCCAATGTTCTCACACTGACACTCATGTTCTGCCGCTTCAATTATGAGTGTTGGTTAAGGTCAGAGAAAGTAAGCTTTTACTATTCATAACACAGGAAACCATAATCCTACATAAACCCATTTGTTCATCATCTCGTTTGTCTTGATCCCCTACTGTGTAGACTATTGTATAGCATGAGTGAAGCTCTTCATGTCAGGGGGTCATTATCTTGTCTTTTAGTAATGAAATCAGGCCCACGCTCTGATGAGCATGGGCTTGAGCGGAGAGTACTTCTTAAAGCCACTTAACACGAGAAAACAGCAGGCCTTCTTAGTTTTACCTTCTCATGTCTAGTTTCATTGGAAATTATAGAATGATTGTTTTTTAAAGGGTCAGTTCACCTACAAATTTGCTCTGGTATTGTGTAGTTAGCTCTGAGATAATCCAACATTGAAACTCCTGCTGCCGCCCCTATATAATAGTGAATAGAATTATTTTGTTGTGCAAAACATGAACGTTTTTAGAAAGCAGATTTCTCAAAATCTGGGTGCATAAAACTGTAGCGGTCTGCGTGGTTATCAACTACTAGGGATTAGTGCAAAAACATGTTTTTTTCTGATTTGGGTGAACAGTCCTATTTAGTCTAAGTCTTAAATCACAAATATCAGGTTTAACTGACAAGATCTACAAGATGATACTAATTCTGCGTTGAGGAACAGACAATGTGATTCACACTTAAAGTATCCAGGTTTACACAAGTGCTCTGATAAAAAAAACATTGTTTTACAAAGAGGAATCCTTTAAAATCTTTTAATGGGGAAAATTGTGAATGTATATTTACTCACTTCATGTTTTTCAGGATTGAGTGTATGAAATTATGTGTTAAGGTAAGGTGTTACTTTGGCACATGTGCATATAGTCCCCACATTGTAATGAAAGGGATATCAAACCTGTGGTTTCTAATAACAGTATTGACCAACAGTGTGCGGTTTTCTGTCACCGTTATTTGACTTTGACAGAAACCCCAAGTTTACACACGGAGCAAAAACACCAGAGAAAGAGCGTAACATCACAAGTCACGGGCCTGGGTGCTGTAATATCTTCCATTCACATTCATTTTATGTAGGTTTTAAACATACCATTAGCCAATTTAATCCAATTTTCCCAGCTTTCAGAGCACTCCAGTGGAACAGATTCCATCTAATATTAAACATATGGTTGTTGTTGCCCCTAGAAACACCACAGCAGCGCTGGGGTTTTTTAAGAAGCTGTTAAAGACAAGCCCCCTGTGTCCCAGTGCAAACGGTTGTCAATTATCTTCAATGAACACTGTAATTGATAACGAGGAAGCAGGGCAGCAAATTAAATGTCAGGTTTGATTAGAAGCCTGATACCTTATCATTTGTTCATAACTCGTTACCAACATCTGTTAATTAGTTAATACATTAATTTGCAGGGCTCAGATGAAAGGTGCGCAGGCTCCCGAGGAAGTACATCGGGCAAAGTCATCCATCTTTGAAGAGAGTGGAACTCGACAAATATTGTCCCTGGGATTTGGGCTGTTATTACTTGGTCATTGGTTTCAGACCTCCGCCGCTCCAACCAAGCGTTCTCAATGGAACCTCTTGT
>NC_048413.1:18592993-18604602 GCF_013103735.1 Etheostoma cragini
CCCCCCAGTCTTCTCACACATCTCTACCACAATGCTATCCTTTATTGCAGGAGGTTTCTCTTAGCAGACATGCTTTAAACATTCATTTAAAAACCCTCACATTGGCTCATCAGTCCTCTGTGGTGTACTGCAGGTAGCTCCTGTCCAATCCCCCTCTCCCCCTCTCTTTCACTATGTATCTGGTGAAACCCCATCGTTCATCATTGCCCTGATGAATAGTCCCATCAGTTAAGGCCTCAGGGCGGGAGCAGACAATGACGCTGCTCTTTGCCACAGTTGAAGATGATGACATTTGTCAAATGCTGTTTATATTGCTGATTAGATTTATGGTATTATGTAGACATACCCTTTTCCGCCTTCCCAGTTCTTGCTGTTCATATTAGCTATGAATTAGTCATGAAACAAATCTCATCTTATCTCAGCTATGTCATATTCTGTCACATATATTTTCTATTTATAATATAATATATATTGTGTGTGCCCTGTAAGCATAAAGGTGCGAGCCCTTCAATGCCAGACCTTAGTTAGTCACAGATCACTGACTCTTTCTTCCATTTTCACTGACTTTCCTTTTCTCCCTCAAATTAAATCCCAATCCCTCGTGCTGCTTAACATTACTATGACTCAAGCAGGAGGTGGTGACCTATTAATCAGGTTCCCGTGGCTGTTGTGATTGCCATTTTCCATAATCAGATACACAACACGGCCTAAAAGCCTTGGCTGTAGATATACTTGTTTTCGTTAACTCTTACAGTTCTTGTGCTGGAAACCTCAATCTATGAGTAGTGAGCCCAGGAGAAAACTGGATTGCATGCCTCTGCCTTTTAAATACTTTTGTATTAGGTATAAGTACTAAAATGTCGGTAGAGTGTGTGTCTTTGTCAGATTCCAACAGTCATGGTACAAACGTAGAGTAAAAAGCCCTCAAAAGCATGTAACCAGTCATCTTTTATTGAATATATATTCAGGTAACCGTCACATTCTCTGTTTTTGACAAGTTTATCTTTGCTTTTTAAAGCTCCAGATATATGCAGTATTAATCTATGGTACGTTGGGTGCGTATGTATACTGTAATGTGATTCCACACAAAAGTGCACAGGCATATAAACTGTATATTACCACACGCACATACATCCACACAAACATGAAGAGACACAGGCTGGCAGGTTACCATGTTATTCTTTCCTCTACTCGGTCATTTAGAATAACAGTCTAGAGTGAGAAGCTAAGCACGATGACGACATTCCATCTAAAAACAGTGTTGAATTGTTTAAGTGTCGAACACGCCGAGACGTCTTTACTTTGGAAAGTCTCCGGAATCGCTCTGGTGATTTTCGCTCATTTTCTCCACCACTGTCATTGGAAGCAAGACCCAGAGTCTTGTCTGCACGAGACCACAAGGAGGTTTTGACAGAGTCAAGATTTGTAGAGGTGTGCTCATATAGGTGTGCATGCTCTGTGTGTGTCTATGTGGACATTTCTGTCTGTTAATCATCCTGGCATCGGCCTTCCCTCCACGTAATCCTAAATCTGTCAAATTTCCTAAACTAAAACAGGATCTCACCAGGAGTTTGGTGTAATATCTTAATTTAGCATGAGTGCTTGTGTCAAGATGACAAATAACAGTTTAAACAGATGTTTCCCAGACATTTCATTTAGGAGATATCATTGCCTTGTTCAATTTTGTTTGCATTATTCTGCACACTAGTCACTGTGACTAGTGCATGTTTAATCCCTATAATGTGAAACAATCAATGCACTGGTATGGTATAGTTGATTTTGATGTCATCATCAGAGGTACAGTAACTGTAATAATATGCATTTATTGAAATAAAGAAAAAAAGAAATTTATTTATCATGTTTTCAGATGGCTTGGAAAATGACAGCATTAAAGTAATTGAAAGTTAATAAGACCGTATTAAATACTTCTTTAATCATAGCTCAATAATCACATGATCACAAGTGATGACATCCACACAGCTGGTTTTACTTTGCAGCTACAGCTGTCACCAAGCCGTTTATTTACATGTAGGTGTAAAAGAGACTCTTTATTTATTTATAACACTATTGCTTTGTCACTGCCAAACCCTTTAGACTGGTTGATATGCAGTCACACCTAATACAAGTTAAAAACAAATAAATCCTAGTCCTCACTTCATTCTCACCATGGGGAACAATAACCTTACTATAAGTTCAGGTTTTTCCAGAACAAAAGAGAAGTAACTAACTTACTGGAGATCTGCAAATCTTCTTAATGCTCAGAGCAGTGCACTGCAAGCCTCTTAGCCATTCTGTCCTCTATAAACATCATATGATCCTAATCTGTGTCCCTCTTTCTGCAGAGGAGGTGAGCTGATGTTGGTGCAGCTGGTACACTGCGGTACCCAGCTTGCCACCTGGTACCACGTAATGGTGGGGGAAGAAAATACTGAAAAATACTGACTCATAGGCCTGAGCCATGTGATACAGTTGTAATACCAAACAACAGAACAAACACATTGTCATTTTGCAAGAGTGTAAATATATGTGCCTGTGGCCCCCCCATTTTACCTACAGATAATATTGTTTAATAATAACTTCTTCACACTCTAATTTTATTGAGTGTTTCTGGTGACAACGCCTTCTCCCCTCTGCTGGCCAAGAGCTCACAATGCCACTTTCTAAACAAGTTCTAAGTGCTTTTAATGCTGTGTGGCCGATGTAGTTGATTCAGGGAGGGAGAGAGAGAGGCAAACTTTCTAGTCCAACTGTAAAAAAAACGGACAAGTGTACAGTGTAAGAGCACACCAGCAAACACACAGTCTTTCACACACACTTGAAGCAAGGTGCCTACCAAACTACTCAAGCAGTACAAACAACACTTTTTCCAACTGTTCTTTCTTTCCTGTAAAGTGGGGAATGCATGACAGGCATCACTTCTTTACACCGCTTTTCACAACTTATTTTTCATCTCTTTACCCCTGTTCTTGCACATTTGCATGTATGTTCACAAATACAAATACACACACACACAAACAGAGATCACAATCCTCTCTAGCATACATATGATGCATCACCACAGGGCCTTCTAAGAATCTCTCACAGAGTATTCTTCACACATATACAAACATATTACAATGCTTGCAGAGAGCAGACATTGATCTCTTTTTGCATGCCACAGTACTGTCAAGTGTTGATTTCTGTGAATCAGACACTAACGTGCTTTCATGACAAAATAAAGGGCATGGGCTTCAATTATGCCCAGATCAGAGACTCAAATCTTTTCTTTTGTGATTTATTGATTTTCATTCCCCTCCCTCAATCTTATGTGCCCTTCCTCTCTATTTCTCCTCTCCTTCTTTTCTTTTCGCTCCCTCCTCCTCTTTTCCTGGCCTCCAGGGTCCAAATGCTTCTAATTCGGCCTTATCAGTGAAGTAATTTAGCTGCCACAGCTTGGGTTTCTGTTGCGCGGCGAGCGGCCCCATTGTCCTGCCCTGCTGTTGCTGAGATAAACCCTCAGATTGAACAAAGTCCGCGCTGACCTTTACAAACTCCCAAATCTCGCTCTGTACACCCCTCCAACAGAGATTCTCTCAGCCTCAAGCTCTTTTCCTAGGGTGGGAGGGGGGCTTGGGGCACATGAAGTGGGAGGGACAAGGCAAATGAGTGTGTGCGTGTTCATGTGTATGTGTGTGAAAGAGTGAGAGTGTGTGGGGTCAGGGTGGATTGAGTGAGCGTGAGATGGACAGGGGAGAGGGATTAAGATGGCTGACTGAGCCTGTCTATATTTCCAATGGTACTTCGCTCTGAGAGGGAGGCAGAGGAGGAAAAAGTGCACTGCAAGCAAAGCATTCAAGTGTGCTTTTTTTCTGTCTCCTTCAGACTGCGAGAGCTTTTGTGAGCAACATTCTTTGACCTTCATGCCTTCTACATTCAACCAGAAATATGATTTCTTTGACAAAAAAGAGACAGTTTGTGTCTGAGTTCCTCGTACTTGCTGTTGATGACTGAAACAGCTCATTGAGAGAACCCTGACAAAGGCACCGTTGAACCCCTCGTCTTACCTCCATTGTTATCTATCATGTCCTTCATTCCTTGGCAGAAGGCCCAAGAGGAGTCTGTCGGTATTGTTGCTTTGACACAGTGAAACGGCTAGAGAGGAACAGTTGAAGCCAAGTGGCTGGGGGGTGGATGGGGTGGGGGGTCGATGCTGTGCGAGGGCGGTTTGGGGCACAATGCAACAGGAGTGCCCTCTCCATTGTGAACCACTGTCATCCTTCAGAAGCCACTTGACTAGCTCTCCATGCAGCAAATCCTCTGTGCTTTCTGTTCCAGCCGTATGTCGGTCAGGCAGGGAACCTCATCAAAAGGTCTTGGAGTTGGGGATTGAGAGAGTGGATGAAGGTAGGAAGGATGGTGGAGAAGAGAGGTGGAACGTGTTGTTAGTGTAGAGTCAGGGTGTTGTTGTGGGCAGGTGGGCTTCAGTGTCAGTAATGCAGGATTGGACGGAATGTGCCCTGTTGGTCAGGGTGGTGCTGTGTTTATCCCACCCTTCCTCCCGCCTCCTTTTTACCTCCCACCGCCCGCCACCACCTGCCTGCAAGCCACCACCAGTGTTCCCAGGGAGATGAGCGCCACGGAGAAGAAGGCCCACAAGGGATTAACTTTTCACATGGCTGGGAGTCCTCGTCTCAAAAGACCTGACAACCCCAGACGGCTTGATTAAAAAAGAAAAGAAGAGGAAAGAAGGGAGGGAGGGCACGGGAGGAGGAGAAGAGGGGGAATTCTTCACATGATGGCTCTGAGAGAGGGATTTTGGATATTGGGTGTCTTTTTTTCCCTTGGTCCAAAGCCCCCATGTCTTGGTTGAGAATGAGCAAATTGTTCCTCCTGTTCTCTCAGCAGTCCCTGTGTTGCCCGGCCTGGAGATGTGGGTGGGCAGCAGCTCACATTGTTGACTCCTCACAGGAAACCTAGAGATGTCCTGTAGTTTATAAGGGGGGGGGGGGGGAAATCATGATGGAAGTAATGACTTTTCATCTGCTTTTTTTTCTTCGGATGGCAAATCCATCAAAGTGTAAAGAGTATTCAGTCATTGATTCCAAATTCCTACAACCATATGATTATATCATGATATATTATTTATAAATTGTAATTAATGTATTATCAAAAGCCCTTTGTTGTTGTGTGTTTGTCAGCATTGCATTACAGTCAAGGAAGACATTGGCAGAGAGAGTCGGCGAACCGTTGCCGGCTTAAAGTTCTAGTATTCAAGTGGCAAGGCGCCCTATTTCCCCTCACTCTATCCCAGATAAATTGGGCCTCTCAGGTTTGTCTGTGAGAAAGAGAGGACAAAAATCAAAACAAACGCTCCCACTGAAGTGAAGATGGGAATAGGGGTTGGCTTTCCTCTCTGGCTAGCAGATCAGCAACTCAACCTAGCGGGACAGCGGGCCACTTAATACCTTCCATCTTGTCCAGGTAACAGAGTGGCCCGACAGGGGGGTCAGAGAAGGTAGCAGGGTATCATCTTACAGATCACCACTCACCCTCTGGCTTCCTCTACATGGCTCACTTACCCTCTTCTCATCTCCGCTGCTGGGACACACTCACCCTCTCTTCCCACAACCCTCAGTGAAGAGACAAACACCCATTGAGATAGTTTTGGTGGATGTTTACGCCCAGTTTCTCTTTAAACGTCTGCTGAGATAAACCAAAATCTATATGAATGACTCAAGATTTCAAAGTTTTGCTCCAAATGCCAGGCTTATTTTACGTACACTTGGGATCAGGTATTTAAAGTCCACCTAGTTTATTTGAGTTCAAATGTATTCATTCTCATGGGGATATTTGCTTAAGGTGAGAAGAAGGCTTCACCGAAAGATACAGGCAGCGAAAGGAAGACAGAGGGATGGACTTAAGGGAGAAAGAACAGTACATGCACATCAGAGAAAGGGCATTCAAAGAAACTTGTGTTTGATTAACTACTACAGTTAAAAAGGAAGTATGAATCATAAATACAACCACAGTCATTAAAGGACTGTAATGCTGACAAGGCTGTTTAGTAACTTTTACTGTCAACACTAGTAGTCAAAGGACAAGAAATGCCATATCCAAGGGGTGACTAACACAGTCAATTAACCCTAATATCAACCCAGATTTCTCATTAATCATACTGCTTACCCGCCATATGGCCCCAGTCTCTAAGGGGTTTCTGAACCTAGTTGCTATGTACAGTTCTTGACCTTGCTGATGGACCCAGGGGAATGGTGGAGTTGATTTCTGTCCCCTAAGATGTTGTGGGCCTTCTTCCTGATGTGCGCAATAGATGAACTCATAGAAAGATGAACAGAGCTCCGGTAATGTTACAATGACCCACAGGTGTTTTGAAATCTTTCACTTAAATAAACACAAATCAACATACAGAAGGAATTAAGCTGCATTCACATTGCTGTACTACTGTGAGTCCATTCAGCTTTACAGATATTACACATATCTAATGAACAATTTAAGATACAAAACACATTTAGCAATGTGCATCTCAGATCGCATTTTCATTCTCTATGACATGACCTCTACTACTGTCGTTACTAAACATTGAGCAAAACATTTGAACAATAATATTGATTTCACTGGACTTATTTGCTAGCTAACCCTCTGCCAAGGAAAAATCCAGCACATGGACGTTACCCTAGGATACCGTTACCTGAAACAGGTGATAAAATGTCACCGCTCATTTTACATAGTTTAGCAACAAAACAATGTTGGTTTTGAGCGCTATGCATCACCACTAGTCTCCCTTTGCCAGACTTTGTTCCACAGTGCTGCGGAGGAGGGTCTGGCTAGTCCACACGGCATTCCGGGACGGGAGACAAAATGTGCTGTGGTTTATTGACATTTCTTTAAACCAATCGCATGCTAAGCTCTGCACAGGGCCGCTGCAAAATAGCCTCGGGAAGGAACTTGTTTTGGTGGAGCGTGTAAGTTCAAAAGTTGTTTTAGTCGCGTCGCTTTCCTCCTTGAGTGTCTGTATGTCTGTTCCCTGTTTCATGTTGAAGTCTGGTCTCTGTCTTGTCTCTAGTTTTACTTCCTGTTTGTCTGATTGCCCTGCCCTGCCCTAATGTGATTCACCTGATGCATCACCTGTTCCTCGTTACCTCTTCTATTTACCCTCTGTGTTCCCTTTGTCTCTCGTCAGATGGTTTTGTGATTCCATGTGTGAGTTTGTGTGGTCATGACAGTGTGCTTTTTGGCCTCCTTGTGATCCAGTTTTTCCAGTTCTGTGTCCTATTTTTTTGTCTTGTCGTATTCCCTGGACCACTTTTTGATTTGGCTGTTTCATTTTAGCTCCCTGAGTTTTCCTAGGACTGGGGAAATAATAAATCCTTGTTTAACTGCTCCCGCCTGCCTCCCTCATCTCTGCTCTTGGGTCCTTGGACTTGTCTCAACTTAAACTGCAGACATCTGAGGAGCAGTTAACTATTGTCCTCATAGGTCCACCTGAGTTTAAAATTCTTACACAAAGAAAGCAGAAAGAAACGGACATCGGTGAAAGGACCGGCGGAATTTCCTGCGGCACCGGAACTGACTACATCCCCACTAACCTGGAAAAAGTTGTAAACAGTAAGTGAATACAGCATGTCGGAGGAGTACGTCGTCTCATGCAGCGGGGACTCGAAGGCACAGATTGCAGGGTTCGAATACATTAGCTTCTTGTCTCATCTGTGCTCTGATAAACAATAAATTAGTTAAATTTAAACTTTAAAAAGTTTTCTTCAATATATTTTCAAACCTACTGTAGCTGTCATATTTCACGGTACCCGTGTAAGCGTGGTGTTAATAGTAACAGCCGTTGAGGTTTTTGTTGCTGTTTGTCACTTTGCCTGAGGAGAAAATGCCTTACTTGTGCTGTTGTTTATTTGGTTGTCAGGATTTTGCGAGTGATGACATCCTATCACTTTTCTAGTTGCTCCCTCTCAAAGGGGAGAGAGAGTAGATAACTGTTTGCTTGAGTTCGGTGGAGCAGACGGCTCTGCATAGACGTGTAATTACAACTTCATGGCATTTCATAAAATGCTGAAGAAACGGCAGCAACAATTTTGTAATGGCAGTGCGCCGCTGCTAAATGGATATAGCCGAAACACTACACTACCTTTGGTCTAATCCATAAAGACGTTTTGGAAAATGTTAAAGCACATCCAGTTTCACAGCAGACTGCACAGTGTATTAATTTGACAAAACGTACGTAAAGTATGTGCTCTCTAATAATAACCACTCAAAGCTGGGACCCCTGCTAGTCCTGAAGTGACAAAAGTGACAGAAGGGATATGATATCCTGACGCACATTCCTCTGACCCTCTCACTAAATCAGTATCCAATCAGTATTTCTTTGTCTGAGTACTCCTTCCCTGCAGCACGGCTATCATTAAGTGACTCATTTAGGCCATCACAGGTAGGCCCACATCATAGCCTGCTGGTGGCTTTTAATGGGGAATAGAGTTCTTTCTACTGTAATGCATGCTGAAGTAGCTGGGGCTAATGTGACCCCTATAGTTTGGCAATGCATTAGTGCCAGAAGACCCAGCAGTGAGCCTTTAACCTGGGGACGACAGGGCAATGATTATGTTCACTGCAGGGTAGGCTTGGCCAGAGGACACTCAGCAATACACACAAAGTGGTACCCGTACAATGGCATATGTGGACCACGGGGGAATTATCAGCTTATATTTCTCACAAGATAGGCACATTTCAGTCATTTTCTATTATAGAGGTGTTTCACTTTCAATTTTAAATGTATTACTATTCTCTTTTGTTGTTATGTGGATATGTTGATGATATGAAAGATATGTTGATATGATGTTGATGTTATCACATTTGTTAGTTACAGAATAAGAGTATTCTCTTTAAAGGGCCAATTCACCCAAACAACAAAAAAACTAAACAAATCAACATAATTACTCATTGGAGGTAAATTATATTATATTTGTTGTGCTCTCGGAATTGAGAGATGTTGTTTTAAATTTCAAGAGAAACCTCTCTTTCCAGCAATAGTGCTGCCAGTACGTAAACACACATACGTGCATGCACACACGTACACACATATAAAATGTCGGGTTTACACAAATTAGACACACTTATTCTACCTGTCCCACTTCCCTCCTTGCCACCATATCAGCTCTACAGTTACCATGTTTACTGTCTCTATTCACTTACCGACTCTTTTTCTCACTGTCTCTTTTGCACACACGCATGCACACACGCAAGCACGCACGCACACACACGCATGCACGCAGACATGCACACATGCACACACACACAAACACACACACACACACACACACACACACACACACACACACACACACAATCCAGTCTTATTTCCAGATTACTCTCTTTCCTCTCGCTGCTCTCAGTATCTTGATCTGAATGGACCACAGGGAAAGCTGATCTCACAGACACATATTCACACACACACACACACACACACATACTCATGTGTGTGTGTGAAATATGTGTGTGGTCCCACCATTTCAGTCATCATCGTGTTTTCTACTGCTTCATCAGGTCTTAAGGTCAGGGTTTTGGACTTACGACTAATCTTTTAAAATCCTCACTGTTTCGCTCCCTTTTGTCTCATCAGAAGTCACCTGCACACATGTGTCGCTTTGTTTCACTAATGTTTCTTGTTTGCAAGATTTAACCTCTGTGTAACTATAAAAGGTTGTTTTCTTTCCTGTCTCTCTCTCTGTGTCTATCCTCTTTCTATTTCCTTCCTTTTTTCATTTCCTCCTTGCATAATTCAAATCAGAATCCCCATGTGAGCACCTTGCTCTTGACCTAGCTTAGAAGGCTACTGATTGCTTTAATAGCAGTCCTTGGACCTGGAAGGTGGGCGTCTTTAAGGAACTCTGGTGAGAACAGTGTGTCTATGTGTGTGCAGTGTGTGTACAACCAAAGGGTGGTTGATTAGAACTGACCTCAAGAGTGTCAGGAGGGAAAGAAGTACAAATATGCAAAGTAGACGTGTGTGCTTGCATAATTGGGGCAGAGAGGAGTGCAGAGAGGTCAAGTAGAACAAATGGTCAGAGGAGTGAATTCAGAGTCTATAAAAAACACAAACACTCACTACACATATACGTATGTCTAAGGAGCACTGGTCACTTTGAAGTTAGAGAAGTGAGGCCGTGATGGAAAAAGTTGCCAGTTCCACTCCCCAGTAAGGGATAGCAAACCGTAGAGGCCTGTGGTTAGTACTGGGAAGCTCCCAGATGGAAATGAGTGTACGCGTGTGAAGCATAACATTACGGAGAAAGAGCTTATGTGCTCCGCCGGCTTACCCTTGGCAAGTACGATTTAAAATATCACTTGGCATGCACAATAGTATAAATGCAAGCCGCTGTGTTTTGCCAAAGAGGCACAAATGTGCACAAGGCTAAGTCCTTCAACAGTGGGATTGCCCTAGCATTAGCCAAAGTCAGGAGCTCCAAAGTAAGGCCAGCTAAGGTTGGAGTGAGGCCTGACAAACCCAAAGATTGAGTCTGAATTAGGCCCGCTATTCAAAGCTACTGAAAGGAGTTCCTGAGCCTCCTATTCTCTACCAGCAAATTGGGAGGAAATCTGGCTATTGTGCAGAGTTTTGAAGAGGCTGGTGGTGGTGGTGCGGTGTGGGGGGGGGTTCACTGTGCTTACCTATAGATGAGAGTGGAGACAAAGAATCCTGGGACATCCAGGAGAGGCTTTGAAATTCCTCTAGGCTGGAGACAGAAGCAGCTCCTGGTGTAGAACAGTGCTCGGTCAGCATAGACACTGAATGGAAGAGAATTTAACTTGATAATTTGGAAGGATGGAAAAGATAGCAATGATTAAAATAAAGATGTCCATCATTTGAAAAGAGTTATTTTTACTATTTTGAACATGTGTTGTACATGTGTAGTAATACTTCAACCCCAAACCTGCCTTCTCAGTATCAAACACTCGCTGTAGACTTAAACCGTGGCTGTTGAAAGTTGTCAGTTCCCTCCTGCGGTCAGCTCCAATTTACCTGAAGAATTAATCATTGATGTCAAGGCTTCTTCCCATGCCCTGTAGGCATATTTGCTTATTTTGAATTGCTTCTAAAACCACATGTAAAAGTGATACAAGTTTCAGTTAACATTTTCAGAATTGAGCTATGACATAGAAGTTGTTTCACAGAAAGCATATAATATACATATTGGTGTTGTCAGTTAAATGCGTTGTTAACGCCGTAACGCAAACCAGTTTTAACAGCATCAATTTTTTTATTGCAAAATTAACGTTCTTTTTGGCCTAGCAAACTTTCTAGTTTTTGTCACATGCCGTTGCAGCAACTAGTATAACAACTACAACCCCACACTGGACCTAGCTAGACCGGACACAAAACCACAGCCACGCCACACACACTTGTTTGGGCCTGCGAGTCGGCCAAAGAGTAAGAGCGTGAGACAACAAAATGGATGCCAACAAGATTCTGAAGAGAAAGTTTACTTTTTAAAAGTTGACAAATGGTTCCTTTGACAAAACCAAAGTGATCTGTGTGTTTTGTCGTTGTGAATTGAGCTATCATCGCAGCACGTCCAGTCTGAAATACCCTGAAGTACAGTGATGCAAAC
>NC_048413.1:18604612-18688076 GCF_013103735.1 Etheostoma cragini
CCCCCCCCCCCCCCCCCACTTCAAAGTCCTTTTTCACCCTTTTATTGATAGACAGTGTTACGTTGTGTGAGAGATTTGCTCCAAGTGTGATTGACTGCTCCAAGTGACATTAATGCGATTAAATATTTTAATTGTTTGACAGCACTAGTAAATAGAAGACATCTGCTGTAGTTGGGATGACTGCTGTTTTCTTTTCCAGGGAACAGCTGAGCTTCTTAAATGTGTGTGAAAAAGTGACAACAAAGCAACTTATGATGCTGATGATGATGATGGCAGTCTTTTAAGAGCACTTTGATGGATGAGGATTGATGTGACCCACGTTGAATTGTGTGTGCCTATATGCGTTTTTGTGTATGAGAAAAGACAGACAAGTCCCTCAGGCTAAATAGTCAGGGTATCACCAGGCACACAAACACACTCACACACACACACACAAACAAACACACACACACACATTTGTGATGGGTGGTATTACACTGCAGCCACCCTCTTCCTGATCAGCAGTGCAGCCCCCGGGGCTCTTCCGGAGTGTCTCAGCCCTACGAGAGTCCACCCCCCCCCCCCAGTCTGGCATACTATACCAATGCCACCCTTCTCTTCTTATTTTCTCTCTCTGTGTCTTTCTCTCTCTCATTAATCAATGTCAAGCTGTCCAACAACAAGCCCGGCATTCTTTCCCTGCCTGCCTCCTTGGTTCCTCGAATATGTCATTGTGCCCTTACCCTCCCCCTCCACCAACTCAGCGGCCACCGCCATCCTTTCACATGGCTGCAGATCCGAAACCCAGGCCCACACTGCCAACATGAAAGGTTGTTCAGATGCAGCGTAAGGAAGAGAAAAAAGCAAGGAGGAGGCGGCATTTCTCTCACTTCTATGTTTTCTTCCACCCTTTTCCAGCCTTCTTCTGGGCCAGGGGAAGAAAGGGATTCCATAGTCGTTTACATAATTCATGGGATACACAGGAGAAAACGGGCCATTGAGTAGTAAAAAAAAAGCTTGGATGGAGCAGTCATTGGGGGGGTGGGGGGTGGAGGGACATGTATGCCAGTCTTTGTGCCTCCGGACCCATCTTCTCTGCTTCTCTCCATTCATCGCCACTCCCACACACACACACACACACACAGTCATTGTCCCATGTTCGTCATTAACCTCTGGTATAAGTCGGCCGTCTCTTTTCCTATCAAGATGTGTCTCCATGGGAAAGAAATCATTTCATCATGTCTTGGCAGACCAGGCAAATAGATGTTTTATGACCCCCCTTTTTATTTAGCTGATGTGGAAACTTTGATGGACACCGCAGAAGCAAAAGTCATTAGCCCAAGCGCACTGTAGCTATCAAGGAGGAGAAAGGGAAAGGCAGGGCTTTGCTTAGATGAAATTAAACCTGATTATGCTGGGTTGATGCTGACGTTAGCCATAAGGACACATTCTCAGACATATTCACATGATATTCACACATATAAGACACACACAGACCTTAGAATCAGCACTTTCAGCACTACTAGATGTCCCATGGGCACTTGTCAGTTCACCCGTACTCTTGGGTGTCCATTTAATTGTCACATACCGCATTTGCTCTTTTTTTTTTTCCATACTGTCTTTCCACTATTAACCTGAAAATAAGTAAAGCAAATCACAGACCATCCTATCACTAATACCCTATTTAAACACTCAACTGTCCACGTTTACATTGAATAATGAGACCACTTCTCGCATGAGCTCCTCGGCATGCCGTTTATTTACAAAGAAGCAGATTGTCTCCAAATCCGTCACTTAGGGCGGAGGGAGCTTGTGCTTAGAAATCCTTTCTCTCTCTGCGTCGTCCTCCCCGAGCATCTGTATGTATTTGTTGTACTAATGAACGGAACAAAAGTTTCCGGGGGCCTTGTGGAAGGGGTGGGGCTGTTTGTGAGGGAGAACAGCCGTAGCAAGGCTGTAATGGTCAATCGCCGTGAGGTTGACAGTGAGGGAACAGAAGACAGCGAGCGTGATGGAGACTTTGACCCTGCAACCTCTTCTCTCCTTTCTCTTGCCTTTTCCTTCAACCCCTCAACCCTTCTCTTTAGATGATAGATGACCCACCCTCTTATTCATGTCAAAAGCTTGCCCCACCTCTCCCAGACCTCCAAAATCACATGTCAAACACACACAGACACACACACACATACATACACACACACACACGCACACCACATGCACACACTATTACAGCTGTATAGCCAATCTAATCATCAACCCAAAGAATGCTTTTCATCTGTGCCAGTGGTTACCGTGACTCCGTCTCAAGCTTACCTGCAGACCTTGTCATAGACACACACATGTACAAACGTACACACTCACACTGTCACTCCAACTGAGACCTTTGCCTCCAGGCAGCAAGTATGGATTTGTAAGAGTTGGAGACAAATGAATGAATGGATGGATAGATGAATCAGGAGAAGGGCAGTGAGGGAGGTAGAGAATGAGGAGTACAGAACGGACACTGGGCAGTAAATTACTTTGCCAATCAATCTTCCCCCTGGGTACGCTTGATGAAAACTGTCCAAACTTTCCTTTACTACTTTAAGTAACCCTCCTACAGTTTGTCAGCAAAGGGCTGGAAAATAGGGTGGACAAACAAGCTGCAAGATTAAATGTTGCTGGGAGGTGAGAGGAAAAGACAGAGAGGACCTTAGAAACAGGAAGAATAAATTGGGGGGTCAAGTTCGAGAGAAAATGTGTGTGTATTTGTGAAAGGAATGGGTGGCCGAGTTTGAATTAAAGACGAGGGAGAGATGTGCTGAGTGGATGGAAAGGGTAACTCATCAAAAATGGAAAACTGTTTAGGAAGGTTTGCACAGAGGAATGCTTCCTATTTCTTTTCCCATTAGGTTCAGGGGCTTCTGACACACACGTACACAACTAGGTTCATAGGTCTTCATGTGTGTCATGCCAGGCTGTGATGTAAAACATGTGACACCTCCCATTTTAGCACAGGGCTTAGGCTACAGTGATCTGCTGCTGCTTAAGACACACTAAAACACACTTTTTGTCTCAGAAGCAACAAGTAGAGATCTCCCCGACCACACACGCATGCAAAGCATGCATAATACACACAAACTTAAGCACACACACAGCCACATGCACCCATAGAACGCTTTCTCTTTTACACTTGTTTTTTGGCAAGTTTGAGAGTGTCTTTGCCCAGAACTGTGAAGGCAGAGTAAGGGCTGTTTGGAATGTTAATTTGGTAATTTGTTGTTTTATATAAGCAGGGGAGGAACGATTGTGATGGTGGTGGTGCAGCAGCAAGGGCAGCACACACAGTGTGTTTGGGTCTGTTGCAGGGAGGTTGTGTTGGAGGGCGAGGGTAATGCTGGGTGACAAGGTCCAGCTCAATGATGCAGATGACTCCCAACCAAGTTATTTTTCTACGGAGAATCAGGCAAAAATACCGTGACAGTCAGAGAGCCAGAAGCGCCCCATGCCCAAAGAAGGTATTAAGATGTCTCTGATGCATAGCTGCTGCCCCCCCTCCTCCTCTTCCCCATGTATCAGTCTCTCTGTCTCTCTCTCTCTCTCTCTCTCTCTCCCTCTCTCCTAAATCTGGGATGGTGGCCAAGTGCCACCAAGGACACTAAGGCTAATAAATCATCCTTCTTTCAACATCTGCCCAGTCCCAAAGAGCTGCCCACCACCGTCACCCCACCCCTTGTGAAGATGGGTCCTTCGCTTTATTCCTCTTTCAGCATCTCTCCATACTCCCCAACCGACGTTCCCTCCCTGACTGACAAAACCTCTATTGTCCCATGCCCAAGTGAAGAAGAGACCCTCTTTTCCCCTCTTTGACAAAAGCCGTCTGAAGCAAAGATGGGGACTGCCAGCCGAGATGCCTGGGACCCGGCAGGGGTGCCCCCTCTCCCCCTTTTCTTCCGCCTTCTGGTTCATCCATCTCTGGGTCTCGCTCTCTTTTTTACTTTTAATACTCCCCTCCTGTGGGGGTCACTCACTCAGCTTGCCCCCACCTTTTTCATAGTGGTGAACTCTCAGCCTTGCATAAAGACATCAAGTGACAGCAGTGAGAGAAAACAGCCAGATTTGGCAGAAAGAGATATTCGACATGGCTGTCAGTGGCTATTCTGCATGCCTTTTGTTCCCCTGGGTGTAGTTGAAACAGATAAATAAACAGTCATAGGCTGAAAGCCGGGATGAGAAGCATGTCCCATTTATTCATATTGAACGGTGAAGAAAAAGAGGCAAAAACCTGCTGCTGCCAATTAAGAAGAATGAGACAAAACTCGATTCACGGTGTTTAAATTTGTTTTCATGGCTGAGGCTAAAACTAAGCTATTCAGTGGCTTTCTGCGGTTTGCTCTAAAGGTGGCAGTAGGTCTTTAGTATTGTGGGTGTCTCCATGTTGCAGAGAAGATCTGGGAAGTTGTCTCTGGACTCATCAGTTAAGAAGCATTCACTCCACGGTTACTCACAAGGCTTCATTTACCGTGAATGCAAAAGCCCTTTTTCCCAGCACCTCAAACTCACCCCCAACAACGGGGAGTACCGCCCATAACTGTGTACGGGCCAGACTTTGGCCACATTCACAGGACTGTCTGCTTATGAAGAACAAAGTCACACCACTTTGACTTTGATACTTTGAAGATGATGCTTGCCAGAAAACAAAGTTGGGCTGTTTTTGTTATTTTCAAAACATCACATTAAATGTCAATGCAAAAATATTTTTCGCCATAATTTTAGGACACAACAGACTACATACATTGCAGCTGTGCAACGTGTTTTATGACATTAACCTCCATCTCGTTCTCAATCTCCTACAAAAAGACCTGGCTCCTGGTAGGCAGCCTAGATGCTATGTTTTTTCTACCTTTCAGTTTTTGTTAACACTTTTTTTTTTTTTTACTCAGTAACGGATGGGATCTGTAATGTAGCAAAATACATTACTTCACTCAAAACGTAATGAAGTACATTTTAAACTACCAAGTTTAAAAACAAATACAAAATACACAACAAACCTACTCAATACACTAACGTGAGTAAATGTATTTCATTACTTTCCACCTCTGAGAACGAGGTATTCATAATTATTACATCAAGAAATGCTATGTTGTTTAACAATATTTTGTCTCACTTTTCAGTGTTTAGTGGCGCCTGCCGGTCCTCAAACCTTTATGCAAATGTTTCCATTTTACTGAAACTACTCATGCAAGGAAGAACATTTACCAACAAGGTCCTGTGATGAATTAGTCAATTAGTGTTAGTGGCATTTTTTGTTTCATATTTTATTCTGAATTATGTAGACGAAGGCACTGTAATTAATGTTTTTTTTCTTTTTTGTGGTTGAGTCATTATGCATGGAAATGCATTTGCTTCTAATTCAGAGTGTTTGCTCATTAAAAGTGGCAAGGGTTTCAGGATGGGAATATGTCTCCACAAAGGCTTAAAAATTGTTCACTGCCTTCCAGTATCCACTGTTTACTAAGTAGGTTTTGTTCTTTGCAATTTCCCTCAACCTAGCGATGATCAGAGTATTCATAAAAATTCATAATTATAGAAACATTAAAAAAAAACAAAAACTTTTTCCTCTCTCAGGCAGACCGCATACCTTCACAGCTCTTCTTCATCCCTGCATAACATTTACATTTCCAATTAGTCCCTGAGAAGAATGGCTAATTTACCATAGCAAGCAGGCGCCTGATGTCTCAATCTGCCGGGTGTCACCACTGTGAAAAGGAGTGCTCTCATGTAGGCACACATAGACACTTAGACACACACAAGGCCACAAAAGAAAGCATGCTGGACTGAGTGCGAGGGGTAAGAACAGAGCAAATCCAGCATGAGGAGTAGAAGAAAAAGTTGTCATTTTTTAAATTAATGCAAAATAAATAAGGGCATAAGCATTTTTTTAAATCAGTGAAGAGGGGTTTTATTGAGGCACTAGAGCAGCAGGACAGGCAGCAGTTCAGTAGTGGCCCCAGATTGACTCGTCTGTGAGTGTACAGCCAGCCAGCTCCTCCACACAACACCCACATTGTCCGCTGTGCCAAGGAGCCAGAGCAGCGCTCCACTCCTCAGGGGGCTGCCTGAGACGAACACATTATAGATACATGTTAGCCTTGGCCCGACCTTCTGTATACTGTGTGGAGCACTCAGCGGAAAGGAGACAGAGGAAAGAGGGAGGAGATGAGAAAAGACACGCAACACACATGGAAGTTATTGGATGGTACGGAAAGGATAAGCCTATCCGACAGCTTAACAGCCTCAAAGAAGTCTTAAAAAATCCTATAAAGGGAGCACTCCTATCAGTCTTACAACTACTGAGTTGAAAATGCTGTGAAACAAGATATACTGTATCTAGACAGCGTTTGAGAAGAGGTAAGAGCCCAGGCAAGAGAGATGTTATTTGGGGAGAAGAGATGTTTTCAATAATCCATTGGCTTTATAAGATAGGGGTTTTGGCTTCGGTTATCTGTCAGAATCGGCTCAATTGATCTTCCATCGTTATTTTTGTGCCTTACGAGACCCCCTGCTTGTCCCAATAGGAAACCTCAAAGTTGCAGCGCTATCATGCTGGGTAATGGTTACTAGCAAGCAGCCAAGTTACCTCCCTCGGCCCTGATAGGGAGAGAGAGAGAGAGATTCCGGTCTGGCTCCCAAAACCCAAACAACATTAGTGGCACTGTCCTATTTCCCATTCCCCCTTTTCACAGTCTGCTGTTAAACACACAGAGTTCCTCAGAAAATGTTGTTTCAGCTTCTATCTCTCCACTGTCATTAACCAGAAGCAAGCTGACTGACACTCCTCTCTGTATATGTGTCTGCAGCCAGTCCCTCATTCACTTAAGGCCCATCAGCGGCCACCGTCGTTATCTTGCCCAGGGCAGCCCTGTGATAACACTGTTAACAACAATAATGTGTGGTGCGAGGGAGCCACTGGAGCTGCAACTGTCAGGGTGAGTAAGTGAGGTCAAGGGCCTGTAACATCTGGTGACGTTGCACCAAATCCGCTCCAGCTCCACTTTATTCTCCACCTACTCTTTGGCTCTTCTTTTCTCTCTGTTCAATCCTTTTTAGTTTTGCAATCCCTTCCCTTGCTCTCTGCTCTCCAATGTTGGACAACAGTGTGGAGGAAAAAAAAACCTAGACAGAGCTCAACAGGACCTTCTCTCCCCACGTGCCTTAGGGAAAACACTGATGTTATTTTAGAAATCACACTGTTAAAGATTAATGTGGGCCTGGAGGAGTGTGTCATCGTTCCTTAACGACAGGGCTGAGACGCTGAATAAAGCCGGCACTGTGTTCTGTCCCACAGCCCAAGGACAGATAAGTTTCCTCTCACCAAGCTTGCCCCTCGCCCTCCCTCCTCCTTTGTCCAATAACTCTCTCCCTAAGTCATTTATTACAACCACAGGGGCCAAAATGAGAAAAAATTTAATGAGGGCTCCAAAACTCAGTTTCTTCCCTGTTGTTTTGGTCTTTTTTTTAAGGCGTGGGCGAAGAATAGCGTACCTTCTGGGTTTGCAGAGATAAAAACAACAAATAAAGGGTCAAGAGGGTGTTTGCAAACATTTTCCATGCTGATTACTCTAGTTAGATGACTAATGGAAAGTCCCGGCTCCTAGTTGTGACCATGCAACGCAATAAAGTCATCTGTCATCATCCCAGGGACTGGCCAGACAGACAGACAGCAATAAACCAGGGTTCAGAGAGCACGGCAGAGCATCCTATCTGTACATATCATACCTTTGTTATTCTAAAAGCCAGGATGATGATGATAGCTCCACATTAAAAAGGAAACTGGTATCAATGACACCACTGAAGAAATTAACGATAAGATTTTTGTGGTGGTTAACAGTTGGTGATGGCAATGATAAAAACCTGTGAAGTTTGATGAATCTCAAGTCTGAGCTGTGCAAATGGGACTTAGTATCCTTTGCCGAAGGTTTTTGCTGATAACGGAAGTGCTCGATAAGCCGGGGAACATCAATCTTAGTGACAGAGATAGTCTCTGCTTCACACTAACAGGGTTGTAAAGACCTTATATGGCCCAGCTAATAAAACTCATTTGTGATGAGCCCGAAGGTCAACTGAATAGATATTTGCATTAACCTGCATATTAGAGGTGGGTTTTGTCTTTGATAAAGTATTGAGCATTTGGCAGTCTGACACACCCATGATGGATCCAGAGTGCTAAAAATGGTGGTCTTTTCTATTGATGCAGTACTTGGTTAATATCTCATAAGATAGATGTGAACTTTGGAATGAGGTATCTGTCAGATATTCAAATTCTACTTGGCAGTGTCTTGCACCACAAAGTCCACTGTTGTACAAAGGTTTTTTCCATTCAGTGCCCCAGGATAGACAGCATCATCATATCATCGCTTTTGCAACATCATTACCACGCAGTCTTTTGAAGTCTATGACCATCCCTGAAATTATCAAAGTCAGTGACACTTCAATTCATCTGGGGTTTTGATGGCAAAAACATCAGACAATGGCCTTTGTACAAGGAAGTGGGACTGCTACATTATCTCCGCTCAATTATATCTTCTCCGAAAAGTCCTCAAGGTCAGACCATAAAGACTGATGACAGAGGCTCAAAAGATGCAACTGTATCATTGTCAAGGGGTGGTTGACGAGATGTCTCACAGCCTGCTTTCACCACCCAGTGCTGGTTTCATCCCAGAAACACAGACGTTGATCTTTCAAACAAGCTGAGTACACAGGACAGTAGTGAATAATGCAATTACAATGTTCTGGAACATTGTAGCCAACTAATCAATTTCATTAGCTGCATAAATCATGAACGCTTGACATTTATTATGGAGGTGATGGGCTGATCCTGTGGACTTGGAGACAGCGCTTGTGTTGATAATGTTGCTATCTCTTGAGAGCAAGGATAAATAGTGTGTGTGTAAAGAAAGACGGGGAGGGTTGGAGAGAGAACAAAAACTGGACACAGACCATGGGAGCCCCAAAGAGGTTGCTGTGTAGCAACACATGGTAGACTGAGCAAATCAGTGAGAACAGAGTGGTGGTGGTTTCATTTGCACAATGGGTTCAATCAATCATTTCTCAATGCTGCTTCAGTGTTTGAAATTGTTGCTGCTCTCTGAATTAGTGCATTTTTCAGTACTTGGAGGGCAGACTACTGTAATGTGCTTCTTACTGGTGTCCCCAAGAAGACAGTAAGACAGTTTCAACTCAATCAAAATGCTGCTGCTAGAATAGTAACCAATACCAAGAGGAGAGAACCCATTTCTCCAATCCTTAAGTCCTTCCACTGGCTTCCAGTTCAATATAGAATTGATTTCAAGGCCCTGTTGCATTTATGTCTTCCAATCGTCTAGGCCCAAAATATATTGCAGATACTTACTGAGTATGAGCCAGGTAGGTCTATCAGATCAGCAGAGACTGGTCAGTTAGTGGTGCCCAGAGTTTAAATGTGGTAACACTTTTAGCCATTATGTTTCCCACTGCTGGAATCACCTTCCGTTGGATCCAAGACATGTACGCCAACTGTAACCATTTGTAAAACTCAGTTAAAGGCTGTTCGCTTTTCCAGAGCTTTTAATTTGTCTTGTTTTATAGCACTTTTAATTACTTTAATATGTTTAGTTTTAAATTTGTTGTACCTTTATGAAATGGGTCTGTCCTTTCATGTATCTCATTGTATATTTTTATTGCTGTTCTGCCTGTAAAGCACTTTAAATGACCTCTGTGTATGAGAAGGTGCTCTATGAATAAACTTGCCTTGCTAAGTGGCATTTATACAATGTTGTATAATCTCAGGACAGCTTTTATATTGTTATTTTTCCAGTTGTTATAGTTTGAAGGACTGTTGAATAGATGGTGGAAGAACAGAATTTGAGAATAACCAGTCATCATGATTTAGGGGCCATTATATGCATTTGGCCTTAATTTTTTCTTTGCATATACCCCGGCAAAATGTATTCCTCACTGGCCACCATGGTGAAAGAAACCATTTGTAGCCAGTATGTCCAGACAGTATCTTTTGGCATTACTAGCTGACTTAACTGCTCTGGTCTTTATATGTTTCCACCGTGCAAATAATCTGATTGGCCACCAGAAGAAATCACTAGGATAAACAGTGCACTAGTTACAGTCAGTTTGTTAAACACAAATGCATTTTGTGTTTTATCTCCACATCATACTCAAAATAATACGCATGCTAATAGCAGCCATTAGAACTATTAAGCTGCCGTTATTATTGTTGGTATTTATATCGTGTACGTGCTTCAGTTAAAAAAACTTAATCTTTTGATTGAAGTTTTTTTTTTTTTTAAGACTTTTTTGGGGGGGCATTTCAGGCCTTTATTTCCACAGAACAGATGGAAACATAAAAGGAGAGATAAAGGGTGAATGCAGCAAAGGGCCGAGTCTAACCTGCGGCCATTGCGCCACTGAGTAAACCTCTATATGTGTGCGTCTGCTCTACCAACAAAGCTAACCCGGCCTGATTGAATTTTTTCACTTAACCTGTTGATGGCTTTGCAGAATGCCAAATCAATCATATAAGGAAGAAACACATTTTATTCCTACAGTTGATCAGTTTCGGTAAAAGAAAGGACAGCGTCATGTTAACAGATGCAGTGTTCAGTATTCCTTAGTTTTAATTGTAAACACGGTTTAATGCTGATAACGCCGCTGGACATGGGAATTGTTGCAAATTGCTCAAATAATAGCTTTCTTCTTCTGCAGGTAGTCAGTAGCAGCATTATAAAATGCAGAATTCAACTGCACAACAGCTGCTAGCATTAACAACAAGGTCAGAAACGGCTGTAATTCGTTATCCATGTGGAATTAACCACTGGTAGTCATGGCTGATATTGTTTGTTTGCGTCTGGAAAAGAGTCACATGGCTAATCGTGGAATGACACGATTTAACTGATAAGATGCAATCACGAAGGCGAACGTGGCTAACTGTGTTTCCAAAGAGTTCTAAAACTTAACTTAACGTAAACTAGTAATGTGGACGTTAGGCTTTTTGAAACAAAAAACGTTTTAGTGTGGATGTACTGTAGCTTGACAAAGAGTGTATTATGAACACTAGGATCTGTTTACTCTTTCCTCAGCACACACCACACTATTCACCTCTGTCCTACTGATGACCTAACATCTAAGCTCTAAGTCTTCCCTGTAAACACAGAGGCTATACCAGTACAAAAAGACCATTGACAGAGTTGAGACCGGCTAAAACTAAGTGGATACCGTACTTTGAGAGTCCAGAAGTCAGAGGAGCTGTGGATGGTGTTTGATCATTTAGCCGTAACTGTTTCTACTGTAATTATGTAACCGTTCTAATATGTGTATCATTTTCCTCAGATTAAATTTATATCAACAATGAGTTCTGCTGCATACAAATACACTCACACCCCTAAGCAGGAAATCCACGATCAGGCCTTGTCTATTTATCTGCTGGAGGAGTCTCATCAGCAAGTCATTCGGCGTGGCTTTGGCATAGCTTTTAGGCTATGTAGTTAGCCTTCTTAAGCATCATCATCATCATCTGTAGGGCTTGACCTTGGTGCAAACCCTTGAAGACCTAAGAAAGCTCCTGCTTGTCCAAGCACTGACCCATATATACATGCACTTAGCCTCCGAGTCACTAGAGACTGTTCACTTCTATGTTTGGGCCCGCGCCCAAACTCTGTGTGTGTGTGTGTGTGTGTGTGTGCGCGTGTGCGTGTGTGTGTGGTAAAAAAGTGCAGAAAACCACAGGATGGATTTGCAGGGGGGTGCCTGACCGACTAACACACACACAAGTATAGATACAACACAAATGCATTCTCTGAAGCAAAAACCAGCTTTCTCAAAATGTATTTTCCTGTCTCCTCGTTTCCCTCTGTCTTGCACTCTAACTGCGGCCCACATCAAGTCTTCTTGTTTAAGCCAGCTTGTCCTTTCTCTACATATATTGGATTTGAAGAAAGAGGGAGAGTGGAGGAATGAAAAGCTACCAAAACCCCTCTGTTTATGTTGAAATATGCAAAGGGGGTAAATATTTAGCCGGACCTCGATAAACGATATGCAATTTACTCGCCAGTTATCCGTCGTCACGTGACAATATCTCAGTGGCTGCTGTCCAGAAAATCCCCTGATGTGATGAGAGATCTCCCTCTCTGTATTTCCGTGTCCTTTTCTACCTACCTGAAGGAATTCCTGGTTTGAATTAGGGATTCATATTGGCACTAGACAAAGGGACAGACAGTGTGGTCTGGTGTATGTTTCTAAATACACAAATGTAGTTTGCGAGGGGAAATGGAGATATGAAACATATGACATTGCTGAACTGAAAAGCCAATATCAGATTTACGTAGTGCATAAATGTAAACATTTATGTATGCATAGGCTGTGCAGGCATCTCTTTCAGCTGATGTATGTGAAATGAAAAGTATCCATGGCATGACCTTTAATTCAATCTATATGCCCTCAAGTCAAGACCCTAAATCTTACTCCCATAACCCCCTGCTTGCTCAGAGGCAATATGTGTCATGGGAAGAATAGGAGATCATTAGAAATACTGCAATATTATTTTTCTTCCTGCTACAACATATCGATAAACTGCAACCTTTATTAAAATGAAGAGGGAGGACGTGATATATCATTATCTGAAAGGCATGCCATGGCAGCTGTCGATGCTGTGTAAGCAATCCTCTTAGGCCAAAAGGTAGGGTTTTTTATTGAGCCTCAACCCTGCGGCTGTCACAACATCTGCTCGCGGAAGATCTATCGCCACACCCTTATTCACTTATGATTATTACTGATCATCTGTCCAAATGACTTATCAATAAAGCGAAGGCCATGCAGATAATTTATCTGTATGGTTCTGTCGATATCAAGTTCAGAGTCAGCGGCCTTAAATGGATAAAGGGCCTCGGACGTATGGTGATGGATGGTCATACAAGGCCCCCATGAAAATATGACCCTTTTAATACATTTGCGGAATTCAGCACTCTTCCTCCTCCCTCCACCTCCCTTTGGATTCCTCTTCCTCGTTTCTTCATGAAAGTGAGCTTATTTCCCAAGGTTTGTTTGCGGACTAAGTGCAAACTTCACCTTGAAACATTAGTTTGTTACAAAGAAATTACTTCAAACCCTGCAACTGTCAGATGTATGAATACAAATATCTAATCTGCTCATTTGTACCAATCGTGTGTGGCACCTAAACCCACACATGTCTATGCAAGACTTCTGAATCATCCAGGACATTGAAATGATGAGACAAGCCTGTCCGGAGTATATGCACACCTTAGCAGGATATTTCACTATGGCATTTTCTTCATAAGTCAAACAAAGAATCTTAGGGTACATGGGGTCAGTGCTCGTTCTGTAAATAACAGCCATTTCTATTTGACAAGTGGCCATAACTTTTCAGAGTCGCACAATAGTTCTGAGTGTTTGCCTTCCAAATCTAACCTTTGTGCGCTAAGCTCTATCTCACCAACAGTTCTCAGTTCCGTCACAGGCCGCACCCTGCATAGACCCATCTGTATGTAGGGTTGGGTAACAGTGTTAGCTTTAGCGTGGTGTGATATGTGTAATCTGATCTTTCTTTCAGACAACGGCATCTCATACATTCCTTTGGCATCAGTTTCTTTTGCTTTTACCAATTAACTGTATCATTTTCTCACAAATAACTTCACAGAAAAATGGAGATGGAGATAAGGAACCAAACACTGATTATATTCATAATTACCTTCTCTATCAACTAAGACAGAGAAAGATAGAGAGCAAAAGAGAAAAAGCTTTCTATCAGCCTTCCCCTTGATGTTTGCCTTGGCCAGTGTACCTCAAGTCTTCCACTTATAAAAGTCATTATGAATATGTTTTATCTGATGGATACCCATTTCCCTGCTATTTGGCAGTGCAAATATCTACCCTGTTTCTTCCTGTCCTGCCTTAGTGTCCCCACCTCCCTGCTTAAGCTCTGTGAGCAGCCTCATTGTTGAGGCATGTTTTTAAGAAGTCGTAGCTCTGGTCTTGTTTTGGGTCAGCTGTCCAGGCCCTATCTTTGGGAAGTCCTGAAATAGCCCCATTTTACACCCTTTTAAAGAACAAGCGGAGAAAGGACTTGGAACTACAACCAGGCACCATGTGACTCAATGCTAAAAAGCAGACTGAATCAGACGTGTATCCTTAGTCAAACAGTCACTGGCAGGAACACGTAAAAGGTTCGTTATCAGGGAGTTTAAATGATAGCAAGAGACCTTAGAGAAAAACACTGGAGTTTGCATATCCTTATTTATTTTTCTCCTTTTTTGGAGCTTTGATTGTTAAGTGCTCCGATCAGATTTGGCAGTATCTGGGAGTCAGAGGAGTCACATCCATTTGTTTAGATCATGTCTGACATGATGGTTGGGTGCTATTTTAAAGTCTCCAGCAATGAAAAACAGAGCCTCTCCTTTCATTTTTCTTTCTTGCTCTCTGACACAAATACACTTTCTCTGCAGTTTATTATTTAACACGGCCCACAGTGAAAGACTGCTTCCTCTCCCATCTATACGTCAATAAGATCAATAACCCATCCAGGGCTCTGCCACCACAATGATATCCTGTCAATGTGCCAAAAAGCAGCAAAAGGTCCCAATAAATGCGTAGCAAAACTTTCAATTTGTGGCTTTCTTGGTGTGGCTCTTGCAGCCAATGGGTTGTCAGTCAGGGCCCTGGTTCAAAAAAGCCCTGAGGTTTTGATTGCTGTTGGTTCTTTTTGGAAACTTGTGGCTTTGTGACATCCACCGCCATCCATTGGGCTGTGTTGCTGTATTGCTTCATATTATCCAGAGTTGTGGAGAATTGTTTTTGGCAACAGAATGCTAACATTTTCCTACGGCTCAAACCTCCAAGTAAGGTCCTCTTCTTCTCCTCGCGCCTAACGATGATGATGAATAAGCTTTGTAAGGTCCTACTCTAGTTGCTATGGCTACTTACTCAACCTTCTCATCGGTGTGACTAGAAGTCATGATATGTGGGTCAGTCTATAAAGGTTTGACTCGAGTTGTACATGCAAAAACACCATATGCGCTTCATGGGCCCTATGCAGAAAACCCTCATGGGACATTGTCTTCTGTTTTTTCTTGTTAAATGAGTTCTGGAAATAAACTGAGAGGTGTTTTGCTCCATCATGTCTTTTAGGCTGTGACAGGTCTTGGAAAAACAATGAGGCAGTCCACTCACTGAGTGTCTCTCCCCACGCCGTGTTTTCTTTGTCCGTTGGGTCATCATAGCATGTCAATATGAATGGTGCTAAAGTGGTGTTGAAAAACTCCTGACTCTGTCCAATAACAAAAGCTGTGCACACCACAGACACTGTGAGACACACACACACACAGTTACATACACAAACACACATTTACGCACACCCCTAATGAGGGTCTGGACAACTCTTGGGGAAAGGATTCTGCAGGTGGCTGCACTTTCATCAAACCACGACTAGATTTGTTTATTTTTGAGGTCATATAAGCCAGAGAGAGGAGTTTGTGTGCCCAGACACACTTACACACACTTGCTAATTACCCTCACTTCAGTGTTTTCTCTTTTCCATAAGACATATTGACATGTCAGCATTCAGCAGGGTAGATACAGAACAAATGGACAATTTTACCTCTTTCTGTGTAGTGGAAAATCCGTCCCTCTCAACATAGACCAGTCTCTATTTAGGCCTGTCTCACCAACCAACAGTAAAAGTCACTTTGAGATGATGGTGACACGAGCAATAAATCATAGCACCGCCAGTCAGTGGCCAATCACATTTTCCTTCTTTAATTAATAGCTTATTTATTTGCTTGACAGGGTCCTGCTGCAAGGCTAGGCTATTCTCTCTGTGTGTGTGTGTGTGTGTGTGTGTGTGTGTGCGCAACTCGGTATGCAAGTGTTGAAAGAGAACCTCAACCTGCCTTTATGTTACAGTTGTTGTCATCATTGCACAAGCCCTTGCTTTTCACCCATGGAAACCCTTTTCACTAAGATCTTTTAACAAAAAACAAACACAAAGATAACCTCCTTGGGTAACTTTTTAACAGGCAAACAATTAGGATTACAATTACATAGAATTCAAAGCCAGGAAGCTTTATAATTAGCATTTTCCTGACAGTCAGCTCAGTGTTTCTGGGCCCAAAACAGAGGATTGGATGATAGAAAGCATGCACCATCCCGACCCCCCACCTGAAGCTGAAAGACATTAAGGCATCAGTAAAAACCACTCATGTCTGCTTTCGTGTCTTCTACAGTTTTAGGTTACTCTTGCACAATTTGATACACACATATATTTACACTTGGCATGTAGCTGAATAGATACAGGGGGGAAAGTCCAGAAATTGTCGTATAGTTGTTGAACGCCTGGTAGCATTTTAGACGACGTAGCCAAGCTGTTGGTTTTGTAAACTATTGCAGCTGGTCTAGTGCATTACAAGAAAGGGGAAGTCCTTTCTTTCTCTCTCTCTCTTTCTCTCTCTCTCTCTCTTTCTCTCTCTCTCGCTCTTTCTCCCTCTCTTTCTCTCTCTATCTGTCTCCCTCTATTTCACTTTCTACGTTGCCATGTTTAAAAAGTTGACAAGCACACTCTTACTAACAGAGTAGATACGTTAACTTAATTTGTCTTTCTTTCTACTAAATAGTTTGTAATTGGCCTCTTTTGTTTGTTCAAGCCAGCACTTTCCAATCTGTGGCTATTTTTTTTTTTTTTACAAAAAAATACAACCATTTATCTTGTTCTGAGAAATACATACACATACGCATCCTCACAAGACGCTGCACAGAGTCGAGAGTTCTCATCTACTGATAAATTAAACTCTGCAGCCACTAAACAGACATTTTAAACATGAGTTGCAAATAGATCAAATGTTCCTGCACACTTTTAATCACTTGTATTCACTTACTCTTTGGTCACTTAACTGTCAGGAGTTTCTCATCCCTATGAACCTGATTCAAACTTAAAATGCTGTGAAAACTGTGAATTTAGAGTCATGAACACACGCTAGGATTTGATATAAAATGTATAGAGTTTCATAAAAACCGAAAAAGCTGACCAAACTCCATAGTTTTTTCTTCATTCATAATTGACATACAATCCGATTTTGGTGAAACTTACTCTACATCCCCACTCTATTTGCACATCTTCTTTAAAATAAAATTATTATCTTTAAAATAAGGGTGCTACAGTTAAAAGTCAAAAAGATGTGACAAATTTGAAGGACCATGAGGGACATGGCGTCTTTTGTTGGGAATGGCATGTTGTTGTGTTGTTTGAAACGGATTTTAGGAACAGGATGCTTCTGTAAAGCTTTAGATGATGTGTAAGTGGCCGAGAACACTGTTGTAAGTATCTGTGGTGTAATTGCTCCCATTTGCTGAGGCTGAGAAACAGATCCCTTGACAGCTTAATGTACGAAAGCACTTCGTATGGCACACCAGTGCACACATGGCTCATGTGGTTCACTGTTGAGTTAGAGGAGAGAAAGAAGAATTGAGAGTGAACTTCTATGTGCTACTATGATTTCAGATAACTATTTTTTTTATTTTACTGTGAAGTAATTAGCCTTACTGAGAAACAAATGGACACTTTTATCTAGTGGCACGTGAGGGCCCACATCCAGAAGCTCATACACCCAATTCATAATAACCTCCTGTAAATTGAGGCCTTGTATAGAAAGTTGCACAAAAGAACTTGTTGTATGTCAGAATTGACAGAAAGGCTCCACAGTTTCCATGGCAGATTCCACAGCAGATAAATGTCTCTTTCCCAATCACGGTGGGCTAGGCTGATTTAGGAAATAACAAACTTTAATATGTCAGCTCTAATGTAAAGGCAGCCAGTCTTGTCACAACACCCACACAACACACCTACTATGAAAGGGCAGATAGGGAGGATAGGGAGCAGGAAAAGGGAGGCTCAGATATGCCGTGTGTCTGTGCTTGAGGAAGTTTTATAGGCCTAATTTCACTTGAACTCAGTGACGTACCACACTGGTCCCCCACCCCACCTGAAAGTGCTCTGAAAACAGTCTGCATCTCTTCTTTGATCCTCAGTTCCCATCAATGGGCTTCAGAAAGGCAGAGAAAGAGACAGACAGACGGAGAGAGACTCTGGGTTTCAATTATATGTGAAATGCTCCCTCATTGCAGCACAGCAGCCCCATCTCTTCATCATTCCCCCACTTCCTTCATTTCCTCTGGCAGACACTGGGAGCATTCTACCCATCTGCCCCCAGTAAATATTGCTTGAAGGCTTAATTATACACACACACACACACACTTACAGACAGAGTCTCAGCAAAATTTCCTGCAACGCTGAAGCGGAGAATTAACGTCAAACGTGGGGCATTCATTGCTTAGTCTGTGTGTGTGTGTGTGTGTGTGTGTGTGTGTGTGTGTGTGTGTGTGTGGTGTTATGATTGCTTGTGTGTGTGTGTTTTTATGACCTCTCAGTCCATTATTATATCCCTCTGGTCAGATTTCTAACCTAGAGGGTCTGTGTGATGAACTGTGAACGCCCTTTGTGTCACAACCCATGGCAGAAGAGGTCTTGTGAAGCGCAGAAATCAGTACTGTCTTTCAATGCTTTAATAAATAGTTTTATTTATTTTTTCTCAATCAAATCAAATGTTGTTTCCTCCCTTTTTTACTTTTGTTTTTATGAGATATTTGTGTGGGTTTTTATTATTTTTTATTTTCATTAAGCACTTTACCAATGTATACATTTTTGTTTGTGTTTTCTCAGCAGATGATGAATGACCATGATGAAGCCTCCCCTGACAGCTGCATCAAAAAGGTAGGAGAATTACACCTTTTTATGTTATTTTACGTAACCTTGCTGTTTCTGTAGCACCGCCGTGCATGACAACTATCCCGCTGGGTTACCTATACATCAGAGGTATTGAACGTAATTATGAGGGTGAAGTTATAAAGAGGCAGTTTATCAGTTTATAGCAAACATAAAAAGCAGGACAACTATTCTTCATTTGTATGTCTGTATTTGTAAGACAATGTATGTTTACTCTCAACTCCTCTGGCTCTGCTCAAGCACACACACACCAAATATCTTCAAACATGCATGCATATCATCAAACATTTGTTCCATATTTCTAGTGCACAGAAAAACATAATCTGCATGTTCTGATTGGTGCATTTTTTCAAATAGCTATATTAATATAATACAATATTTTTTATTAGTGTTCAGTTTTCTTCCTACAGAAGGTTCAGCAAAGCACACCAAGGCTTGAACGAAAAGGGTCATCTTTTCCTAAACTGGAGTCATTTGCAGGAGTTTCACTAACTTATAAGCCCTTCTTATCAAAGAACAGAAAGCCTCTCTTCACTCAGACAAAAACACTGACACATGAACACACACTGTGATCGACACGTCTCATTGACCAGTCACTGACCACTTTATGAGGTGATACATTTATTGAAGAGGCTGGGCAGTTTGCTTTTACGGCCAGTGTCACCGGGTCAAGAAAGGACAGCGAGAGAGTTCATGCCCATCTAATGGTCCATGAAAGAACAATGGCTGCAGCAGATTGGACCATCTTTCTGGGAATAACTAAAGCCATGCAGGCGTAGCTCAAAGTCAAGTCAGTGGCAGGGTTGTTGAATCCTAAGTCAATGGTTAAAAATGGGACAGCATTACAGTATGTGTTTTTTTTTTTTTAATCAGATTTGAGTTTTAGAGGAGCAATTCATATTTCCGGTATGGCACTAGTGTTTTCAAACGCCACTATTGGCAGTGTTTTTTTTAAATTCCAAAATTGATTGACTGACCTTGCAGTGCAATAGCAATACGACGCAATAATGGTTGAAATATGAGCCTTAAATAAAAACTTTTGTTTACAATTCGTAAGTGGACTTTGATTAATGTTGGTTGACAGAACAGAGTTTAAAACATCTATTATGTCACATGAGTGGTGTTCATCATGGATTTAGCTATCAAAGAAATTGAAGCTGACATTTGGGATTTGCCGCCAAAGTTTGTGTGCCTTTCGTCTTATCTTACATGACAGGGCGGTCAAAACATCGGTAGCAGAAGTAATGGTGGACTACTTTTCAACACATAATCCAGCTCCCCTTAATACAAGCAGTGTGCAAGAGGAAATGCCTCATGAGCAACCTTGGAAAGACGTATTTTCCTCATAATGTCCTTCGGTGTAATTTACAATTATGCCCAATTTGGCCCTTAGAAAATGTCCTTATTTGCATTTCAGGTTAAGGGTCTTGTTGCTGTACCCTCTATAAACAGGCAGGCATGCAAATAACAGACTGACTGGTTGATTTGAAATCCTACATTAGTCAATGAGCTTATTTTAAGAGTTGACCGCAGGTGGTTTGGGTTGGTCCCTGTTCCCCACATGTTCGTACAGTGTGGAAAAACCTAGACGTTTTTTTTAAACTACCTAACCGCCTTCCACATGAGAGTAGCCCACGCACTTGACTCTGCATGCACACACATTTATACACTTCCATGTACAAAGACACATACACACGTGCATGCACTGATAGGAGCTTACAGTTGCAATACACACACACGATATGACAGAACACAGACATACAGTATGCGTACCTACGATATATAAAATCCAAACGCGCACACACACATACTGGCCACATCGCATTATGCAGAGTGTGAGTTGCGGTGGGCCATCATCGGGCGGTGGCAGACCACATGCCTGTTATGAATATGAATGAAATTATGCATGAGCCATTCCTTATGACATGACTCATTCATCCACATCGTGCAGTCACATGCACTCAGTCACACACACACATGTACATAAACATTGACTTCTCCTTTTTCCACCATGTCATTACCATCGCTATGCTTGATTAAGGCAGAATGTTAATTGAGTTGTAGCTTGTGAATAAACTAGTTCACTGCTGTAAGGTGTGTGTGTTTGCACGACTGCTGAGTTATTAGTTCTTGTTGTTGCCCGATACTTTACAAAATAAACAGATGTTGTTTTGTTTATATCTGTTATACTACATATTTTATATGGAGCAAAATATAAGTACAGTGCACAATATTGAATCAATGTAAAGTATATTTCAGCCACTATTGTCACAGATTAATTTCATATTGGCATTCTGACTACTCCTTTACAAAGCAGGAAGAACACATGGATGGGTTAATGGATGAGATGCATAAGCAGTTAGTTACTTCATGAATATGTGTCCACTTCATAACTTATACCACACAAACCATATGTTTGACACAATAGTATTACAATTGGTACTCAAAAGACAGATTTTTTCGTGGACTTGTTCCAGACACAGTGTAGATACACTGTACAGAAAGTCAATTTAAGTGTGATAAAAAAGGATATTCTCTATGATAAACATATTTTAAGAGAAAAATCATATATATTACTAATATAGTAACCTTATACTTTTTCAAACTGTACGAAACCAGTTTCAAAACCAGAAACGCAGGTTCTTTCTACTTTGCCGAGACAGTAAGGAGTGTTAAGGCAAGTGGGGGGTACTGGTAGAGTCGGGGTTAAGGCAAGAGATAAAACGGAAGCAAAGATGTTATTGTAGCTTCTCCCATCCACTTACTGAAAGCTGCCCAGAGCTTACAGCTGTGTGTGTGTGTGTGTGCGTGCGTGCGTGCGTGTGTGTGCGCGCGCGCGGGGTTTAAGGTCTAGGAATCATATCCAGCACTTGCTTAGACATTGATCAAGCCATATTGGCTTACACACATGCATCTCCACACCCCGCCCACAGACAGAAAATAAAAAATAGTTGTGTTATCAGAATTCCCTCTCTACTTACTTCATCCATCCTCTTCCACTTATTTCATACCTTGCCGGCTCTCTCTCTGCACACGGCACGGTGTTGTTGGAGCTATAGATTGCTATCAGGGGCTATTGGGGATAGGATCAGGGATTGTTTGGTTTGGTCTAGTCCAGCCATACAAAACAGGACTATCTGTCTGTTTAGCTGTCTAGGCCCTGCTTAGGTATGTTCTCATTCACACACTGCACATACATTTATGTCTGTGTGTGTGTGTAGAAGTTAATAGGATATCTAAGGACTGGACTTTCTTTTTGGATTCCTTGGATTTAAAAGTGGTGGCCTGATAGGGAACAGGGGAAAGAAGGCAGTCTATGCTCGGTGTGTGTGTTTTGTGTGTGCGTGTTAATCCCCATCTTCAGAAGAGCGCCGCTGTCCATCCCGACGTGTGTAAACACTCCAGCAGATCAGATGGCAGATAATGACTTCCAGATAGACACCCTCCATTCAACCAGCAGAGAAAATCAATGGGCACTGATTGCTTTTTTCCCAAGACGATCATCTCTCCCTGAAGGCTACTATCTATCTCTCTCTTATTCTATCTCTCTCTCTATCAATTTCTCTGTCTCTCTCTCGCTCTCTTCAAGCTATTCATTCACCTCTCAATACCACTGAGATTGAATCAATTCCTGCTGCTTTTCACAGGGGATTTACTGTGAAAAGATACAGCGAAATATCTCTTTAAGACGATCAAGTCTCTGTGTCACTCTTTCTGAGTGAAGTTCTACATGTCTTTCTTTATTTATGACAAAGATGTGCTTTCATGTTCTTTTAGACAAACTCAAGCACCAGTTGTTGTTCCATAAGCAAAGTATGCAGTAAATGTGTGTTTTAGTTGGAACATTAGTTGCAAATAGGAAAATGATAGGGGTTGATATGAACTCTGACCTATAAGTAGATTTTTCCAACTCCTTGTTGAAAGACTAGGGAGCCAAATGGGGGTCAGCTGCAGTTGTGAGTTGATGAGTGTGTGTCCCATATCAAGCTGGGGAATTGAATTTCTAAATATCCGGGCTAAATGACCCTAAATATATGAGGGCTATTATATGGACAGAGGGAGGCTCATGGGTCACAGAAGTGATCCAGTGCTCCGGGCCATAGTTTACCCCCTGCCAGCAGCACCACACTCCCCATCTCTCCCCCGCTTAAATAGGCTCATGATTGATTGATAATTATGATAATTTGTTTGAAATGATTATCTGGATATTATAATCACTGCCACCCCAGTACACCACGGGTGCAAGTCATTTGTCATAATGCTGAACGTCACAAATGCCCCCTGGTTACAGTGTGTGTGCGTGCGTGTGTGCGTGCTTGTGTTTGGAGGTGCGCGTGGCACAGATGCTATGCATGGATGTATGGATGGATGTACCGAAATATCCTAATCGACAACCATTTTAATAATTGTGTCATTGTTATTTATTAAGCGAACATTGACATTTATATCTGGTTTGGACCACTGGTCAGACAAAATAAGCAATTTGAAAACCTCACTTGGGCTCTGGGACATTGCGAGGAATAGTTTTCATTTTTTTCACACGCTTCAAAAAAAATAATTGAGGGATTAATCGTCATTGAAAATAATAGATAGGTAAGACAGATGAATACACAGAAAGGTTTGTCTACACAGTGAGAAAGACAGACTTTATCTGTATGATGTACTTCATGTCGGCTCTTGAAAACATACAAACTGTTGTATGATCAGGAAGTTCCAAAACATCTTCTTGTCATTCTCAGCCAGTGAGCAAACACAACGTAGCTCCAATCATCCTGTCTTCTCTGTCATCTGAAGGAAAAGAAGGGGAGGAGTGTGTGTTCACGTGTGTATTGGGCAGTTGCAGGAATAATATTTGCGGTTTTTGCTTCGCCCTAAGATGACTTAATGATGATATGGGTCCTTTTTTTCTGCTAGGCAGGGTTACGTTTTAATGGGCCCTGAGTGACATGTTTTCCTTTGGCTCCCTAACCTTCCCCCCCCCCCAAACAGTACCACCAGCACCACCGTCACCACCATCATCCTCCCTTCAAAATATACATCGCCAAATCCAGCACTGGGTCAGGTCAGACGAGGAAAAAAGGTGGTTTGAAACCAAAGGAAGACAGGACTGAGCGTCCATGTAGTGTTTGTGTGCATACAGATAGATAAATATGCGTTGACTAAGTTCACTTGGTCGAAATCATGTATGTTGGGGAATGTTTGGATCCTAAGGCAGGATAATCTTTTAAAACATACCCCATGCTTAAAGAAGAAATGGAAAATGAACACTTTTTGTAGCTTGTTCCTTTGCAGAGAATGGATGAATGTCAATGGCAACAAAGATCCATTGCAAAACACACCTGCAAATCTGCTGTTGATCCGATGTTCCGAACACTCAACATTTGCACACAGCAAAGTTAAATACACCCCTTCCATTTAATGCTATTGCATCTCCATAGATCGAAGGATTAGGTGTACTATTGAACAATTTATTGTTAAATTAATTATTGATTATTTTTGATTATGCTGCAGGAATGGTTGGAAAGGTTTCTATTGACATTTTGACCATTTTCAGGAGGTTAAAAGCTTTTCGGTGCCAACTTTCAGGCTTAGAAGTGCAGAGTAATTGATACTTATAAGATAGTTTTTTGGTGGAATATTCCTGTAATGTTTTCATAATCATTTGTTACATTGATTATAGATAACCAAGTCATCTGTCGAGACTTTGTTGGCAGATAGCATTGATCTGTGGAAGGTCATGTGGTCTGGACAAAGTCAGGGTTGTTGGAGAGGAGGTGGGGAGTAGGAGGAGAGGTGAATACAGAAAGAAATGGTCTTTCTCTCTCTGTCTGTCTTGTTTGTGGGAACTGTCCCAGCTATGGTCACTGCAGAATGCTGTCATTATGCCTTGTGAGGAGCATGCACTCAAAGGCCACTGCTCTGTGTCACTGTGTTCATGTATGTATGTGTGTGTGTGTGTGTGTGTGTGTGTGTGTGTGTGTGTGCCACTTTTGACTTGCAGTGGCACTTTTATCTTGTGTGTTTTTGTGTGTGGGCCCTGACTGACGCATCTCTGTTGTTATCGCCGATCAAAACCCGGCGTCACAATGGAGTGAAGCGCTGGGAGAGGAATTCAAGTGGGAACGAAAGAAAAAAAAAAAGAGTGGAACAGATAGAGAGAGACAGAGCAAGTGGGTGGAGGAGAAGCACGAGGTAATCGGAGGCACTTTCACATCAGCTGGCTCCCTGACCTTGCTGTCTCTTTCTCTCCTTCTCTTTCTTTTCTTATGCCTTTCACTCTCTCCATCCATCTCTCATTCCCTCTCTTGCAGTCTTTGTCTCTCCATAATCTCTCTCCAAGTGGCCATTCCAACACATTCTCAGGGGTCACCCAACAAAAGGAGGAGGGCGATAGTCTGACAGTTGCGGGAGCTGTCATACTCATACATACACACTCACTCTCACACACACACACGCACACACACGCACACACACGCACACATTTATTTTTACTATATGTAAGAGGACATTCTGTTTCATCTGGGTTAATTTTGTTGTTAAGTATAATACTTTGGATGCACTGTTATTTTAATTTGCAGTTCCTGTCAAAGACAGACTAACTGTAGATGAAGAATTGTCATACTGAAATATTTCAATCCAGAAAGTGTGCTTTCTGGGCTCACCATTCCAGTAGAGGCACAAACAGTTGCTTCAATAAACCACAATTCAGTGCAGTCACAGGCTAAAAAATCATTCAAACTCTTCATCCCTCCTGGGATGCATTAAACGTTCCAAACTGATGCTAATTTTCCTTTAACCCTTATGCTTTCCTAAACCTAATCCCAATGTTCTGATGTTTATCCTTAACACAAATACATCACAGTGTCTGAGGTGGATACATATTCTTTGAACTCTTTTTTTTGAATAAAGGGCCAAATGAATGGACATTATGAATGCTTTTCTCATGACCTTACCACTTTATTGGTAAAATGTCCCCACTTTGGAGTATCTTTGTCATCTGTCACGGCCATAATGGACATTTGTCACTCTTACGCTTCAAAAATAGACACAAAAAACACACACTAACACACACATACACACTTGTCTGTCAAGAAAGCAGTGAGTCCATTAAGGCAGACAGAGTGAATGCAGAAGGCCGGTTGGTCAAGCGTTTGTGATAATAACATGACGACCCGCATGGCGTTGCCACGGAGACTTAGAAGCCAGGGAGTGGCAGAGAACAGAGAGTTGTGTGGTCCTGCTCTTCAAAAATATTTTCACGTGTCAGACAAGGATCTCCCTTCATCTGTTCGTGAGAACGGCTGCGTGCATTTAAAACTCCACATCGTAAGGGGGAGTACTTCTTTTGTGTTAGAAGAGTCCTTGTCACACTGTTTAACACGTTTAACTTTTAATGTCAATTGAAGTGGTTGCGACTAAGGATGTCTTATCTTTATATTTTACGCAGCTCATAATACCTCACAAAATACTTTCACTGTTCGTGCTTTGAGGATAGCTATGGACAGAGGATAGACATCAAACTACCAGAGAAAGAGATAGCCTGGGAGATGGGTTGGTGTTAACACAACACAGTATCTGTAGATAGACGGGCAAAAGACAAAGTTTAAGCAGTCAGTAAAGATGGAAACACTCAGAGGGCAAGAGACAGCCGGAGGCAGGGGGATGGGGGGCATGACAGGAAAGGAATGCCAGAATGCCCAAGAGAGGCAAGAACTGCCAGCCCAGTCCCAGACACAGCTCGTCTGGGGAAGAGAGAAAGAGAGTGGGGGAAAGAGGCTGGCCCAGCCAACACAAGGTCATGTGAAAAAAGATCCCCCCTTTCTTCACCGAACCACCTACCCATCCATCCATCTATCCATCCCCATGTCCATGCATCACTCTGCCCCCTTGAATATTTAAGGTAGTCAAAACATTTGAAAGTTTTTCCTAAAGAAGAAAAAAGGAAGAGAATAGGAGGGACGAGATCGGACTCAGGGCGAGATGAAAGAAAAGGATGAGGCAATGGCAGGAGACAGTGGAAGTGTGTCTGGTCGTGACAGGTCTTCGGGGAGCTTTTAGCCACAGAGTGGTAAGTGAAGCATGCCGTGTGTTGAGGCTGCTCTGGTTAACTCTCTTCATACTTCAAACAAGGGCCTCTGACACACACATACACATGAGTATATTTCTGCTCAATTGTCCATTTAGTAAGCCCCAGATAGTGTCTGGAATGTTTTTTACAAATCCATCACCTTTCAGTAATATCACCCAAAACTAGAATTTAATAACATGGCCTTGTAATTTGAGAGTAATACAAAAAGCTCAGTTATTTTGTAATTCAGTGAAATCCAGGACCCTTGGTGTGCTCTTCAAGATTTTGGGCTCACATTAATTTACCAAATCTCATTCCGGAGAACTATTTTTGTTGTTCATAGTTTGCACTTTGTGGCTGGTTGACTGCAGAATGGTGATATTTCTAGCGTGTTTTTTTCTATAAAGGTATGGGGCTGCAGTGAAGGTATAAGAGGCAAACACTCCTGACAGCTTGTAATGCAATCAGTGGATTGTTGACAAAAACTGCTTTTGTTCTGAGCTAGCTTTGAAATTGTGATCTAGAAGATAATATAGTAGTATGATATAGGTTTCTATAGTACTTAGTTTAAACAATGAATCATATAATATTGATGCATTCATTAGTTGACAGTATCTGTACCTGTTGCTGCTAATTAGGATAATCCACCCTCAAACGCATTCTGAAAACAAGGGATTCTGTTCTCTCTATCCCGACTTCATCCTTTATCCTCACTTCCTTCACTCCCCCCCTCCTTCCATCCCTCTCTCCAATCTTGGTTGAACAGTATGGTCTTTGACTGAGTCTTAATCTTCATTACAGGGCATTAGTCCGCTGGGGAGGCCCTGTCTCGTCTCCCTACAGCGCAGCCTGGCACTGTCCCGCTAGGGACGTCCCGCAACGGCACAGCACAGACACACTGCCAACCCCCCTCGCCCTCCCACCAGCTTCACCTTGGTCACCCCTTCGCTCAAATGAACTGTTAAATAAACGGCAGGCCTTAATCCACATGAAGGAGCCAGGGTGGAGGTGGTGGAGTAAGTGGCAAGGCTGGTCAGGAGAAACAATAGAGCTAGCCCTGGATGCCTCCATTTAAAGCAACCATCAATCATACTCACCATGAGATTTCACTTTTCTTATTTCATTGGAGGTAGATTTTATCATTGATGACTAAATCTCAGAGAATCAGAGTGACAGTAATCTGAGGCATGTGGCTCAGCACTCATATGCAGTGTGTGAGCATGGCCTAGTGTCTGATGATGCGTGTGTGTGTGTGTGTGTGTCCGTATGTCTGTGTGTGTACGCATTTTCCATAAGAGGTAAATGACATTCAGACTATTTTACATAGCTCTAGTTTCCATTTCTGCATTTGGCTTTTAACTGTCTTATGGCTTGCTGTCTCATTTACTGTAATACTCATCAAAACAAAATTCTCACACACACATTATAATCTCCCTCTCAGGTGGAAGTACACGTACATTTTTTAACAAACAGAAAAAAACATGCACACACAGCTGCATCAGCGTAACATACTTTCGCTGAGTACGCCAACAAGGACAGTTGACTTGCTGTGAATTAGATAATTAAGGAGGATGGCTAATTGAGTAAACAAGCATCAGGCCTGTCACCCCTAATTAAGTGATTACAAGGAAGAGCACTCTCAGCCGGCACAGCGCTAATTAACACATACAGAAACAAACGCATAGACACGTGTGAGGACAAGGAGAATTATCTGTTCGAGAAACAATGATTATGCCGAGTGGGGGATCCCAGGAGAGGCAGGCAATGACCCGCACACACACACTCACACAAACACATTAGGCATCATCCCGAGAGAGGGGTTTTCTGTGTCTTAGTACTAATGCATAGTGGATAATCCTTTTATTCAGCTAGCAACATTGAAAGTAATGGGAACCGTTTACTGCAGGCACATAGACTGACCTGCACTCTGCTCACACAAACCCTCACAAACAATGCATGTGGCCTGGGCACTGAAGGAGAGGGCAAGCTAACAACATTACTGAGATGTTGGGCAAAGGCTCAATTTAAATGCATTACACCCCCTTTCTTTTTTAGTGGTGGTTATTGTCTCAAGCAATAGACTTGCACAGAAAAATTCTATACCCATATGTAATAATCCAATCAAATATTTGTATTCATTTACATATTTTGTTGTGCTTCTTCAATCCCTTTCGGTAATACCGATACCAATTTCGTTTTTCTCACACTCTATGGGAATACACTATACACTGGAAGTGAACCCCCGCTCTTATCTCAGCTGTGACATTTCAGATCGAGATGCTCATATAATGGTATTATCATAGAGAGTGTTTCCCTGGGGAGAATTATCCAGAACATTAAGCAGGGAGTCAAAGTGATTATTTTGCCCCAATTCTCCTTGGGGAATATAGTAGCATGTATTTGACATGATTTATTCTAATATAAACTATATCTAGTCAAATATTTATTTGGATTTTAATGGCTTTGCTCAGTGAAAAGGGATTGAAACTGTACCAAATTCAAAATGAGTTCTTTGGGTCCAACTGCTAGATTTAATTTTACACAAAAAGAGATTATTACATGTTTTCATAACTCATTTTCAATCATCTGTTTTTCCTTAATGCATCAGGTCAGATGTAATATTTTTCCTGAGTGTACAGGATTTTCACAGCAGAGCACAAAAGCAGATCAGCTTGGCTTAAAATCGACTTACAATGGGGAAAAAAATGCATTAATTAAGAATCGCTCCAGGGATGAAGTCTAATTATTTTTGGAGCAGAAAAGATTTTCCACATTGGTCAGGACAACTGTGGTGTGGTGTTATCTGCTAACAATAAAGCCAGTCTTTCTACTCCGCTCCACCTTTGTGAGGCTGATTTAAGATCCCCAGCTAATGGGCATACCTGCCTGACAAACATGACTTCTTAGCAGGTGACTCCTGTCAAGTTTGTCTGAAATAACAGGTAAATGAATTAGCAATAAAATGGACTTAGGGGTAACAGGCAGGGGGGCCCATTATTACCGCTCATAATCACTAAAGAGATGCCATTCACTTGCCTTAAGACGGCAGCATTTTTTACCGCTTGCTGGCCACCGGCCCCCTCAGAGCCACAACACATTTCTAATGGAAGGCTCACTGCTTGAGCTCCAACCTCCCGAAAGCCCCCAACCATTTCTTTCTTTCGCTCTCTTTTCTCTCCTCCACCCACACCCCTCTCCTCACCCTCCCCATTTCTCTCCTGTAAGATTATCAGTTTTGATTACCGCCGGCAACAGGCTCTTACCAGCGGTCGGAAGCGGCATCTCACAGACCTGAAAGGCCCTCAGCAGGTTGCAAGAAGCTTTTGAAATTATGGGGCTGGGCTCAGAGGGAAAGTGCTCTGCGTGCTGCTTCGCGGCCATTTAATCAACTCCTGACTTTTGATAATGGCTAATTACAGTAGCACCTGCCCACATGGTTAAAGGGCGGAACAGATTTAATGAGAGAAAGGGAGGAAAGAGACAGCAAGAAAGAGACAAGAAAATGAAAGAGAGCGAGGAGTAAAGAAGGATAGAGAATGTAGGTTATTATCGTCATGTCTTGCTGATTGGGGACAATGATTCTATAAACCCAGGGATGCATTTGTGTGCCACCAACTCTTTCTTAGATACAGCACATCATTGACACGTGCGGTACAGAGAGGAATTACCTTCTGTAGCCCAGTTAACAAATAAATCTTTTATATGCATAGAAATAGTTCATAAATCAACCAAATTAATTTATAATTAATAACAACATTTAATTGCTCTTATGTCACTCCTTCAAATTATCAGTCTATCTCTGTCTCCCTCTCCACATCTCCAGGGAGGCAGTTAGAGAGATAGTGAGCGAAGAGGAATGGGGCTATTAAAGGGACAATTTGATAGTTCACACACCGTGTCTGGCGTCCTAAAACAAGATGTGCTTGATAGAGCACACCTAAACACCCCACCGAACACACACACACACACACACACACACACACACACACACACACACACACACACACACACACACACACACACACACACACACACACACACACACACACACACACACAAGCGCTTGTGGGGAAGTATTTCCCCATAGACATCCTCAGTGTGACAGTACCATAAACTGGCAATTTATCAAAGTGTCCCCCCAGTACACGCACATACAAAGGCTCACACACGCACACACACACACACACACACACACACACACACACACAGACACACACACACATACATTAAGAGTTGTGGGTGATATGGAAAAAATCAAATATCACAATATTTTTTACCAAATACCTTGATATCGATACAGCAACGATATTTTAGTATTGGTGCTTTCACAAAATAATTACACAATAAGATTTTTGATAAATAATCATCAGTAATGTGGATATATTGACTAAGTGGGAAAAGGCAAATAATAGTTAAACAGTTACAACAGTCTGGTAAGGTCAGAAAATGACAGAACTTAACTGTAATGCAGTCTTAGAAAACCAGGAAAAGACACCTACAATATCCAAAATCTAAGACAATATCTAGTCTCATATCACAATATTGATATAATTTTGATATATTGCCCAGCCCTAGAGTATTGTCTAAGTATTGGGAAAAGCAGTGTGGTTGTAGAAAATTGTCATTTGTTCATATAGTGCATATCTACTGGAACTTTGCATCTTTTCTTATTCCTCTACCAGTTGACCGTGAAGCTGAGATCAGTTGTCAGTTAGTGATATCACTATATTATAATTGTTCCTGATGATAATGTGTTATTGTTGTCCAGATTAAATTTTGTAAGCATTTTTTTTTAACTAAGTATTTGTTTTACACGTGCAACGAGTTTTTTTATACTATGCTTATTCCCTGTAATTTAATGGACACAGTATGTGTTTGTGTGTCTATGAAGCTGATGCCTTTTATTAGTAGCTGCAAAAATTCTGAGGCTTGATTAATGCAGAGCCCCTACTGTTCTTTATGGCACATGGGTCAATATTAATAATAGAAGAGATATTCATAGACATGTGGGGGGGGGGGGGGGGCTCTCACTATGCTATATCAGTTGAAGATTTAAAAGCCTCCTTAAACAAAGTCTCTCTTACTCTTCGTATCGTTCTCTCTCTCTCTTCTGTTTCTTTATCTTTTTCTGTATTTTTTCCCCATCAATCTTTCAGCTAGTTAGACAAAGGAGAGGCAGCATGGGAAATGAGAGCTCACTATCCTATTGATTTGTCACAAAGGCATTTTTACTTTTATTTTATTTTCATTTTTTTTAAATATTTTTGTAGATGAGCCTGTAGGTAATATAGCACCCAGCACATAAGAAAATACAGCACAGCATCTTTTTGTAATTTCTTTCTTCATTGTTACAGCTTCTATCCCAGTCAGCCAAATTAGCCATGCAGGCGGGTTTGCAGCAGCTCATTGAAGCCCTTTTTATTGCTGGTCTATGTTTCAGGGGGCACTCTGTGTCAGTAATCAGGATATGGGGGTTATCCTGGCTGACCTATGTATTGAGCCCTCTAACGCAACCATTTCCAGTGCTAACCCAAGTTAAAAGCACAGACTCTCACTGAGAAAGAAAGAGAGCCACTGGGCTTTTGCCTTTAAACGACATGGAAGGCCAGGGATGAACTGGCAACCTTTCTGACCTGGCATCAAATGTTTGAATAAATGTTCTTTGAATTTTTCAGAGGCAGAGTCAATACAGTAAATGTGGAGAGTCTACAAAACAAGTAAGTCTTGTGACAGAGAAATTACATTATTTATGAGCTTTCTAAAAGGGATAGAAAAGCATATTTTCAGTAGTTTTCATAAGTACTGTTTCTTCTGTAGAAAGAAGTTTAAATGAACACTCTTCACGTGTGGACTATCCAGAGTAACAAGGACAGTGATACTGGAAAGATACATGGCTGTTGAATTTATTAATATGTCATTCATCAAAGCTGTGAACGTCACAAATTTAGGGTTCCGTTTGTCAAAACCTGGAAGTAAACCCAACCATCTGCTATAGATAGAACTAGATAGCACTAGTGGTGAAGTGAGAAAAGGTTTTTTCTTTTTCCTTTCTGGGTGAAGCGACCCTTAAACATGTCATTTATTGTATTATTCTGCTGGTAACCCGACCCTTGACCTTGTTAAAAGTAAAGTTTTCCAAAATGTCCATCAGTGTTATCAAGCAAAAAAGATCAAGACAGCTGCTGAGGGAGAGAACAAGATGGCAGTTGATTGTTTTCCAAAAGAATTAGCTTGGCCTGACCCTCTTGAGCCGAGTCATCTTTTCAATGGCTGACACTTTATTTGTTTTGTCCCTATAACAACAGAATCTCCCGAGCACCGCAGCGCCCATTCACCCTTGTATTGTCACATACAACTAGACTCACTTTTCCTCTCCTTGTCTTTGTGGCGTGGAAAAAAAAAGCCCCAGGCTTTTAACACAATCACAGGAGGCAATGCAGAGGTATGTGTGTGCTGTGATAAGACAGAGCGATGGGAGACAGATATGGGAAGGGCAGCGGTCACGCACGCATACACATAGAAACACATACACACTGGCACAGCGAGTGCCCAGAGAACAGATTCAGGATATTATGTTGAAGTTATTAGTGCTTAAAAAGATGACTCAACCAGGAAATATATTATTAATGTTTAAATATATATTTGATCAAAGATAATGAGTGACAGGGGAGACAAAGGGTTAATAAACACAACTTTCTCTTGGCACAGTGTGTGTATGTGTGTGTGTCCTGTTTGTGAATGCAGAGACTTTACTTAAATGTCCAGCTGTGTGCAGGCGCCCCCTATTGCTTATTACCTTTCACTTTCCTCTCTGCAGAAAGCAAACATAAGAAAAGTTACAAATGTGTACGCAACGACACATGGGCTTCCATAAATGCATGTAGCATCAGTCATCTCATATAACATATTACAGATCATACATTGATCAGATCTGACATGCTGGGTCATCCTTATCAATAGATTTTATAGTAAAAAAAAAAGTGCTTAGCTTTCATGATCTTATATTAGCTCCCCACAACACTTCCCTTTCCTGCGCGCGCGCGCACACACACACACACACACACACACACACGCACGCACACACACACACACGCGCACACACACACACACACACACACACACACACACACATACATACACATACATAATTCTCACCCATCAATCCCAACATGACCCTGTTTCAAATTCATTAACAAGGCTTCAAAACTTGCCGACACAGCATTCACCCGAAGCAAAATAAATTCCTGCGCCGGAGGAAAGAGAGTACCTGTGCGTGTGTGGTGCGTGTAAATTATAGCTGTGCCGTGTCTTCCACTGCGGAGTGTAGCGAGGAATCTGTTTGGACAACTGCTGAATGTTTGAGTTCCCCCACAGCGCCTTGGAAAGCCATGCAGCCGCTGTATCTTTTACAAATTAGCGTGCATCGTCTACCAAGCACTTTTTCTTATCCCCAGCCTAAGCCCTGTCTGCCCACCGCAGGACAGCTCTGGGTGTGTTTAGGGTTATAGGGGTTTTGAGGAGAGGAGAGAATAAGCAAGATAATAGACATGATTATGTTTAATAGTTTTCATACTGTATATTAGTACACAGTTACAATTGTTTTATGAGAATGATAACTGCCTCTCAAATGCTGACAATGACATTCAGGCATTGCACTACAAACTTGAGTAATTATGAACGATGGTTATGTTTCATAGTAAGACATTGTTGCAGTCACAGGAAAAGTAAACTTTTCAGGAACTAAGAAATACAGACAGATTTGTAAGGTCTTTGAACCAATATTTACTGTCATGAGTTGTTTTTATGCAAACATCTAATCAGTTACTACAATAATGCATGAACTCTATCCCTATATTTTAGCTACATCCTATGTTAATGCACATTGCCATACATACTACAAACATTAGCAAAGCCAGTTAGAAAAAGAAAAAAAAGAAAAACAAATTACATTGTGCAAGACAGACAATTGCAAAAAGAAAAGAAAAGTACGTTACTTTATTATTATTACTAACGTTATTACAAACGTGTTACTATAGACCAGGGGTGGGCAATTATTTGTCCCAAAGGGCCACATGAGAAACAGGGACTGTTGTGGAGGGCTGGACTAATAGGCTAAACTCAATTCTGCTCAATTTTAAATTTTATCTCTTTATAATAAGCAGTAAATTGTAAGATCTTTGATAAGCTGCGGATTGGTAAGGGCACAAATGTTATGATAAGTACATGAAAAAAGTGAAGTAGACATAATACAAAATGCAATTATGTCACTATTTAATCAATGTCCATGAATGTAATTGTGAGTTCAATGTTCAAAGATGTGCATCTTTTTTTCCATTTTTCAAAGAACAGCATTCAATTAACTTTACAAGGTGCTATTACTATTTTGTTTGTTGTCTAAATACAGAATTAGCTTTTTTTTAAACTTTTTTCATAGAACATGGAAAAAGAAGAAGACATAGTACAAAATGCAAACATTATGTCACTATTTTGCATTTCATGTGCAAATAAGCCCTTGTTTGGTGTTTAGTTCATTCATTAGTGCACTGCAGTCACATCAACAGCAAATGCAAGATCAGCCATCCAGTTTATATCTGAGGGCTCTGGGATGTCTTTTATATCACAAAACTCTTGAATCTCTGCTCTCAGGTCCCATACTCATTTAAGCACCTTGCCCAGTTTTAGCGCTGACTTACACAACACCTGCTGATAGAATACAATACAAAAATGCCGATTTCAGTTCTGAGTTCACTTCAATCATCTTGCATCCGCTTCTCAAGTCCGGCAATTTTTCCTGTCAGATTCGGACAACCATCAGTTGTAACACATGCCAGTTTGTTCCATTTAAGGTCCCATTTTTTAATAAAAAATATGCATTTACCTCAGTGAGCAAATTACTCCCCGCCGTCTTTCATTGACCGCATTGCTGCCAGATCCTTCGTTATCGCGAAGTCTTTCGTTATCCCACGTACAAAAATGTGTAACCTGGCTGTGAGTCCACTTAACACTCAATTAATAAACTCCCCTCCAGAAAATGGCTTACTGTTTTTGCCTCGACCCTAACTGTACAACGCTTGGTAAAAAAGCCTTGCTGCTTTTGCAGTTTAACTAGCAAAGCTTCAGATGTCTGTCAGTCAATCTGTTGTATTTCTCTGCGTGTTTAGCCAGTAGTAGTAGTTGTGATTCAAGTTATAATCCTTCCACACATTGATCTGTTCTCCGCAAACAAAGCGCATAGCTTTACCGTTGACTTCAGTAAATAAATACTTGGAAGTCCATGTTTGGTTAAAAACCCAGTGCTCTGTATAGACCTTTCTTTCTTCCCCATGAGCTGACATTTGTGAGGGATAACCTCCTCAAAGATGTCCAGAAATGACTCTTTCATGTCCATGTTAACGTTTCGTGAACTCAATTTGCGGCTTGCAGACAAATCGCAGTTCCTCTTCTTTTACTTATTTTTAATTGCAACTTGCAACCAGAGAAGAAGACGTTCGCACAAAAAGTTAAAAAAAAAACAGTCCTCTTCAAAGAAAAACAATGCAGTTGTATATCATGCATGATGTACACCTATTTACGTTAAATAACTTCTTGCCAACTTCCCATTGACCTCACGCAGGCCGGTTAGGGCCGCCCAAAGGGCCGGATGTGTCCCGCCGGTTGTACAATGCCCAGGTCTGCTATAGACGAAGCTACACCATCGTGTCAAGTTCTTTCCATCTGCTGTCAGTTGTAAATATCCATCTGTGTCTGGTTAGCAGCACTGCTAAGGGCTACAGTAGGAAAAGGTGGGAGATATTTGATGGAGAAGGTTAAAGCTAGTCATGTGGGGAGTTTAGCTGCTACACAGAGCGATGTTTTTACTACTGATTTATGATGTAAAAGCATTTGGGCTGGGGAAGCAATGGAAGAGAATCCATTTGTAAGTCAAATAGTCGATTTGATGATGTTGTGTGGAGAGAAGGTATAAGTGTGTGTGTGTGTGTGTGTGTGTGTATGTGTGTGTTTGTGTGTGTGTGTAGTAAATAATGTAATTGTCTGCTACTTTAAAAACACAAGTTCTCTACTATCAACTGCTTCCAATGGTCAAGCTCGTTTTTTAAGGAGAATAAGAAAATAGCCAGTCCATCTTAAAGAGGCCAGCGTCCTAAAAAAAGCCCCAGTATTTGACAACAGAAGTGGCAAAGCTCCGATTTTGTGAGCCTACACAAAACCGCATAGAATGTACCTTACTTTCTCCTTTCCTGTTTTGTTATGCGTGTCTCCTCTCCTCATGATGTAGCGTGTCATATAGTATTAGGTGGTCCAGGGTTGAGGAGGAAATCCTCAGGGCCGAGTTGAGTCGCTGCTCAACAGTTTGGCCATTGTTCACCATCTCAGACACCAACACCCCCTCTCACAAAAAAAGAAGAAGAAAAATCAGGCAGCCGCTTTCTAAAGAAAAAAATAAAGAGTAGAAAAGTGTGTGTGTGTGTGTGTGTGTGTGTGTGTGCGTGTGTAAGGGAGCGATACATGGAGGGACATGCAACAAAGATGCTTTACCTGGCTGGATTTGAACCCAGGACGTATTGTATGTACAGTAGTTTAGACATGTGGACAAACTAGATACAGCGTGGCGACCAATCCAGTGAATTTTCTTGTGTTTCACCACAGAATGGCACTATAATTGAATAATCATATTCAAAATATGGATATAGCTGAAATAGTTTTAAATTTAGAACTAATGATGCCTGGATGAAGGATTTGAAATTGTATTGTTGCTATCTGTATTCGAGATCTGTCAAGATGTAACAAAAGCAAATAGTGTTGTTGTTTGGCTGAATAGGGTGACTACACATCATATTCTACCAATGGATGCAAATAAGATTGTTTGGAGCGTAGTATAGCTTAGCTACTAGATCACAAATGCACTACGGTGCATCCTGATAACATGCACAGGCAGCACATCTGTCATCATTTATACAAATACATATATGAGATGTAGCAGTGCAACAGCCAATACATCGGCAACCTTTGCTCCTTATCAGTATGACATTTATTCAAATTAAAATGTCATATTTTGAAAAGGAGGAAAATATTATGAAAAGTCGTATTATACAGCAGGAGTTTCTCTTCCACTAAATGTTAATGTTAGAAGCTTTAATGTAAATGTATGTTTCACACGAGCACAGCAAAGATGAAAATGAAATTTTTTGATACGTTTAGTTGATGGATCACTACAAACGGTTGTGCCTGTTACCTGATGTAGTGTTTGGTTGGGAAGAACACCTTCAGAAAGGTGTTACTCATAGATGCCCTCTCTAAAGAATGTAAATATTGGACAATTTGTGAACAAATTCAAAATGTGTGATTGTTGACTGTTCTTGTATATACCGAAGAATGAAGTGGCTCTTGTTGCGACGATTGAAGTCATAGATGAAGCCTCGTAACTATCCCAAGCTTTTCTGTAATTGTAACCATCAGTAACCGTAAAATAACATGAACCAGAAGGAGAATTCTGTTTGGTCTGTGTTCATCCACTTTATTTTAAAGGGTCCTGATGAGTAGTTGTCAGCTACCATTTTTACCAACACACAGACTACGTGCTGCCAGCTGTTATCATGGGCACTGAGTGAATTTTTATGGTGACTACTGATGCCCTTAAAAACCTATGCCAATTAACTTCTATTATATGCTGAGAAGAGATACAAACTTCATTTCTTTTCTCCACTATTTCCACAAACCAAATCCACTCAATTTCTCCATTAATTCAGATTTTCCCACCCACTGATTTTTCTAAAAGCATAACATAGAGGAAAGTGGGCCACTGGCAAGACAGAGAGGATATGGGCTGAGAAATAATAGTAAGACCAGAGACCTTTTCATGGGCCTTAACGGGTCAGAAAGTGACCAGCCAACTGACCCTGTATTGTCAACCACTGCACACTTAAAGACTTATTCACAGTCAGTCTGTGCAGCACAAACACATGCATACACATGCCCACATACACAGAGTCAGACACCTGAGGGGGAATGTTCTCTCACGGTGGTGCTAGTAATTGAATCAAGCCCAAACCGAACGCTGCTTCGCTTCCCCGCCCGCCCTCGCCTTTGCCTTCAAAACGTAAGCCATGTGGCTGATGGGAAGCAGATGTGGACTGAGCCCTGTATGGTAAAGGTGCAGAGTCAGTGCCCCACATCCACCCCTGGCCAGGAATATATCTTCATTAAGGAGAATAAGGGTGTCCACTTACATCTGCTACAGCACATCACATCACACTCATCTCTGTGTGTGTGTGTGTGTGTGTGTGTGTGTGTGTGTGTGTGTGTGTGTCCGTGTGTACATGTGCATAAGTGTGTGTGTGTGTCTGTCTGTGTTTGTGTGTGTGTGTGTGTGTGTGTGTGTGTGTGGACCCCTGGGAAGTGACTGACACCTATTCCTATCACTAGACCTTGACAGCTCCACACGTCTGGCTCCAATATCCTCCCACTGTTGTTACAGAAAGACCATCCCATACAACTATCCAACGCATAATGATACTTGTTAGCACACACGCGTGTGTGTGTGTGTGTGTGTGTGTGTGTGTGTGTGTGTGTGTGTGTGTGTGTGTGTGTGTGTGTGTGTGTGTGTGTGTGTGTGTGTCTCAGTCTATTTGCAATACTGCTCTTAATTTTAGCAGTAAGATTGAGTTTCAAAAACATGATTGGTAAACTCCGGCTTTACAAAAGAAACAGGAAGTTTAGAGTTAAAGACCTGGGTGATACATCTCTCTTCATTCTTGAAATCGAAAAAAAACAACTTGTTGATTTTACTGAACCCATAAAGATAAATTATTCTACTCAGACATGGCACATCTACTCAAGCTCTATTTTTCCAATGCACAGCATAATTCACATAATGAATAATCATGGTTGATAATACCTAAATAATGAATTGAATGAACAATTGTTCTGACTCCTTTTTACGTGGCATTTATTTCAAAATGGGACTTTATAAATTACCCACTTACTACCAATAATAAAAACACAATACTTTGCACCATGAATTCAAGCACAGGCTATATGTCACAGCCACAAGCACTTCTTACTAATTATGCTTTTTACCAGGCATCTTCTATTTTGGACCATTGTATGATATGTATGTAATTATGGTCTAAAACACTATATGTTACTCCTAAATCTGGCTTGTCTATTCAAAACCTCCAGATCGCTTTCCAAGACTTACATAGCTGTAATTCTCTCCAGCTGTTGCATAAAATATACGGCGTATATGAGGCGTTGGGGATAGATGGCATTCAAAGCCAGCATGACCACGACAGAGATACTTACTGTTTCTATGCCCACACAAAGTCTGTATGATGCTAATACTACACTAAATGTGTTATTGTTTTTATATGTGTACAGTATAAAAGCAAGGCAACCATTATTTTAAAATCAACGTTTATATGGTATGAATGTCTAAAATTCTGTGCTCTATCAAATCGTACTTGGAATCCTCTAGAATCCATTGTACAGTTGACTAACAGTCACTCTTGTTCATTTTATCTTTTAAATGGTGGTATTTTCTTTGTGTGGACATGGAACCTGCCATGATTTAACCTCCATGTGATTTACTGTACCTCTGTCTTTTTGTCGCTCTCGGTCTAGCCAGTCTTTTTCTTCTCCCATCTATGCTCTTATTGGACCCAGCAGACACAACACAAACTCTAGGACTTTTCTTCTCTCTCCTCCCTCTACTTCCACCTCCAAGGATTTGGCAGTTGCCATAAGCTAAAGGAGGAAGGAGTGCAAAACACACACTCCTGCCTGTCAGTATCATCAGTTTTATGTTTGGAGGAGAAAGGAAGGAAAAGAGGTCATTCTTTTCACTGCAGTGTTGTAACGCCCTGTTTAGATCACAAAGGAATACTCGCTCCTGTCAAAGAAAAGACTTTTAATATGTATTTTTCGTGTTTTTATTTAAGTTGACAGTTTGTGTGTGTCATTGGAGAAAATGGGAATCCTATTCAAAACCAATGAAGTCCTGAAATGCTGTTTCATTTTCACTACATTTTTTGTGTGGGAGGAGGGGAGTTATTTTGCCATAATTGATCAGAAGTGTCTTGGTGCAGTTAAATGTGTCATGTTGACCACAAGACAAAGGCTGGTTAAATAGCTTTTATTCCTATGACTTAACTTTTAACAGCTTGTATAGTTGTGTAAATGTTCTCAATGCGTTGCATTTTTTGGCATTTTTTCCATCACCTTTTGTTTTTGGTTCTGGTACAGGAAGAAGGCATTATCATTCTCAAAGCCCTGATTGGCTTGGTAGTATTCTCAACTTGGAAAACAACCATCAATGGGCACAACACTAGACCTATTTGTACCGCTGAAAAACAATCTAAGATTAAGGAGGCTTCAGTGGTCAGGAACATGGTGTATTCCTATCCAAAAGACATGCCAGGATATAAAAAAATGCCTACACATCAATTTAAAAAAACAAAATCCTGTTATTCAAAATTCCTCAAAAGCTGGCTTCTGATGGTACCGTGCTCCATTACAGAACGGAGCATCCTTAATTAGTCAAGAACATGCAGACAGAGAGACACAGTTGAGACACAAAAATGACAGAAAGGACAACAAGTGGACTTATTGGACAAGGGACAGGGAGGGAAAATACAGACTAAGCTAAAAGAGTGAGTGCCAAAAAAAAGGAAGGAAGGAGACGCGGAGATGCAGAGGCAGCGCAAGAGGAGACGTCCCAAGAGAGAGAAACGGGTAGGGTGAGTTAGTGAGTGAGTAGCCCAATGACAGACAGTCTGAACCGGAGATGAGTGGGGAAACCCCCTTTGTACACACATTCAATAAAATCGCCCAGCTGCACTCTGTGTGTGTGTGTGTGTGTGCGTGTGTGTGTGTGTGTGCGTGTGTGTGTGTGTGTGTGTGTGTGTGTGTGTGTGTGTGTGTGCGCGCAGTGTAATTGAGACATTCAAAGGGGTGTATTTAGTTTATACAGTGTATTCTACCCTGAGGACTCCCTGTCTGAATTATGTCATCGAAAAGCACTTAAACAGACCTTTTGCTGGAAGACACACACACACACACACACACACATACACTGTCACAAATATAGACTCAGTCCCTGATAATATGAAGAGTCACATAGGCCTCCCACACTGTACAATTGCCGGGAGCAGTTCTGTTAGTTTGGATGTATTTTGGCTGTGGCTCCCTGCCGGATTTTTCTCTTAATGTTGTTCCACACTGTATCTGATGGCCTTAACATACATATGGTTTTCATGTCTCACAATCACATTCTTGCATACACACCTACCCCCCTAGGATTGCATTTCAGATGTCCAAAGTACTTGGAGTATTCCTAAAGTATAATTTACTAGTGAATTTGTATTGGTCACATTAAGCCTTTATTCTCGCTGTTGACAATGTTATGGCCGGAAACAGTTAAAGAGACTTTTACATTTCTGAAAGGCAGACCTCTCGGCCAAAGGAAGTCTTTAATGTGCATGCTCTCTACCAGCTCGGCCAGAAAAGAACTCTTGCACTCTATGCTCAAAATGACAAAATAAGAAACTTGACGGGACTATTAGCGTCATGACACTCAATCAGTAGTTACTCATTGCAGTCAAGTGCAGGAAGTTAAATGAAGGACAGGCATGACACAGACTTGAAAGAGTCTTGAAACAGGAAAATCTTAAAGCCAATGGAAGACATACGTGACAGTAGACCAGGAGGAAGAGAGAGGAGCAACAAGACAAAAGATCCATGGCTTATTGTGTTAGCCTCCCACAGTGCAGCAACAGACTAAATATGACACCTCTTCACCTTGACCCTGTCTTACAAGAGAAGAGTAAGAGAGAGAAAGAGAGAGAATGCTTGTTAGTGACCCGCCTCGACCCTGCCAGCTCTTCCTGACCTCCCTTGTGGCCCCATGCCGCTTAATTCTCCCTAATTACATTCCATACTGACAGAAAGTTGGCCCCTGACCACCCCTGCAAAGGCCCAGGTAGCAAAACCCATCATAGCATAGCTGGAGCACATGGAGGATCCATCCACTGTAGAGGTGAAGGCGGGGGGGGACCGGTGATGACAAATTAATTAATGGAAGTTGATAAGAAAAACACACACAAATAACTTTTTATGTGTGTGTAGCTACTGTGTATGTGGTCTGACTTACCCTGACTGGTGTATCCTGTGAGCTCTTTAGCATGTTGATATTACAGACAGTGATGGGTGGTGTTTAGTGTTGGACTCAGCAGTAAGTGGGGATGTGGGGGCAAACCTATCCCACATTCACTTTGTAGAGACTACAGCATGTGTGATCCTTTGTAAGAGCATGAGGACAGAAGGTGAATATGGTATCGTTATGGTAACGATCTTGGAAGCAGCATAAATAACCTAAATACTAAGTTAAAAGCGAAGGTGTAAACAGCTGTATTACATTAAAAGAACTTTTGGAAAAGCAAGAAAAAGCTTGGAAATTTGTGTTACAAGACGTTTTGTCATGTGGTGAATGTGATATAACAGCACTGTTTTCTGGCTCATTGTTTTTATCAGGCAGTGCAGTCTCTGGCCAGTGTTTGGTTCAGCTGCATGGGATAGGGTTACAGGAGTTCATCTGTATTTGTCTTTACAATGTAATTAAGGGATTTTAGGGGCGTACAGCCTCAGAATGACAAACTCCTCTTGCTTAGAGAGCTGCGTTATTGATAGGAAATCTATTAGCAACTCGAAGGTTAATACATTTTGTAGTCACCTTACAAGTTGTTGCTTTTGAAAGAACTGGGATTCCTATTGCTTTTTTGTATGTGTTTATGGGAGACCCTGGTGTTGCCCTTTGTATACTGCTGGTAAATGTTACTGTAACATTATTAAGCTATTGCACTTTCTACTCAGTGGTCCACACAACTTTATCTCAGACTATTAACCAAAGTTCAAATGTCACATCTGAATGAGTGGATTGTGGAAGAAAACGTGTGCATCCCCCTGGTAATTACGAAGGCTCAACTCAATACAACAGTGTTGGGCTGCATTTGATATTCCATAAACATAATGGTCTCATGTGACCGTATGTAGATAAATATCATGGACTTAGCCTAAGGGAGAGAAAAGGGGGGACGTTCCATTTTTTTATATCACATAATACAGCTCTTGTGTTCCCACAGAATACAAGGGGGCCTTCTCTTGGCCCCCTCTGCTAAATCCCTCAGCTATCTTTCAAACAGTGATAGTTACGGAAATTAGCGGCGCAGAAATCCATAAGCGTCCATCATCGGTGGGGCTTATTAGTGTCTTTGTGAGGTTATGAGGGGAGGACAGAAGGCCCGGAGCACCGTGGGGGCTCGGGTGAGACTCTACCTTCACATAACACACATGCACAACGACACGTGCATTCAAACTGACACACACACACACACACACACACATAGTCTTATACACTTAAAATCAAACACACACACACAGTGATATACACTTAAAAGCAAACACACTTATGCACACACATGTCCATTTGGAGCTTAAAATGTCTCACCTCTTTACAGAGCCTGCTGTCTGCACTTTTGCTCCAAGAGGACCTTAGAAATTCTAAATGTTTTTGCCACCAGGAGGTGTAGTAATTTTTCGTTTGATGTGACAGAAAAGATTATATAAGGCTTTTTGGCTTTATGTATGGCTAGAGGTCTAAGGTACTTGTATAGGGATACTACACGCCAATACTACACATAGTGCACTGCTCTCCTGCCCACACTCCCGGTAAAGAACATGCATAGAAATCAATGCTTGAGAAGAAGTATCAGTATCATCAGTTGAAATGACAATGTACAATTACAGTGTAAAAAGGAAAATATCTCCAGTTATATAAAAACAAAAATACAAACTACAAAAACTGCCTCAGAAAAGATTTTGTATCAATGCAGTCCTTATTATCAGTGAAGATGTCATTGGATGTTTGTAGATAGTATTTGTATTCATAAAACTACACGTTAATTAATGCATTTAGTTTTCATTAGCTATTCTCATTAACATATGTTCCTTTGGCCATGTTTTAAAAAAGTCACAAAAAGTAAATTAAGTCTATGTATACTGAGCAAATTAAAGTGGGAAGAAGAAACAGGCCCCATGAGACAAATAACATTACTTACTTTTCAAAATCTGTCATCCGTTGCTTATCTCGGGGCAAAAGTGTACTCTGAAGCACACACACTCAGAGAATCACAAGCCCAGCAGAATTTCCATGCTATAGAACTTCCTAATACTCTCCCTTCATCTCATTTCAGTTTATGTTGCGTGTGCGTGTGTTTTTTTTTGTTGGGGTGGTGGGGGGATAATGAATGGCAGCAGACATGGACATCGATTTCGGTAATAACACGGAGTGCAGAGCAGAGGCAGTGGCAAACGTCAGCCTGAGGTCCATCCATCTATGAAACAGGACATGCCAGTAATAGGAAAACACCACACACCGTTATGGCCAGGGGCAAAGCACACAGGCAACTTATCACAGCACTGAACTTTGATGCTTCGCCGCGCGCAGGGGAGAAAATATATATAATTCCATTATTTCTTCACAGATGATGAGACACAGGCTTTGTGTGTGTGTGTGTGTGTGTGGGGGGGGGGGGGATGTTGTACCTTTGTGAACTAAAAGGAATCTTGCACACACAAACGCACACACACACAAAGGAATATACTGTTTCTGCTGACTACATATACACACTTGTTTATTTATTGAATTATTATAATTCCTTTGTTCCCCAAGAAAGGTGTGCTCTCTGGGGGCATGGCCAATTGATTGGTATGAGTGTTTGAGCATCTGTGAGCTGAAGTATACCATATACCTCTTTGTAATAGCACCTTAAAGCACATGTCGTGTTGCTAGATTGTGCATTTATTCTCTGGCTTGTTGAATAAGTCAGAAGAAAACCCCTTCATCCAAAGATGAGAACACAAAGCTTTGAACACACCAGGCGCACCGCTGGATACCAAGAACACCACGAAGAAATCCAAGTCAAAGCGTGTCTTACTGCTCCATAAAATAGAACTTGGTTGAACTTCAAACAGAGCTTCAATGTGCCTGCCGACCAAGCGCGAGTTGGAAGCTCCTGTGTCCAAAACAACAGTCCTGATATAAACTTAATCAAAGCCTGAAACATTTACTGCTCTAGCTGCATGAAAGATCCATCAATCTACTGTATAGCAGTTACAATAATAGTTTGAAAGAAGCAGGCTGTGGATTCTGCTTGCATGACGTAATTACTGACATAAGTGGCAGCCAGGTGATAATAAGAGAAAAAGCTAAATGTTTCTAGCCAAACATGAGGGTTCCCTGGTGGTCCTCCTTCACTTTATCTGCAGTGTTGGAATTAATCATAATTCCCTACTTGCACTAAATAACATGCACTTAGTAACAAGACAAATAGGCTAATTTATCGCGTTTTAAGTGCCTCAAAGAAAATAAATGTGAACTTATGGTTAAAGATAAAAAATAAGAGTATTGCTTGCAAAACAAGTCCAGTCCACAATTTGATATAACTAGACCTTTTACAATTCAAAATACTTACCAAACTTATACTGGATATAGGGAAATAAAACTGTCAGATTTACTGAGCAAACATTGCACTTGACATAGGTGCAATTTCCGCAGACTTGCACCTCGTAATATGCATGTAACTATGCTGTTCTATTATTAGGATAATAAAATCCAAACAAGCGCGGTCTGCCTCTAACTATAAATTGTGGGACATGTGTGTGTGTGTGTGTGTCTTTCGAAACTATCCCGTATTCGCAAAAGACGTAACAGCAACCATGCTGACTAATGCTGTGGATCCACTTGTGCGACACAGCTGAAGCGTTGTGACAAGACGCCTCCCCTTTAGCATTTTTGTAGTCTAGAACAAAGGACCTGCGAGAGACTTCTCCCAGTCTCCCCTGTGGTCTACTTCTATTGGATAGAAGTAGACCACAGATTAATTTGCATAAAGATGGGCATTGGCCAGCTTTTCAAATGCAGCAGTGTTAAAGTCGCTTGACGTCACCCTTAGGAATAAAGTGGAGTGCAGCGCGACAGAAATCTCGCACGGCCGAGTGGATCTGCATGTTGAAGAGCAACTGCAAGCCTATGGTTGTGTTATGTAGTGGACCAGTGCTTTGCATGGTCGGTGCATGCGAACTAATGCGAACACTTTGTCCGGTAAGATAGAAAGGCACTATATAAATTCAGTACATTACTATTTACCTTCGGATGAGATGTTCTCGAGAACCCTTCGAATGGGCACAACAGCCGACAATGCTGCTAGCAACATGAGAGTAGCGTATGTGAGAGCGAGAATGGCATTTGCGTTGAGTGAGTGATGTCAGTGCGCATGGTCGAGGGCAGTGCCTTAGTGAGAGTAGCGTACAAGACACTGTAAAGTGAGTTAGCAGTGAACAATGAAACAACAAGCTTCAACTTTAGCAGACATGGTGGCTTCATCTTTTTTCAAAATTGCTATTAAAGTGAAGGGTATTACAAAGTTAGGAACAAAGAAATGCTGGGAACCAAGCAATCGGCACATGCTCCAAGCGGGCAGTGCACTAGTTTATTATAAAACAAGAAGTTGGGTTCCTTTTGGTTTGCAGCTTTTGGGTTTTGTGTTACTTTCAACATTTGTTAAAGTATGTCTGCATTTGGCACAGTTCAGCAGTGTGTTGACCTCATTTTCACGCCCGAAAAGAAAAATGATAACAGCACTAATGGCAAAACAACTTCTTTAAAACATAGCACTGGATTGAAAAGAATGAATCATCATTTCTTAGGGATAGTATTGGTAATACTACTATGGATAATGGTGTTTATGGATGTTTTGCTGAAAATAAATATTTATGCAGAAATTAGTTGCAAAGGTTAAATTATTCATGTACATTAAATCATCTACAAGTTCACACATGCGTACACACACACAGCAGGTAAAATAAAGATCGTTTATTTAACGTTCTTCCATAGCCGTCCCTTTTAAATGTTTCGAACCATACCACACACACACACACACACACACACACACACACACACACACACCCCTCCTGTGTAATGAAAAGCAGATCAGTGCTGAAACAATCCCTGTTCTGTTACAGCCTGTCACTCACTCTCATCCAGAAGGCTCTGTACCTCTAGTTTTCATTCTTCCACCCCTGTTGTCTCAGTTTGTCGCCTAATAGTCTCTTCCTCAGTTTTCTTCTTCCTCTTTGCATACAATTCGTTGTAACAGTCGGATAACATAATAAATAGACTATAATCTCAGATGAGATTTTAAAGATTGACAGAAGATGCAGTCTGTCTTGAGTGAATTGTGTTTCCATGTAACTAAATCCTAAATACTAAATCTCACCTGCTAAAACTCCTGTCCTCAGGCTGATGTGTGCAAGACTTTGCTCAAATGTACATAACTGTAACATTTGTATTTCAATTTAAAAAGGACTCAATCACTTCTTCTTTTACTTATCTTCCTATACCTATCCTTCTGTTCCTAAAGTGATGAAAAAAGTGCTAAGTAGATTTCAGCTAAAAGCTGCAGATGAGGTGTGTGTGTGTGTGTGTGTGTGTGTGTGTGTGTGTGTTTGTTTGTGTGTCTGTTGGAGAGAAAGAGAAAGAGAGAGGATGAGGGGTGGTGGAATAAGCGGATATGTGAATGGTGTGAAAAGTATTAAGTGCCAATAATAATTGGAAACGGGCCTAGAGAATCCAAATATAATCTTACAGCGGGAACACTTGTAATACATTGGTTTTGGAGATGGGCCCAGAACACACACACACACACACACACACACACACACACACACACACAGGCCCACGGTGGTTTCTCCTGGACTCCTAAAACAAGGGAAGATGTAATGCCAGACGCTGACAGTGCTTGCAGATTCGCCGGCCATTGCCCCCCGTGAAACCTCCAAATCCCTTAGCCTTGGGCCAAAAGAAACATTGATCATATTTTACCTGGCATGCTCCAGAAATCTTCCCCAGCTTCATTCTCCATGTCTTTAGCCATATAGTCTCCACTAAATTTCCCGTTGACTAATGTTTAGTAATATTTGACTGAGGTGGAAATTAGCAACACAAATTGTACCTTGGCATGAGCTTTTTGTAGAATGTTTTCCATGTATTAGACTAAAACCAACAATTGCTCATTATTGATTAATCGGAAAAGATAAACCAAAAGTAAATGAAAAAAATCATGTTGCTGTTAGAACTGAGACATTTGGAGAATAAATGGTTCTTGCTGTGCCATGGGTGTCCCTAGCAGGTGCCAGTAGAAACTTGTCAATAACTGTTAGGAGGAAGCCAGTGGTTGGCCCAGGCATTCCAGCGGCTAGCCTGCCTCGGGTCCTTTGGCTCACGCTTCATGGCCCGCCACAGAAATGCCAGCCTTTCTCTCTCTCCCACTAACTCTTTCTCTCTCTCTCTCACATACACACACAAAGCAACCGGACCTCACACTCCACCAATATTGTATTTTTAGCTGTTGCTGTTTTGAAAACCCCATTTAGTTCTCATTTTTGCCTGGTGGCAAGAGCTAAAGGTTTATTTTAGTACTGCTCGTATTTCCAGTCCTGGGAAGCAGGTACTGCCATCGTGTTGTGGCTTTTGCTGCCATGGCGGTGAGGAAGAACCTCTTGAGCAAGGCCACTCTTTCCGTTCCTGTCTTCTCCATATGTTGCCCTGTTTTCCCCCTCTGGGAGTTTCTGGGAATTTCTCTACAACAACGTCTTTGGTTTGTGATGTGTTCCTATTTTAATGTGTTCCTGCATGGATGGAACTACAAGGTTTGCATTGAACTGTGTTACCATTTTTTTTTCTTCACTCACTGTGGAGCATTGAGTCAATAATTGACACATTTAAACAGAGATGTTAGAAAATTCTTCTCTGTGGTTGTGGTGTGTGTCTGTTTTGCCCACGCTTGTGTGTGTGTGTGTGTGTGTGTGTGTGTGTGTGTGTGTGTGTGTGTGGCTAGGCCTGCTCTTTGTCACCATAATTTCCCCAAATGAGGAGGTGGAATGGGTCTCCGTCCTTTACTGCTCCCACTTACAGACCCCATATCAGATGCCTCTCTCCACACACCAGCCACAAGCACTTTTTTCAATGCCGGCCCATAGAGCAAAACCCAGCCAGCCTCCCTCCGGCTGCCATTTGGGTGCACAGTTCTCCCTCAGTCTGTACACTGCAGTGTGGAGTGAGCCCCCTCTTGTTCAAGCAGTAAATGTTTATTGAATTACCCAGTGTTTTTCCAAGCAAAAGGGGGAGTGTAGCATAACAATAGAGAAAGGTTTACGTTTAGTCTCCTCGCCTGCTTTGCTATTCCAAAGTACCCCTGACGCTAGTCTTTTCCCAAGAATGTGGAATTCCTCCTCCTCTGCGTGAACCCGTTTCCCGTTTTTGCAAGTGCTACTCTAAATCTTCTCAAACACCTGCCGTTTATTTTTCTCTCATGTTGTTTTCTTTGCTCTTCTCTCCTTTGCACTATTTTTTCTCTCCACCTCTGAACTCGGACCATTATTTTCCCTGCATCTCCCATGACACCTTGTTCCTCTTTGGAGAATCTTGTTGGTGCTTGTATGTTTATCTGAGGGACAGCGGTTTTCAATAAACCTGGCCCCTAGACGCTGCATACACACATTCACACCTACACAGACACACACACAGACACACCAAACACACTCACTTATTCCTACAGACACACACGCCATGGTAATTAATCTAAGATAAACTCACCAGCCTCGCACTCGCACATACACATGTGTTAGGCAGAAGTACCCTGTAGGAAAATAATCACGCCAGAGAATGCGAGTTTTAAGCCACGTAAGATCCGGCCACTGTGTACTTTGGATGGGAAAATGTATTGAAGCAATCTGTAGGACAAACACTGGTGTCTATTCTATAGACAGACAAGGTTGCAAGCTGATAGCAGCCACCACATATCCTGTTACCTCACATGTTCTGCGATAGCATGAGTTGGATTCTGAAACTGGTAGGAAGAGAGGTTAAAGGTCACTGGATAAAATAAACGGCAAAGGACACAGTAAATCACATGTGGAAAATGGTCTTTAGTATGAAATTTGGGTTTTGCATGAACATAATATACCACTGATAGGAAGGACAGGTCATACAGGTGACTTGAGGGGTAAAGGGGCACCTCTTGGGAGGAGATCAGACTTCACCTGCACACACACAAACACACACGCACACACACACACACTACCTAAACAGAGAACAAGCCGCATCTGTGAACTGTGAAAGAGTCATAGCAGGAGGGAAAGAGGGGCAGAGACAGACAGAGAGAAAGAAAGCTGAGCTGGTGGACCACACAGATAAAAGAGTGTGCTCTGTTCTCTTTCTTCCTGAAGGAACCTGAAGGAGGAAACTCCACCTCTGGGATTAAGGCTTGTGTTTCCCCAATTTACTGCCATGGCTGCCTCGGACAATATATTTCTGTTCTGCTCGTCTTGTATCATTGCTTCTCTTTTCTTCTCTTCTCTTCTCTTCTCTTCTCTTCACCAGCAAGATCAACACAAAGAAACCCCCCAAGATGAACCATAATACCCAACATAATACAATGTTTACTATTCCCTTAAAAAATATCTATATGATTTACAATGAATTTGTTATATCCTGGTATTCAAGGTTTATTTTGAATCTAAAAGTGGAGTGGAGTCCTTTGTATTAAGGCAAAAATAAGGCAGCATTTTTTCTTTCACGTACTGATGATTTAGTTTATTCCTATATTATTATTTTTAAAAGTTATTCTTAATTTTTGTCCAAAATAGTACACAAATCTATCTAAAACTATCCATCTTATATAACTTATTTAGGCAGCCAGACAGTTATTTAGGATACATATTATACAACATACTCTAGAACCAAGTTGGTACAGTGTTTGTATTTTACTGTTAAAAACTAGATGATGTGTATTGTAACGCTGTATGGGATAGCCGTGATATGAGGGCATGCTCTGGTCCATTTGGTGGTGGAATTATCGAATTTGCTGTGCAATGCCCCTGAACCAGCCTACCCAACCACAAGAAAGACCTATAGAGGAGGAGATGAAAGGTCTACACAAACATGGACACACACACACACACACAAACACAAAACACACACACATACACACAATGAACCTCCCCCAGCACAAGGGGATATCTCTGCACATTCCCCCTAATTGCTTGTTTCAAGCGGAGGCTGATTGTGGAAAATTATACCCTTTGCATTTACTTCTGTGCTCCCCCTCCGCCTTTTTTTCCATTTTCTTTGTGTCTGTACATACGCATACATGTCAAGGGAGCAAATTTAAAGTATGTGCCTTTAACGTGTACTTTTGGCTATGTGTACTTCCATGCATGTGGCTGTGTGTGCATGCTTGTACTAAGTGTGCCATCCATGTACCTCTGCTCTCCATGTGATTGATACATTTATTTTTCCGACTATTCTGAAGGTATGCAGTGAGATCAGTGTTTTTCTACCCAAACAACCAAATTTAGTTTGAAGTTCGCAAGTGTATGTGTGCATGCATGTATTTGTTTGAAAATTGTAATAATTAAATGGAATAATGGATTTCATGTAAGCTGTATTTACATTACAGTTGGGTTATGGAAATGTCAGAGTTCTTGTGTTTTTGCAGTTAAAGTGATCATTGTTCTTAAAATTTGAAAAAGCAAGCTATTTAAATATGTCACCTTGGGGACACAAGGACGGCTGCCTCCAGAAACACAAATCTATTCAACCAAAAATCAGAGAAAAAGGAGACCCAAATGTCAAAAATTAAAAATACTGACGGTGGATCTTATTTCCTTCTCTCCCTAATAGTTCTGCCTGACAACCCAACACAAGCCATCATCTGAGAATCGTCTCCAAATTTTCTTCATCTTCCTCCTGTCCCTCCCTCTCATCAAAACCCTCCCACCTTTCCCTTTTCCAAATGTGTGGCTTCCTTGCAGTTAGTGGTTCCAACCTCACTCATACAGTATATATTATCCGAGCAATCGCCAAGAGCAACGTATAGATCTGGGAAACCCACTTAGTGTGTTTGTGTTTATGTGTTTGTGTGAGGCTGTGAACTAGGTGCCTCCCACCACAAGGTGAACTTTGCTGGAGAGATTGTGGTGGTCCCACTACAGTAACTACATAAGTGAGGAAATGAATTAAGTGGACTTTGGAGAACAGGTGTGTGTGTGCGTGCGTGCGTGTGTGTGTGTGTGTGTGTGTTTGGGTGTGTTGAGGTGGCTGCTATGTTAAAATTAAACACACATTTAAATGAAAGTGCAAGTACAGAAAATACTGTATCTCAATGCTACATGATTCTCCCAAACTGCAGCACTCGAATGATAATAATAAAATAAATTAATTTGTTTAAATCAAGAAAAGGATCACTTTAACACACACACAGGGCCCTCGTCTTCTTCTAACAAGGCCTCTCTTACAGTATATGCAGCCTGACCTGTCTGCTTAGTTTAAGGAGCCACGTAAATCTGTCATTTCAGCCCCAAACATTCAGTGTCACACACACACACACTCACACACACACACATAAACCCCCAGAGCCTAGCAGCTGGAAGGAATTAGGCTGTCTCACCCTCTCTCTCCCTACACCAGAGATGATACCCTCCACCGCTCGCCCTCCGTGATTGGAGAACCATTTATTTTAGCCATTAACAACCGATCTGTTGGCCCCTGGGCTAATAGTTGAGAAGACAGAGAACCTTTAGTGTTTAGGTGAAAGGCAAGACTTGTCTTCTGTCTGTGAGTTTAGCTACTGTATCCTTCAGTGTGTGTGTGTGTGTGTGTGTGTGTGTGTGTGTGCGTGTCTGTGTGTGTGCGTGTCTGTGTGTGTGCGTGTGTTCACCTAAAGTCTCCACTTTAGCACCTAACTAATACAAACACACCCTCATAGGAACTTCCATATTTCAAACACACTCCTTTCCATAGTGCCTTTCAGCATTGTTTTATAGGCAAATCTAACTGGCAAATCTGGATTATGATGTCACTGCTGTGTGTGTGCATGGATGTACGTATGTGGACTCCCGGTGCCCCTGTGCAAACATGTCAGTTTAATCTGTGCTGGCGTCTCGTCTGTTTCACAGATCCCCAGGTCTCAGTAACAAACGGTCCAGTTTAGATGGCTGGTTATCATGCACTGGGCTTGTCTTTACTCTTTAAATAGAGCGGCTTTTGTGTTCACGTTAACTTAAAATGAATGTCCACGTATGTGAACTCAGCATCTACAGTGCATGTTAAGGGGTACTAAAGTGCACAAACATTAAAGAATAGAAATAATGGCTGGTATGGAAGTGGATGTTAATCTGCGGCCTGTAAATAAAATGAAGTGAAAGGACTAAAAAAAAGCGAAGGTGAGGATTAAAATCCATGAATGCATTTATGAGTAGCCTACCAAAGAATTTCTCATCTTCTGCTTTCTGTTGGACAAGTAGCTGTGTGACACGCAGGCAAACAAACAAATATACATACAGCCAGTATATAGATATATATGTATATATACATATTGATACATATCAATTTTGTTTTTTTAAGAAAACAAGGAAATTAAATTATAAAAAAGTTAAAAAATATTTTGTTATCATTATTGGTGCTTATTTCCTAGAACTTAATCAGAACAAGTCAAAGTGAAATGTAACAATTTTGTAACTTTGTGTGAGAAAAGCAGGTGCAACATAGACAACAAATAATAATAAATAGCATAATTTTGCCTGTTAGCAAACATTAAAAATGGTTCCCACAGATCCAAAAACCACACCAGGGTTAAATATCAAGACAGATCCTCCTCAACAGAAACAAAGTTATGTTGTGTATGCACTGAAACACTATCCCACATTACAACCCAGACTTAAGCATGTACTGCAAAAACACACACACACACACACACACACACACACACACACACACACACACACACACACACACACACACACACACACACACACATACTTTGAGTAGTATTCAACAGGCAGCATATGGCTGCACAGAATGAGGTTTAGATTATAGAGCACTCTGTGACAACCAAATTGTCACTTCCTGCAGAATGTTGCTTCACGCACTCACCTTCTGCCTTCAACTCTCTTTCTTCTCTCTAGCTCTTTCTCTCTCTCTCTTTCTCTCTCTCTTGCTGTCTCTCATTCACCACTTTATAATTAATCTGTGATCCCTCTTTCTTCCTTCTTACTTTTTATTTTCTGTCTTTCTTTCTTTCTCTGTGTGTCTTTATTTTCCATGTTATCAGGCCATAGATAGGAGACTTGTGGTTGTATAAATGCATTGCGTTAGTGCGGTGGTCTACTGTAAATAGCAATTTCTTATGATAAATGTTCTCCTGATGCCTCACATTGTAGTCATGGTGCATTAGTACATTGTCATTTTTTCAAAAAAAGTCCTGTGGTGCTCTCTATTTGCTGCGTTGTCAGTGTAGAACTTTGAGCCGTGTTGCACTTCAAGTCGTGACTTAATGTCATTGCACTTATTTCTCATTTTTCAGGAAAAAATACTATGTGGTCAGAGAATTGCAATGCCCCTCAATAAGAGATGGTTTACTGTTATCACAGATGTGGCCCTGCTCTTTACTGGGTAAAAAACAGCAGGTATACACACTCTGTAAACAGTTTGTCAAAAACATAAACCTCTGTAGGTCGCTGTGAAGGAATAGGTGACAGTGAGCTCATAACTGTTTCCCAAATTTAGTTTTCAAAAAGGATCTGACATTAGATTTAAAGTTTTGTTCCAAAAAGGGCAATTGAAGTAAAGTTTTGAGAGCAACCTTAATGTCTTGATCATCTGTCCTTCTCATTTTAATGTGATGTCATTCCCCCACAGTAACCTAATAGTATTTCTTCAGGGTGCAATGCCAGCATTACAGACTGGATGATAATACCTATAAATACACTCGGCAGCACCAGCCAGGCCCTGTCTGTCTATCTCTACCCATCTCACCATTTTGGAATGTATGACCTTAAATAGTCATATATGTGGACATTTTAGCACAGACCATTTTAGTCCAAAATTGTCTTAAATAACATAGATTTTTTGTAAAGTTTCAGCAGTTCACTTATGCTTTTCTGTTCCAGTGATTGGAAGCCTCCAATGTAGAGCTTGGGGCTTCGTTGTATTTTCAAAACCCATTCATATCATTCTAGTTCCTATATATTCCCTTTGGTGTTGGTTTCTTTCCTGCTCTTCCATGCATATTTTCTTCATTGTTCTCTCCATTAATCAAAATGTGTGTGTGTGTGTGTGTGTGGGGGGGGGGGGGGGGGGCTGGTGGCAGGTGCTCACCTTGGGGAGCTCTCTTGGCCAGAATAGAATAAGGATATAGATATAGGAAATGTGCCTATGCACCGCACCTGCAGAGACTGTGACAAAGACCAGACATGTGCACAAACAAACTCAAGCGTGCACACACACACAAATGCCATGGGGAGGAAATGTGAGATTCCATTGCAAATTATCACTGTATTTCATTGGCTCTTTTACAAATCCCCAAAATCTCTTCAGAGATTGTCTGGAATATCAGAGCAAGTTATTAAGGTATTGATGGGAAATCCATGCAACTCCTCTGGTCAATATAGTGACTGAGTAATCAGAAAGTTATTTATCAAGCAAAAATGGCTGCATGTTTTATATCATTGTAAATTACATTTTTCTTAGATTTTTCAATCTTTAGATTCAGACTCTGGGAAGCTCTAGCATTTTGTAGACAAATCAATAAATAATCAATGGATATATCAATAATGAAAATAACTGTTAGTTGCAGCCTGAGGTTTTAGTTTCACTCCATGTTGAGCAGCATCAGCACTGTCCCTGGAGTACTGTAGTCTACTGCTACACCACTGTATGTTATCACAAGTGTTTAGACAGTTGGCCAGTAAATAGACTGCTCTAATGGCACTGAACTCACACATGCACACACACAAACACACACAAGCACACACCTTGGTGCCATTGTCCTCCTCCCGAGGGAGTTGTGGTCTCCATTCTCTCTTGCGGGCTGCTGCAATGACTGCAGGATCGCGGGGTCTCCCAGATAAGGCCGCAGGGGTTTTATAAAGGCAAGCTTGACTTTCAGAGCACAGGAAGGAAGAATGAATAACCCGGAGGAAAGGAAGAGAGTAGGGAGTGAGGTGGAATGAAACTCCAAACCGCCCGCACATCTGATAAGGCAGCTAAGACTAAGGTGAGCGTAAAGGAGAAGGTTAGCAGGGAAATGTCAATAGGCGCCCAGAGAGAAGAGAGTTAGGAGCTTGAAGGATAGAAAGTGAGGGAGAAGTGCAGGAAAAAGAACAAAACTGAATTTATCATAGAAACCTCATGCACACAAAATATGAGAGGCTGAGGGGAACAAAGAGAACAGATGAATGAATTATCAATGAAAGAAAGACTATAGTTGCAGACTTGAATAGGTGATCTTTGACACAACACAATGCTGCTTTGAAATGGAGAAGTTCACAATCATCGGAAAACACCAAAAAGATTTACACCCACCACGCTCGCCAATAGCCTCCTGACTGAAATGTGTTGTAGTTTCTGCTCATTGACGTATTGAGTGTTTATGACAAAGGAAGTGTGGGGGACCTTGGGTAGCTCTGTGTGGAGCCATTGATTTTCACTGTCCACATAAGGCCGTTGATTGATAGGGCAGCGCTGGAGTCATTAGATACATTCTAAACCTGCATCTGAACACACATACACACACACACACACACACACACATGTTCACACACAAACACTCAGAAGAGCGTGGAGTGAGAGATGGGTGGAGAGTTAGAAGAGAGGCAGTATGAGGTAATACATATCTGCCAAGTTTAATATCATACAGTAAAATCCATAAAATGATTATTGTCATACAACTAAACATAATTGTAAAAGTCTTGTATTTGCTGAAAAGTGTACTGTGAATTTTGGAATTATGGCAGGAATTAAAGTTTGTGATGAATGATGCAAGAAACCGAAGAAAACCATTTGCTTGAAGATGTTCTCTGACAGCTACACCTCTCTTCAATCTGGACTGACCCTTGTACCCAGTTGTCATAAGATCAGTATTTATGGAGGTGGCGTGAACCCAAGGCCAGGGTGGAGGGCTTATTTTACAGATCTTGCCATAAAACGGTCAGCTTGAAAGTATGAGAGACTTGGCAAGGGGACTTGACTACCTTCGGGATCCTATTGCAAATTGGCCTGCTTTAACTGGGGATGAACAGGATGTGCTCCACGGAGAGATACGCGAAGGGGGAGGGACACGATGACAAACAGACACACGCATTAACCCAAACACTCGTTGACAGACACACAAGTCCTGTAGCACTACATTGGTGTAGGAAGTGGAAGGCTTGCTAGGCACTTTAGGGGGTCAGCATCTTTGGTGTCATTAGGACAGATCCACCGATCACCTTAAAAGCAACTTTAAACTATAATCTACTTTCGTAAATGAATTACGATATCATTTGCGTTGTGTTGTGGTTTGGTTCTCTTTCAAAATGGCCTCTACAGTGCAGCTACAACGTTGCTTTGTTACATTTACTGTACTGTATATTTGTAATGAATCCTCACATATTTCCTTTGTGTGAATGGACAGGTTAAACTACAATGTTGAGCTGTTAGGAACAGCCCCCATTCTCTCACATCTCTTTCTAACCTTATTCTCTTGCCACAAACACATCCCTCTTTTAAATAGAAGAAATTTTCCTGAAGTTGATGCTGACATTTAAATAATGATTGAGCCAGAGGGCTGCCTTGGCCCTTGAGCTGGAAAATGTTACCTTTTAAGAGGGATAAGTTAGGATTTTAGATTTTCCTTAAGAAGAGAGTAGTTGTTTACTTACGAAGATGATGTATGCTGGAAATGAGCAGAATTAGTGGATAGTGTTGAAAAGTTGGAATGTTTGTTTTGTGAATGAGATGAGATTTCTGACTCTATCATGAAGCCAAAACCTCTCCAGAGCCATAAGGCCTCTGAATATGTCTTTGTGAGTGGGTACACACGTACACACACACACATACAGGCCAGATGTCCATTTGGCCTTGCAGTTGATCTCTAAATTCATACAATTTCTGAACATCTCTCTCTTTGGGAAGGGAGCCACCAGCTATGGGACTTTCATGGTATGCTATCCAAAACACACACATATTCAAATACACACACATATCCATTCATCCACTTATTTATCTATCTTCAGCTAAAGCATATGTAGCCTTTTTATCTCCTGTAAATCAGTAGTTTTCAATCTCAAAGTGAAAAGGCATGATTAATTGTATTTGATGTATTGAGGATTCTGCTGGCACCTCTGGATTAAAATGTTTATGTAATGTAGCATACTAGGAAACGTATGTTGCTCTACCTAATCAGGAAATTAACTTGACTCCTTCAATGAAAAGTATTCCTGAAACTCCAATCAGATTGGATTTCCTGCATTCCAACGCTCTCCAACAAGATTTTTTCATCAAATACGCAGATCATGTACCCCTTTGAGACTCTGTATAGACGTACCTAAGTTATCATTCAGCTCTTCTTTGATTAAACCTTGATGCACAGGGGAGATAAAGCATGCATGCTTTGAGACCTCTGAGAATTTTATATGGAGGGACTTTCCAAATAAGTTGACCCAAGAGGTTAAAAATCAAGAATATATGCACAGACAAACATCAGACCAAATCACATCTGACAGACTGGATCTCTGATACAGTATATTGTTTGGGGATTATGACATGCAGGCCAGAGATGTGTGTGTATGTGTATTTGTGTTTGTGTTGCTCGGAACTAAAGTTTAAAAGTTAACAACCCAGTTTTAAAGCTAAGCAATCTCATTCCCCAGCAGTATCACACACTAACAACACACACATGACACCATAGGTCACAATCCAAATTCTGTGACTTGTTGACCTTTCTTCCAAATGAAGTGTTGCACGGATCAGCGAGCCCATCAGCCTACTCACTCCTCTTCTTTGCTCAAATCTCAGCAATTATATTTTACTTGTAACATCAATAATCTAATTTATTTTCTTGCCACTTTTTTTCTTTCGCCCAGCCAACCACACAGCAAATGTACACAGCTGTGTCTGCTCACTCCTATTCTCTTATCTGTGTCTGCAGGAAATGTGAGCCATGCAGCATTCAATAAAAACAATTTTTTGCACCATTGATCCTGCAGCACTTGTTTCTCCTTCCTGTTTATTTCTCCTCCTCCCTGGTCCTCCTCTATGAAAATTGTGGTAGAGGTTTGGTGTTAAATGATGAATTAAATGTTTGGAGATGACTGTGTTTTATAAAGAGTAGCAGGAGAAAGACTGTGACGATTCATACGGAGATAAAATGAATTGCCTGAGGAGAAACGTGCCATTGTCACAACCACAGGTGGAAAGAAGGCTATACGCTCCATACTGTACACACACAACATCACATACATGTACGGTGTGCATGTGTGTGTGCGTGCAGATTTGAGAGAATAAGAGCCTGTGCACATCTGTTTGTGTCTGTATATAAATGTGGACACTGTTGGCATTGTCTCCGGTGAGTAGAGAAGCTATGCAGGCTTAGTGGGTGCCACTTTCAGCTCCCTTTACTGCAGTGCCAAAGATCAATAAAACTGAAGTCACCCACCTCCACGCTCTCGGCCTCTGTAATCATTCCCTACACTGTGTTCCGCTTCACTCCCTCCATTGGCCAGGTTGTTGTTTATCCTATTATAGCTCTAATTGCCATGCTTATGGTGTCCTTTCTTCAGTTTGCTACCCCCTGCACCAAGCTAATGGGTAATGGCACAGGAGGGCTAATGCAACCAAGCTAATTTGGCTGGGCTTATATGCCCACATGGACACCTCAGTCTGGCACAATGCCCATGTCCATCATTCTCTTACCGTTTTTTTTCTTTCTCTCTCTTTCTTTATGTGGCTTTCTTAGCATTAGCCCTCAGTGTGCTGTGTGGCTCGGAAGCAGGTTGTGGCTAATGAGTTACCTCAGTGCTCTCAGTGCTATGGCTTTTTAATTAGTGTTGCGGTGCTAAGTGTCCCACATGGACCCGTCCCAAGCCCCCTTTCTTGTCATCCATCACCCACTCTTTTTGTTTGCCTTTCATTTACATATATGCACCAACCCCAAATTAGCTAGTGGCTCGTTAATTGCACGTGTGGGGAAGTAAATGGATGGTGGTATGGTGGGGTAGAGGTGCAGTCAACATGTTTACTTCCTAAATACCCCCAAGGACCACTGAGCTCTAGCACGCGAGGAGGTCATATTGAATACGCCCCTCAGGCTAAAAAGATCAATTTTGCTGTTTGGAGTAATTAGTACAACTAACAAGCTCAAGCCCACATTGATAGAGATAGACTGTATACACACACACACACACATACACAATAAATTAATTAAATTTTATTTAGTTTAATGTGGTTAGAAATTGTATGCATGCATTTGTTCATACTGCCTTCAAGTACTGAAATATTTTCAAAGCAAAGTATTAGAACAGACTCGGACTGAAGGAAATGATTTTCTACATTTAGAATGAGTTAACCCATTTTTTTTCATTTAAGCAAATAAAATACTTTCTATCGACTTTACATAGTCTATCTAATTAAGTCTGCTATGGTTGTATTGACTCTTTTTGGCAGAACTGATCAATAGTTAAGTCAATAATAGATAATGATGTCTAAGTGCTGAGCGATGACATGCTGCACCTTAAGTGTCCTCTGTGTTATTGATCATACTCAAACAGCCTCGTAGATCAACGCCTATTCGTGGCATCAGTTTTATTAATTTTCCTGTTTTAGGATAAAAACTTTATCTCCAAATGTACAACTTTTCAAGGACTCAATTAAAAAGAAAAGAAAAAAGACAGTAAGGGAGCTGATTCCTTAACTGATCATGAAACTTGAGAATCATCGAAACGGTAAAAATTGGAAGCTTTTACCCCATAGAGACAATTTCATTTCAATTTAAAATGCTATCTTGTTGCTGAGTGGAAATATCATCATATTCTAATAAACTGTATTTGGATTGAAACAAAAATGAAATCTCACCATCAAAACATATTGGAATGGAATTGGAATTGATAAAAGTTATTGAATACATATTAATGCAAGACTACATCTAAAGTTATTATCTGATGTTGATAAACAGTGTTTACATCAGCGCAAACAAAAGGGTTTTTCAGATACATGTCAAAATTACACACCTGTCATTTTTATGTTCAGAAATATGAAGATTGTACCTTTAAATCAAAATATAATAGGGGGAAGTGTGTTAGCATGTGAATCCAGCATGTGAATGAGTAGCAATAAAAAGTGCTTGCTTCTTTCTTTGAACCCTCAACTGTACATATACCTAACCAGATCACTGCTGTCAAATACAAAATACACTGCATCCCATTTTCATCAGCCAACCTTTAAACAGCACAATCTATATTCTAAAGAGAATAACCGTAATACCGTTTTTTTTATTTTTTATTTTTGTGTTTGACATCTTGTCCACATGACTGTATCCAACAGCCTCACTGTGTGAGGTATATTGTTGTGTTTGTTCCCGATGTTGATTGGCCAATTATGCCTGATTGTGTTCCTTGAGGGAAGCATTCTCCAAGAGTTGTTAGTGAATGGCCAAATTATGCCTTAGCTTTTAATGTGACCATGGGGAGCCCAGGACCACTCTAAAAAGTTTTCTTGGTCTTTGCAAAGCCACAAGTAACTTGTAGTGACAGCATTATTAGTCAAAGGATAGTTTGAAAGTCATTGTTATTTGCTGGTGTGACTTTAATGGCGACTTCGATGCCGTGGGCCATTTGAGCTTTAATGAGACGTTTCCAGGTGGGAGTTCAAGTTGGAATTGCGCCCCCTCTCTGTCCTTCATGACTTATCTGTTCCCAGCCCAATGTTGTAAATCTAGCTATGACTTCATGTGCTATCTCTGATATCACTGAAATTAATATGTAATTATACACTACATTTGAATATACATGCACACGCCCCACAGTCCATGCACACACATACTGTATTCCCACAAAAGGAACACACTGACTTATTGGGACTTTAGCTTATTCACCGTATCCCCCAGAGCTACACAAGTTGATACGTACCCTTCTCATCTCTGTGCGTGCTGTAACTCTGTCTGACGCCTCCAGCATTAGCATAGCCTAGCAAAGATCCTGCAGGTAACTGGTTCCAACAATCTACTGCTCCCAATAAGTGACAAAATAACGCCAACATGTTCCTATTTACATGTTGTGATTTGGATAGTCACAGGGTGTACAAATAACAAGGTCACATGAGACCCAGCCATCTTCTAACCGCATACTAACTGGAAACTATATTCTCAGAAAGGCAAAGCACTGGTACTTTGGTTACTTGGGTGGAGTGATTATATAGACAGTTAAAAAAAGAGGGATTAGCGCTACACCAAAAAGCACACTTACTTCCATCAACAATCCAATGTGAATAGCTAGCTAGTAGCAAACAACACTGGTGATCATGAGGATATTACTTGTTATCAAACCAAGAGCTATAAAATATAATTTTTAGCCAGAATACACAGACGAGCAGTTACAAATTATAGAAGCTGATAGACAAAATGCTGAAGAGACGAGGGGAGAATCAGAACGAACACGGACTGGTGGTGTTTATGTGGAAAGCAATTCATTAGCAAGGTAAAGGCTACAGTCATGAGCGTTAGCTCTAGCATCGCTCATTTTTAACGGTGGAGGCGTCAGACGGAGTTACAGCACGCACAGAGATGAGAATGGTATGCATCAACTTGTCTAACTCTGGGGGTAACGGTGAATAAGCTAAAGTCCCAATAAGTTGGTGTGTTTCTTACCCTCTGCAGCTTTGACATATCTCATAACTATGACTTAACTCAGAAACAAAAGAGCACATCAAGGAGAGTTAGAAAAAAACCCGACTCTTATGTGCATCAATCTGCAGTTTTTCAGCTCAGTTTAATGATGGACTGCGGCCTCTGTTCGTATGCCACAGTGACATGCTACGTCTGTAATGATGGTTGGCTGTGTTGTGCAGTGCTCACCAGCAGCTGCTGTGTGTGTGTGTGTGTGTGTGTGTGTGTGTGTGTGTGTGTTTGATGAGCTGTAAAGAAAAGGATGTAGTCTGACATGCTTGAAGCTTTAATAGAGCAATACGTTATGTCACCCCCAGTAATCCTCCTCCGTCTCCTTACTGTTTGTGTGTGTGTGTGTGTGTGTGTGTGTGTGTGTGTGTGTGTGTGTGTGTGTGTGTGTGTGTGTGTGTGTGTGTGTGTGTGTGTGTGTGTGTGTGTGTGTGTGATTGATGACACTACTAATGGTGTGTCTAAACACTAGCAGCCCAGTTATCTCTTATCTGACAGGGGAGAAGGCTTGTGTCAACAGCTGCTCCTCCTCCTCATTTATCTCTCTCTTGCCCTACTGCCTCTCTTCCTCCCCTACCCTTTTTTCTTTCCCACAAATTAACAGCTCACGCTTCTTATCATCATGTATGATTGCTGATTATTTTATAGTTGCTTGTTAAGCATCTAATAATTACATCAATCATTGATTAATCTATTTTTATTAATAACGTAGTCTACAAAATTGTAACAAATGCCATTTCACTAACCCAAAGTGAAAGGGGGTGTTTTCAAATTGCCTGTTTTGCCTGACAAAATCACATAAGTGATGAAATCAATAGTATTGTTTAATTGTTTTAGCACTATTTGTAAGTTCTGATAATTTCCTGTTGTATTAGCACTACAATTCACCCATCCATCTCCACACCTCTGCTGTACTTGTTTCCCCCCTTTCTCCATCCTTCCACTCGTTCATCCCCAAAACGGCTGCCCTTCAGTTTTCAATAGCTTGTAGGCCATAGGAGATGGGAAGGCCCTCAAGCCACCTTGTGCAGCTCCGCTATGGGCCCCATCACAACCATGAGCCTCAATCTCCGTAATGCGCCCGTTTAGCCATTAACTTCTCTGAGGGGGGACCCATATCCATCCGTGCCTCCATGTATCCCGTCATACATTAAAAGGCTTGATTGATAGCCATCAGCCAGGTCTGGGCCACTGACACACTCTTAATATTGTGCCTAACACAAACCAGATGGCTGCAGGGCTCTTCTGCAACACACATGAAACATTCACACACTGCTACCCCCAGTCTATTCTACTGTTCCCCTCTCTCCCAGGAGAGGGGATGAGCGTCCTTAATTAAAAGTTGGATATATGGGCCTCTGGGTGGAGGTGGTCAAGCAGGATCCATTACCTGCACATTGGGGCCCTCCAGAGCAAGAGTTAGGGTGAAGGCTTAAGATGGGGGATGGGGGCATGGATGTGTGGTGAGTCTGTCTGTTCAGCATCCTGACTTAAAACAAAAAGAAAGAAAAGGAAGAAGTAGTTAGCGGTTTGAGCATAAGATGGTAGCTGCAAGCTCTTAAACTACCGCTGAGCCAGGCTCAGGCCAGGAGGTGCGAGCCATGATCTCAATAGCTGTATTGTGTTCAGACTTGAACAGGGGCCAAAAACCCTGTGAAATATCAGAGCAGAAAGAGGGAGAGAGAAGTGTGGAAATGAAACAATGGTTTACACAACAGTGAAATAGGCCTTTTCCTCTGCTTCACGCCAGAAGGCCCAACACTCAAAGACTAAGCTTTATTGGCCCTCTTGTCCTGGCTAGTCTCAGCCCCTGGTATGGCAGAGGAGGGCCGGGCCCGGCCCTACATGTGTGCAGACAGACGTAGAGTCTAGTGTTGGACTGAGGCACACTCAGATAAGCAGACCAATATTCCGCGGCCACACACAGAGCACAGATGAGGACACACACATCAAATTATCCTTTGGTAAAGATGAGAATAACCAGATATTCCTCTAATCCTGTTTGAGGAGAGTAACACGTCTCAGAGCATCACGTATGCCTGTATGGCTACAGCTAATCCTTCTGGGCAGAGCACCTCTCCTCACATCCACCTGGCAGAGTAGTCAAGAGTTATAATGTGTTACAAAAAAAAGAGGGGGGGGGGACATTTTACATTTTCATTTAAGGGAAAAGGCTTTCCCTTTAAATCTCTCCATATCCATGTTGATGGGTTTTGTGTGATACCAGTTGGCCTCAATATGGCACTGTGTTTTTTCTCTGGACTTGGGTTGGGTTTTCATGATATGCAATGGGATTTATGTATTCACAGCAGCAGATTTAGTTTTGAAATAGAGGGAGCCCTTTTGTAGGGTTGTATTACAGTGGTTTGTACTGTAGCTTTAATTTGGCTTGGCTAACAAGTTTCTATCCATCTCCAGTTTGTCTGCTAGAGATAGTCAGCCCAACACTTATCCCTTTTCACCACACTTTAAAACAAGGCTCTTCTTTTATCGCAGATCTGGCCAGGACACAGTCATGTACAGTATAAGTCACATTTTCATATCTCGAAACCTAAAAAGACCAGAGGGCTCTGGTTTGATGTGTTTATTTTTTTTACCACAAATTACCTTTAATTATTTTGTTAATAATGTGATCAACATTAAAAATGTATCTAAAGTACAAAATAAGGGTGACACCTTATATTGATTAGGCTTTTTTTAGTGATCCATTTCAAGTTCATGTCTCTGTTTGATTCTGTAGTCGATGTTTTATTTTGGGTTATCAGACTGAGTAAAGCCTGGTCACTCGCTACAGGTAAGGCTGAGGAGGAGAATAGAGGAGGTGGGAGGAAAAAGAGGAAAAAGAAGTTTGGTTTTCAAAGTAAATGAAGATGTCTGCTCAGATGTTTCCAATAAGTCCCAGGCCTGCAGCCACACAGGGGTTCTGCCACATGCTGTCCTGGCCAGCTGCTGTTTTTTGCCAGCACCACTTTACTTTACAATGCATTTTTTGGCAATTTAAGCTCTCAAATTCAAACCTCCTGCAAAAGTCCAGGTGGTGTATGGGTGATGATGATGTGAGAAAGACAGAGGAAGACTAAAAGACGAATGTGTGATTGTCTACCAATCTCTCTTGCTGGTTTTCTCCAGTTTGAATGTTGTGTACATTTTATCTCGTCTCAGCTCTCTGCTGTCCTGCCAACTCATTGATCTCATGGCACACAAGGACACTGCAACGTTTTACAATGCAGGAACCATATGACATTCTACCAAAGAAAATCATATTTAAAGAACACCGTTGGAGAGAGACATGACATCTCCTGTTTTGTGTCAGTGTCCTTCTCTGAGATTCAAGGAATGAGGTGGTTGACGGGATGAATGTTGAGGCCAACGTTGAATTGATACTGAGCAGGAACTGACATGTAGAGGGAAAAATACTCTTTCTGTTCGTATTGGAAACCCCTGTTGTCTGCTTTAGATCACTAAAGATATGATTGTAAATTCATAGTTTTTTGCGTTTTTGTGTGTCACTCTTTGCTTCTCTCTCCGTTCATCATTCTCCATTGTATTACAAAAGCAAATGTTGTTGAAGGAAGTATTCCTTTATTCTGGTGTTAATAAATAATTGATGGTGTTACATGCTGTATAAATTTGTACCAAGCACTACTTCCCTATTTGTGTTTGCACAGTTCCAGGAATTGTCCTGTTGTGTGTTTCACTTCCGATGTCAGTCGAGAGAGTGGAGGTCAAGTTGTGTCAGTGTTGAATGCAAGCTTCCTCGCCTCATTATTATTTGCCATTATTCTTGGCATGGATGCATTAGACTTGATTGATTTACTTGCTTTGCTTGAGCTCAGGAAGTTTTATTTTATATTCCTATATTACAGTACATCCAATATTTAAGAAAGAGCTGTGATTGCTGATATGCATTATATTCTTACATTTGAAGATCCACTTACTTACATATAAAGGACTTTATGGGACTTTTGCTTATGTGTTTGTAGGTCTATGTATGGCTCTTAGTGGACTCTTCTTGAGACAAGCCCAGCGGCACTATCAAACATACATACTGTAGCCAATAAACAACCACTTTGCTCACTATGCGTTCCTTCCAGCCAGTAAACACATACTTTACTGACTCTGCCTCCTTCTTAGTTAATATCCAACTAGTTTTCTCACTTTGTTCTCCACTTGAGTCTGTTAACAATTATTTTAGCATGTGATAAATGTTCTTCATTGATCGTCTGATTTCTTTGACAGAGGCCAGAATGAGAAAATGTTTCTTCAGCCTGGCTCTTACTCAGTTACATGTGTGTGCTCCTGTTTGTCAAACACATAAGTCTAGCTGTTAGCCTTCAAACACCACAGACAGAGTATGTGACCCTGATGTAGTGTTCATATATTTCCCCATTACCCTGCACCTGCTTTACTATAATGAGCCAATATATCTGCTCACTAATTGCCCTAAATACATATCATAAAGCCCGGCCTGTAAAAGGCTGTCCAACCGTTAAACAGACATAGCATGATGGTAACCTCTGTGCACACACACACGTACACTTGTACACTGAACCCATCCTACATACATAAAAAACACACATGTACACAGGCAAGTAGTCATGCACGTACACACGCATAAAACACATAAAATGACATACACAAGCGCGTTCATTTACACACACCTGAACACACAGACACTGTTACACACACTTATCCTTTTAACAAGGGGCTGTAAATAACACAAATCCATTTCATTAACAAGGTCCAGCCTGAAAACCCACTGCCTCTCTTCTTTTAAAGTGTGCACACTTCCTGTTTAAAGTTACCCTAACCAAGCAACTTGCTAATCCAGATGAGCTGCAGTGATGCAGAGGTGGACAGGGTGGTGTGTTGCTTAAAATCACACAGTGTAAATATACATATATAATATATAAATACAAATGCATAATCACTGGCTACATACAAAGCATCTCTACTGTTTTAATCAGACATATTAGCAACCACAATTTGAAAAAAGCTAAATGTATGGCTTCCTCTTGCTGGAAAAAAAAGAGTAGCATAGAGTGGGAGACGTATGTAGCTACTGACAATATGATAATGCAAATCACAAGTCATAACTGCTGGGTAACTTAACAGAATAATAAGTCAAAATGTATTCAATTGAATGAAGTCATCATCAAAAATCACCACATAGCCTAATTTCCTCCATATGCTTGGGAAAATTAGGTGGGTCCAACTCAGACAAAATCAGATGGACTCTACAAGGATTTTTTGAGTGTGGGAGATACACACTGGAACTTTTCACATGCTGTTTTTAGTGTGGCTAATGCACACTCACCACAAATGATAGCTGTGTGATGGCGACTTTAGAGACGCTGATTTAAAAGAAGCAAGTTGGGTCATTAGTGAGAAGGGCCAGATTCTGACACTCATAATGCATGTAAAGACACACTTACACACACACACACACACACACACACACACACACACTACAACCCAGATGGCTTTTACAAGGCCCCAGGCCCTCCCCGGCCTGCCTGCCTGGTTTTTAATTATGTCGATGGTTGCCCGGCCAAGATAAAATGGGTCACATTTAACACGCCTTCACTCACCTTCACACACACCACAAATCCACTCACACACTGCAAACACACACGCCGACACCTTGCATTCATATTATTAGCTAACTACAACTAACGCTCACACATGGTACAGACACACATTTTTACAGTGGTATTCACATGTGCCTTTGACAAAAACAAACACTGTATACATGATTTTTAACACAAGGGCTCTCGATAAAAGGTGTGTGTGTGTGTGTGTGTGTGTGTGTGTGTGTGTGTCTGTCTGTCTGTGTGTGTGTGTAACTGTGTGTGTTTGAATTTGTGTGTGTGAGTGAGTGAGTGAGTGGATTTACAGCCTGTTTCCTCTTTAGCTGTCATTAGACGGCCAGACATGGCTACACAGGTGTACTATTACCAGCATCAGTAATTGGCCTTATACACACACATATACACTTTATTTTTAAAGGCCAAATCTATACTCACAGTATGGCTCCTCCTGATGAAACACTTTGGCTCTGCTACTGATTCTCTTTATTTGGACTCAACTTAGTTTCCTTAAAAGATTTCAGAAATATTTCATTACAATTCAAGGATGTGTGAGTGACAGCTACATTTGTGATTTTATATACAAATGGTTTGATTTAAATTGTAATATGTGTGTCTTAATAAAAGCCACATATCAGGACGATCCAAAGGTCTAAACTCTTGACATGTATACTGTATGTCTTCTCACATTTACGCTATTTGAAGAATGTATTTGAATATTATTTAAATTTAATTTGAATTGAACGTAGCTGGACAAACAACTTTTTGGCTTCTACATTTGACAGTTACCTTTGGTATTATAGTGTGCGGCTGGTTTGGTGTCCTTTTGGAACATGCATGAAAAGGAAGGAATGGGGAGACGTGGTGGTGACACAAAGAGAGGAGAAAGAACATTTACAGAATCAAGAGGAGGACTCTCATGGCAGGGAAAATTTGGATTAGGAAAATAAATGAGTCATGTTTGCAAATACTGACAACTTCACCATCAGATCAGTGATGAAAAGAGCAAGTTTCTCTGAATTGATCAATGTTAAACTCCTATTTCACATGATTTAAATAGGATTTTGAATTAACTGAAATAAACTGAAGCCTTATCAAGGAATATATCAACTCTCCTGCATCTGTTATGTTGCATAATTTCCCACATCAATTTAGCATTTTTTGACATTATGAAACATAACATATGTTATGTCTATTAGTGTATAAGGTCCTGTTCATTTAAGGGTCAGACAGCTTTTGAGTTTTTGAAACAATGTGCTGAAATAATGCAATGCTTCTGAATGTACATTATATATATCTATAAATTTAAAAAAAAAATGTATACACATGCACTAACCAGAATGTCTCTAATTTGTTCACAGGATTGCTCACATGCTTTTTATTTTTTTATTTCTGAACATCATTTCACAAGCTCACAATCTTTTTGACTTTTATTTTAGCTTATAGTTTTCTACACCTCTGCCTTCTTTTGTGCATTTACTCACATCCACAAACACCCTCCTGCCAGGTTAACTAACATGCATGATGAATTAAGAGTAAGATACTGTCATCAGGGTGTTCATCTTACTCTTCATCCTCTTGGGTTTCACTGCCTCCCTACGTCATTTTTTCCTGCTGAAGTTATGGTAAATTATGAATATTCTCATTCACTCTTTTTCTTTTGGTGTATTATTCTCCATCACTTTCCTTCCTGCTCTCAAAGAGGGTTTACTGACAGGACCCCTTGTGTGCCTGTCCACCTCTCACCTCACCTCCACACAGACTCACACACACACACACACGCACACACACACACACACACACACACACACACTCATTTAGACTGTTGAGTGATGTGGCAGGGTAGGGTCATCTCTGCAGGCTCCCATCCATCACACACAGGCACATGGACACACAAAAACACACACACACACACACATTTGAATGTGCAAAAATACACATCAGAGGCTATGGGGATCTGTTCTCTGTCAGCTGTTTTATTAGTGTGTGTGTGCGTGCGTGCGTGCGTGTGTGTGCGTGCGTGCGCGTGTGTGTGTGTGTGTGTGTGTGTGTGTGTGTGTGTGTGTGTGTGTGTGTGTGTGTGTGTGAGTGCGTGAATGCATGTAAAGGGACCTCCCAACTGGAAACAGACCCTTTTCCATAAAGGATACACACTCTCACACACACTTCTTTATTTCTTGTTAGTCATCCTGCACCTTAATTTGCAACACCTCTAACAACCAGCTCTGCAGCCCCCGTCACAGCCACTCAATCTGTCACTGTCACTGCTGTTTCCATGACTGGCGCTCTCGTCAGGTTAAAACAGTGTGTATGTACTTCTTACTCTGACTACCATTTTTATGTTGTGTTTTTGTATGTGTATGTGTGTACAGCTGCAGAGAAGAGAGGGAAGTTTACTTTCCACTTCTGCTCCTTAACCTGGAGAGATTTCATTCCAGGCTGCCCCCTAGCTGCTTTAAGGAGAAGAACATGTGTCCCCCTCTTTGTATTGTTACTCGGATTGTCTTTCTTTTTATACATATTCTCGATCTACATAAATTAAAAGCAAGATCTGCATTGACATGCAATCTGTCCCTTTCTGTCTTTGCTTTTTCTCTACGAAACCCCGTTTTTTTCATTTGTCGGCCACTTCCCCAGGACATGAGTAGGTGAACCAGGGGAGAATCAGCCTTTCTTTTTACGTGTTCACAGTTTGGCTTTCCTGTTTTCTACAGGCGGAAAAACCTTTAATGCAGAGAAATTTTTCAGCAAACATTTGTTGTAAAAAAATGTGTGATTGTGTGATTATAACTTGACTACCAGAATCCAAAATAGACATGTTTGTTTGACTTTCAGGTAGATAGAAGGCCATAGTTGCTCGTCATATGCTCTGATGTGCATAAGGCAAAACCATATTGCTGATCACTACTGATCGCTGATTTCTCAATCCACTGGATCATTTCATACATAACAATCAAACCTTTATCTATTTCAAAAGTCAGAATACAGTTGCTATTTTTAGAAACTATCACAGGCACATACACAAATACATGCAAACTAGGGTGTGTTTACACATTCAAACCCGGGGCACTGCAGCAAAGCACTAAGATTACACTTCATAAAAATATTCCCTTGGAGACACACAATAACCCAGCAGTTATGTCTCGCATGCTGTAAGTCTGCTTCTATCTCCATCTCACATCACAATCACCACTGTGTTTCGAGCTGCCATTTCCATTTTCTGCCCTCCGTCAAACAGAAAATAATATGTACCTTGTCACCAACGTCTACCCGTGCAAGCAACTTTCCTCTACTAATTCAGCCCTGCACGCCACACACATCCGTCTGATGTAACCGGCGGAGGAGAGGGCATGCCGAGACATCCATTAAAGGTTCCTAGCTGTCAAAGGTTCCCCTTTGTGTTGTGAGGAGCGATATAAGTGTCGTGCTCTTATCAGAGCTTCCTGTGGAGTTTGCTCTGAATCCTGTCCACTCAGAGCCGCTTCTCTTTCACTGAAGTCTCATTGTGTCTTTGCGCCTGTGTGTGTGTGTGTGTGTGTGTGTGTGTGTGTGTGTGTGTGTGTGTGTGTGTGTGTGTGTGTGTGTGTGTGTGTGTGTGTGTGTGTGTGTGTGTGTGTGTGTGTGTGTGCGTGCGTGCGCTGTCATGTGAGCCATTTTCTGATGCTGTTCAATCAAATAAAACCATAGGTCAAGCTTTGAATGGGAAATGTTTAAAATATGTTTCTGGTAAATCAGAAGTGAATTATAGTATGAAGCAAAAGGACAATGGTAACTGTTTTCTTCCCTCCACTGACCTAAAAAGATAATTATCTTCAATCAGTCATGAGTTTTGCCATCATTTAATAACATTGTACTTTATTTGGAGGTAAAATCAAAAGTGATCACCCCTTAAATGTTGACAAAAATCCCTCACTACAAAAGGAAATTGTGTGCCCTCACATCTCCAGTTCCGTGGGTCAAAGTTGAACCAGAAAATGTAACGGATGTTTAAACCTGTTTAAATTTCCCGATTACACATATTTTCAGCAATTCGGCCGTATTCCAATATTGCAACAAAGTAAATCATTGATCAGTTCTTTTGTTGAAATCCTTGCACACGTGTAGCTGATGATTTCCAACCTGGGCCTCCCCGCCCCCCGCGACGTAGGGAGGGGGTAAAATGAAAAAGAAAGGTAAATAAACAAACAATCAGCCGTAGGCTTGTTCTGGTTCTCCTTCTCTGTTGCACCTCATTTGAAGCCTTATAAATCAGTCTTCCACCCACAGACAGGGTGTTAGCGGGCCTCCAAGACAACACACACACATGCACATACAAAAACATGCAACACACACAGGTCTACAGCTCATTAGGCCTGTGATCAGACCCTTAGGTGTGTGTAGAGAAGAGGGGAGGAACCCAAAACCTAGGAATACTACTATGCCCAATACATAGGCATGGCAGTATTCATATATGTGTGTGTCAGTCTGTGCAGAATTGTGTGGTCCCCACTTCCCTTCCCCACTTTTTTCCCCTAAAAAAGAAAAAAGAAACAATCCCAATTTGACTCCACCGAGATTTCATCTTTTCTCCATGTGTTCATGAAACGTCTACGATACCTGTTGCAGCTCCCCGGCAATGGTGTGACAAGTGCACTCTGACTCCACCGCCTGCAGAAAACATATTGGGTGGAGTAGTAGGTGGGGGTATGCCTGGTTTGTTTTCAGTGACTGTTTTCACACATAAAATAAAGGGCTGGACTCGATCAAGCCCGGTGTTGAAGTTGCAAACTGAAAGCAGAAGAGGGAGTAGCTGTAGATGTGGAGAGTGAAGAATGGATAAGATTTAAGATTTAGTTTAACAGTGGACATTATCACATTATTTGCTTCTGAGGATCTCAGTGTGACTTACAAAAATTCACAACAGGAACAAGATATTAGAACATAGGTTACGGTTTTTATTATTTTTAGCCACGGCACTAACAGGTATTGTTATTCTAAAGCAGTCGCATCTAGTGAGGAGGGTGAACTCACACCTTGGCTCATAAGTAAAAACATTACTTTTACCTCAAGCTGTTAACACAACTAAGCACACATGCATTTGCCTGAAACGGTTGCCGTATTTGTACAAACAGGCACATGGCAGTTCTTCCACACCTCCAACCAGACCCTTTACATATTTACTCACCAAACTTGGCACCTGTACCCCACCCACAAAAATACACCTTCTGCACGCGCTCACCCAGACAACAAGAACATGACCATTCACACTTTACGAGCTGGAAAAAAAACACAAACATGCCTTTAGAAAAGCAGCCGGTTAGAGAGGTTCACGAACTTTGTACATCTAAAAACGTCAGATGGTTTGTTGGTTCTTCTCCATCACACCTCGATTTCCTTCGGCAGACATTTGACTGTAATTACGAGTGCAGCGAGTCAAGCTAGAGGTCAGCGCTGAACTCAGGCCAGGCTGATTGGGAGTTGTAATTAGAGGAGTTGGTCTTTCTCAGGCCAGTTCTCCCCAGAGGATTCACACAGGCTCAGTATCACATGCAGCGCTGGGGAGAAATCGGAGCTTTACCCACAGCTTGGTGCTGAGGGTGGGTTTAAGGGTTTCGGCTGAGCTGCCCCCAGATTCAGAGAACCGCACACGCGCACACACACACACACACACATTAACACACTAATTATTGTATAATGTCTGTTTTCCTTCCCTATCATTTAAAATATGTCATAATTTACAATTTTGGGAAGAATGACGTCCCATTCTTATATGCATACATGAAGTATTGTTACTCCTTACTGGTCTTCCCCTCACATTTTGCTCCACAATAAGCCCCTCTTCTCCTTTTCCTCCTTCACCTCTACCTCTGTGAAAGCAAGTAACATGAAACCCACTCTTGGAGTCTCGGGGGCGTAGAGGTTACAAAGGGTGATCAATATGTGCCAGAGAAAGTCTTTAGACAAGTGAAAGAAGCCACATTTTGTCTACTCCCTCCTCCTTTCTCCTCATTTCCCTCTTTCCTCTTCTTGTTGTTTGGATTGACAAGGCTAGGTGTCCCTAACACCCACTGACATGTTGCCTCTGTGTGTTTTAAAGTTGACTGACATCAAACTCCTGGCACAGCTTTCCTATAACCTGATGTGCATTTTTAAAATGTTGCATTTTTAACCGCCCAGAGCGTCTTTGGAAAATGTAATATATGGAAATATTCTAAGTGGAAGTTGTTGATAGCCGAATTTTTGTTTGAAAAAAAAATAAAGACAAAAAATGTGTCTTGTTTTAAAATATCTAACCTGTTCCTCTCCAACAGGTGGTGGACAACATGGGCAACATCAAGTTTGCGCTGGACACTGGCCCGGATGCCACCAGCAACAGCTGGCTCAAATACGTCCGCTCTGCCCTGTCATTTGAGGAGCAGAACCTCGCCGCCTGTCACCTCACCGGAGACCAGGTAATTGACATGACAGATATGTCCTGGTAGGATCTGTGGTCCAGTTATGAAAGAAACAGCACCATATTGTCAGCAAGAGGCAAGAGGGATTAGCTGCAATTGTTTCCCATCTACTAACTGGCTTGATCTGTGCAAATCTCTGCTTGCACACTTACAGTGTGTGTGTGTTTACCATAGTGGTAGCAAAATGTGTCCGCTGTTAATGAATGAAAGGAATGGCTTGGCTAGTTGCCAGTGCTGTTAGGAAATGACCCATGTAAAGAGGTTAAAAAATAGCCTGACACTCCTGAGTCCCATTATACCCGCTATCCAAGACACGGCCTTCTTCTAGTAGTTGGTTTCGCTCTCTTTTTGCTTTCCCATCCTCTCTCTCTCTCTCTCTCTCTTTCTTTCTCTCTCTCTCTCTCTCTCTCTTTCTCTTTCTTTCTCTCCCTGAACAAACCTGGGTAACGCATTGGATACTTTTGGAAAGATGCCCAGCCCTGCCCATAAAACCCCAACTGCTTAACCAGGCCCTAACCCCAACCCCATTCAATGTGTGTGCCACAACTTACTGCTGTAACATATATATGCATATTTCTGTTTCTCTTAATCCATCAGAGGCTGTTCTTTCTGCTTTGCTGACTGTTGTCCCAGTTTCTGTAAATTAAGTACCAGCAGTGTTACTCTGCCATTACTTGACACACATTTCACTCTCAGTGCAGTTTGGACTGTTATAATAAGTCAGATGTACTGAGATAAATGTAGAAAATGCATCCAAAAGAGTAATGACAATTAAAACGTGTCTGCTCAAAACAAAGACAGAGAAACAATCCAAGAAAACATGATGGAGGTATGACAGTAGCCAAATACATCCATATGACTTGCCTGTGTGTTTTCACATTCCTGTCACTCCACTCTTATTTGTTTCCTAATCCCTGCCTACATGGCTCTTTCCCCCTCCTGTCTCTGTCTCTAGCCGCCTGTTCCTCGCTGTCTTTGTCTCCTTCTCTGTCCTCATGTCTTGATCTGCCACCTGTCACTCTGTCACACCGAGGGGACAGGCTAGTGTGTCCATTTAAGCTTCAGACATTAAGCCTGACCGGTAGAGAGAAAGGGGGCTTGGACCAAGTGAGAGAGGGAACACACAGCGGCCTCCGAGATTGACAAGCACCAATTGGCTGGCAACACCAACTCGCCTAATCCTTTTAAGATTTTCACATCAGTGCCCCCTGCCACTGCCACACAATGTCAAAGAAAGAATCAGGGCACTGGCGAAAATTGTGGAGAATTATCAGACCCCGCGAGGTCACGTGCATGATTGTTTTTTTTTTGTGATTTGCTGTTGTTTGTACTTAGCGAACGGCTTTGCTTTTGTTTGTCTGACCAGTTGCTTGGTATAGTGGCTCATAGGTATGACCCTATGATTTATTTACTACCCCACACACACATACACACACACACATATATATATATATATATATATATATATATATATATATATATATATATATATATATATATATATATACACAGCCACTCAGTGCTAAAATGTATAATTTAGCAGACTATTCAGTGACTTTCTTTTCTGTCTCAGCATGCACAATGCATGAGTTTATAGAAATATGTGCACATGGGGCAAATTCAAATGCAGGCTGTAACCTTTTAAAAAGCAAGTGGCTGATTTATTTCTTTATTTGTTTGTCATAAATGATGTAAGATTAACAAATATGTGCGAGATAATGCATCATTTAGATATTTATGGTCATGCAATAATTTTGTATTATTTTTATATATTTGTTTCCACATCAGGTGCAAACAGATGGGCTCTGAACACAATTTTTATAGAAGTGCTGCTGGGTTTTTAAGATGTATTTGTGTTTGTGTTTGTGTGTGTGTGTGTGTGGGTGTGGGTGTGTGTGTATAGTTGATAGGGTTTAAAGAGAAGATGAACCTTGTACACCTTCTTGTCAGTTCTTCATCTTTTGTGTTTTGGAGTCAAGGCCTTTCCAATGCTGTTTGATCTGCCTTTCTACCATGGGATGGATCCATCAATACATAGACACTAGTGTGTGTGTGTGTGTGTGTGTGTCCGTGTGTGCGTGTGTGTGTGTGTGTGAGAGAGAGTGAGAGTGAGAGTGTGAGTCTGAGGCCACATAGAGGAGGATTATTGCGGGCCCCATGCTGGCAGTGATTGATGAGGCATCCGTCCCTTAAACACTGGACAGAAATGGGAAGAGATCAAGACAGGTTTGAGTGTGAAGGCCTTACTGTAGAACACATCGACACACAAACAAACAAACAAACAAAGATAGTAAAATTCCAAATGCAGACACTATTAACAATGAATTAATTAAAATTGCCACATGTATCAACTCGCTATATTCATTAAAAAGAAAAAAAGTGTAATATTTGCAAATTATCTTCTAAACTATAATCCCGTGGAAGGTGTGTCATTAATATCACAAATGAAGCTACTTTAAACTGTTTTAAACAAAGCAAGATATGTCACACATATATAGCCTACAGGCTACAGATTGTAGAATTATAGGATATTGCAAATATTGTTGCAAAGTTGTTCTTTCTTTATAATTCATTTAAGTGTTTTTCTTCAATGAACATTTCCATGTCTCCTGTGTTGAATTTTTTTTCTTTGTTTTCCCCCTCTACAAATAAGTAAAATTATTGGGGGGAAAAGCAACGATATTAATATTGAACAAATTAAAGAGATAACATAAATGAAATGTGTTGTTTGATGACGAATGCATAAAACAGAGACATTTTCATCTTTCACAAGTAAAATATAATCTTTAAACATACTAATTTAAATTACTGCTCTGACCCCGGAGAAATCCAAACCTGACTTCAGAGTTTTAAAGAATTGCTCCTAGTGCCGTTGTGTTTAGGCCAGACTGAAAGAAAGTGAACGAAATAATGGTTCCTGCATTAAGTGCAATTAACTTAAATAACTTTAATCCGCAGAAAGCTTATGAAACATTGTCTGTGTTTAGCTGCTCGTGAGCGCGCGCATTTGTTTTTCCCGTGCGTATAAGAGTAATAGAGTGACCGATAGAGAGGGTGCAAGTCTGTCAGGCGGCTTTATCCATTATTTACATCAATAATAGATTTATCAAGCGGGCAAAGCGGTGGCTGAGATCGGAGATGCGGGGAGGGGTCTCCGCCGCAGATCCCTCAATCCTTTTGGCTGGAGATAAGACGAGGAGGAGTGGCCGACGGGTAACCGAGAGAGCACCGAGGGGCAATAGGGAATCACTAATGAGAGAGAGAGAGAGTCAGAAAGAGAGAGAAAGAGAGAGAGAGAGACTCATCATCATCAAAGACGCGCTCACTGACTAGATTAGAGAGTAGTCCTGCAGAGGAGCGTCGGGCTTCATCCAGCCAGAGGGAGAGATCACCGACCGTCTGCAGCGCGCCTGGCCGCTCCGCGACCTCCTCTCCCCGGCCTTGTCCGCTCCAGCGCCCCGCTCTCTCTCCGGCAGACCTACTATGGGTTGTGTCGCGAACTCCACCGGGACTGAAGTACTACTGCAGCTGGAGGCTCTCCGCAGCGCTGCGCAACTTTCTCAACTACTTCATCTCACGGAGAAAAGAAAGGTTAGGTCGAAACAAAGTACAGAGGTTTCCGCAGCCGCTGTGTGTAGCCAAATTGATGAAATGCAAATATGATATTAATAAATATTCAAAACAATAATAATAAAATTATCGTAATAATAGCCTAATAATAAGACGCTATAGCCTATTTTGATTGATTTTAGGCCTTTGCTCCTTGTCTCGTCCTAAGAGCACTAAGTCTTGGAAGTTAGCTTTGCTCCTCACTGTTTGTGTGTTTGTGTGTGTTTGTGTGTGTGTGTGTGTGTGTGTGTGTGTGTGTGTGTGTGTGCGTGCGCGCTCTCTGCCTTCCTCGTGATGATGACTTCCTTCGGTTGGTGCAGAGCGCCCCCATGTGTTCGGATCACAGCTTCTGCATGCAGCTTGAAGTGGTTGCGCTGTGTTTTATTGGGATGCATGAAGCTGTGCTATTTTTAATTCGAAATGTATACACGTTTATTGTAATCCCTCTTAACATATTTTCTAGCCTATATGAGTGGGCTAAGCTTAGTTTGGTTCACGGATTTTCCAAATGTTAAATAGAGACTTCTTGATAAGGCCTCGGTTCTAAATGGCCTCGAATGTTGCCGTTATTCCTGTTTCCTTTGTTTTTTCTTGTCTTTACTTCTAGAAAACAAATTATAATTCAGGAGTAGGCCTATTTCACGCCCTACCACTCAAGTTAATTTACCTCAATCAAATGAATAGTTGTGTAAAGACTCGTCCCCGGTTTGCTGCAGCTGTGAATGGAGAGAAATAACCGCAGCTGAGCTGTTTGATGTTTATTTTCCTTTTGCTCACCACTTTTCTTTCTGACGGTTTAGACTCATTACATGATTATTTGGATCGTCTGGATTTCTTCAGCATTTAAAAAAAAAAAAATCTTGATTAGGCCTTATTCTTTGTGAAAGAACGCAGACCATTTTTTTGGTAGGCTAACGTGCATACAAAGGGAGATAAATTATAATTTTTTTCTATTGTTTTTTTTATTTCATAAACGTTGAGGAGCCTAAATGTGGAATAAAACTATTCTATTGCGTGGTCATATATTAAAATAACCCCTGTTGGCCCTGCTATTAATTTTTATTGGACCTAAATATGTTTCCATTAATCCGCTGCAGCCTGGGAAATGTATATTGTTTTAGACATGCATGGTGTTTTATTCTCCTAATAACAACAATGCTGAAATTAGCAATTTCAGATGTAGGCCCTTGCTTAACTTGCGACAGCCTAATAAAAATATGGGGGTCCAGACTTATTAATTCCATCTTGACCTTAAGTTAAAGTCTCTCTCCTTCTCCCTCTTTCTCTCCCTCCTCAGATTTATTATAAAGCTGTCCGGGACATTGAAGCAGGGGAGGAGCTCTTAGTGTATATGAAGGACGGAATTTTTCCCGAGGGATCCATGGCACCCAACCTGCAAGGTAAGATTTATGCGCGTCATTAGCGCACATTTTAAACAAACTCCAACCTGCATCCTGGGCTGCCAACACACTCCATAACCCCGCTAATGTGACGGGGGAAAAGACACCATCTCTTCCTCCAAGATTTTTTTTCCCCTCAAGAAATGTGAATTATTCGAATCATAAATTTCCAGGATAGAATTAAATCCCGCATTAATGCATCTGGTTGAAGCCGTTTTTGGATCTGTCATAAAAGGCCTGCCAATGTGCTACTCGTAAGAGTCGGGTCTGAATTGTGCGCTTACACTGCTGCAATGTACAGTAATGGGTCTCTTTGTCTGAATTACTGGATGAGGGCGTCAATTCGCACTTGTGCCACTTTTACATCCTATGAAAAGTAGAAATTTTTACTGACAGAAAGCCATGCAGGATCAAACAGAAATTATTAGGAAGTAATATTCTTAACACACTATATGGGAGCACACATGACCTTTTAAGATGAGAGTTTGGCATTCTATTTGTCACATTTTGACATTAATACTAATAACAATAATACTAATAATAATTATAATAATAATAATAATAATATCGATGTAATTCACAGGTCAAGGTTGTAGTCGGTCCCCAGAATTTCAGCGTAAGCGTTTTGGGAGGTTTTTGTGTCCATTAGCCAGATATTGTATGAGACTCCCGTTCTCACTGCCATGTGTTTAATGATTTGATGCCCCTGAGAATCGGGCCGTGTTCCGAGTGAAAAAAAAAAAACGTTGATCTAACCTGTTGTTTTCAGTGGAACTTTTAATAATCAAAAATAATAACAGAAGCGGCACATGATGACAAGTGTTGTTAAATGATTGAAAATACGCGAGTTGATTGAACCTGATGAGGCAGCCTGAAATCCGATTTTTTATTAATCCAGCCTTTAAACACATGTTTTCAAATAGATGTGTTGAATATGCAAATTAGGCCTACAATTGATGTTGAGAAGAAAAAAGATCATATTTCCCATTCTTAAACTGTTGGGTCAGTGGTGTTTAATATACAAAATTACTTCTATTGATCGAGCTTACAAATAAATGTATGTCTATTTTAGCTGGATCTTCGCTTTCCTTTATAATACTAAATTTTGCAAGTTTGTATATCTCGAGTACTCCTATACACCTTGCTGTACACTGTTAATACTTTGAAATGTGAGCCAGACTGTACAGTGGCTCACATTTCAAAGTGCACCTCTGTTTTTAGGTGCTTTTACCCGCCTGTCTTCCCTCTGACTGGGCGCCCTGATTCACTGTGCTGACTACCTTTGAACCATGCCTCTATACGTCAGACTGAATATATCCAATATTTTATCTCATAATCTAACTTGGACAGCTGTTCACTGTCGATCTGGGCTTTTCTTTCAAAGTTCACTTAAGCGGAAAAGGGGCCGTAGTTCCGCTGTATTTCTTTAAACATCTTGGACTTATTGTGGTGAAGTGCTGTTGTCAGGTAACAATGTTTTGTTGTGTTTCCAGTCTATCTGGAACTAGGGATACAGAAAAAAATCGAATTACCCTTTCTTGTCATTGACTATAAAATGGTGAATGGAGAACAAGATGTTTGTGAGATGTTCTGCAGTTCACCAGTTGTCCCCCCTGCATGATGCACAGTCTAAGCACAGATCTTCATGTCAAAGGAACAGGAAGAGACGGGAGCTCAAGGCAAGCTTGATTATTATAAAGAAGCAGATTGGCTTGTTGTAGGAGTGCGGCAAAGATGCAGCAGACTTGTTAATGATTTGTTCAATTCCTCTGTGTGTATGTATGTGAAATATAAAAAGGAGGCAGACAGAGAGGAAAGAGAGACACTCCACCTGCCAGAATGTGTGTGTCAGAGCCAAAGTATTTGGCGTTGTGTGTTGGTGTGAGAGAGCGATGAAGGCAGACAGTCAAAAAATAAGTGCATCAGTCTCTCTACTTTTTGAAGATGTTTATGAGACAGAAAAGCAGATATAAATGAGGACAAAGAGAGACAGTCAGAGTCCACCTATAGGAGAGACGAGAGTGTCTGTTTTGTCTCTATGTATTTGTGTGTGAGAGAGAGAGAGAGAAAGAGAAAAGTAGAAGGGCTGAGTGGGAGCTTGGCAGTATAGCGCTGCTCTCTGTGTCTGGCCTATCGGAGAAGGAATTTGAAGTAGAGGACTTGAGGAGTCTCCTGAGACCTCACCCATGCTCCCAGATTAGCTGCTAAACTGCACATAATTGTGCTTCCCTTCGTCTCCCAGAGAGCTATTAGTCTCCCCTTTATAACCCCCCCCACACACACACAGACACACACAGTCACACACACATACACACACACACACACACACACACACACACACACCCTAACTGCCCAGACCAGACAAACTGAGAAAAACACAGTCACAGTGATGCACACTCATAAGCGCCTCTATTTGCATGCATCCTCCGTGAAACACACACACATGCACACCTAAGTGTCCACACAGAGATTTTCTCAACATCTATGTTCCTGTTGCAAGAGAGGTTTGCAAGTTCTTTATAACTTCTAAGTTTTTTGTAGTTGTGTATGAACCCTTTTTTTGCAAAACATGTTCTGCTGTTAAAGCCCACAGACAAAAGTATCTGAGTGGTGAGATGTTTGCACTTTAGAGCAAATGATAGCCAACTCTCTCACAGTAAAACACTTGCTCTCCATGATATACAGTGGGTACGGAAAGTATTCAGACCCCTTTAAATTTTTCACTCTTTGTTTCATTGCAGCCATTTTCCA